>NC_143558.1:36757500-37091250 GCF_054136105.1 Typopeltis vanoorti
AAAACGCTTACCATATTTAATCGAAACTAACTCGCACCATTGATTTTACTTTAGAAAAAAGTCATTAAAAAGTTTTGCATATACCTCCCACACGAAAAATATTTAAACAAGTTCATGCGAGGTGATAGTATCTCGTTCCCCACAGTCAACAACATGCCCTCCCCAACAGCAATTATACTGCAGATGCCAGAAAAACAAGTAGGCTTCTTGCATCCCTGAATAAGGTACAGAGGCTTTTGCAGTCTGTGTAATATATTTCTCAACAAACAGTGAAATTATAGACAGCTAGGAAAAAAAAAACGGTGATAACTAATAAATCACATGTCCCCACTCACAGAAACAGTGCTGTATAGACTTAAGCAGAACCATAGGTTGTACCAGAAACACAGTATCTAACTAAAAACCCTTGTCCAATTTCTCAATTACATGAAATAAATATTTGTTTTATTGCATTTGAAATTCACGATGTCATTATGACAGTTCACAAAGGCTAACTTCAAATAAAATTCTACCACGAATTGAAATATGCAATATAATTCATGTGTGAGTTCCCATGCCAACTCAAACGCAAACAAGCATCAATAAAATTCAACCAAGGGTAGAAACTTTGTGTGGTTGAGCCCGCCGGTAATGAGAAGTTCCGTCAGAACGATAAACGACATCCCTTTGTGAATGTGTTAAAACTGAGAAATATATAGTGAATGTTTTTATGCCAGTTTCACATGTTATGGAATTCGGTTGAAGAGAATTAGCATTTCAACTCAACAATTGTCGGTGGCCTTTTTCTTTGGGTCGTGCGATCTTTTGTTAATACCACACCAATTATATGCAAGTCTTCATAGCTGCTCTCTGGTGTAAAACTAAATTAACTTGTAGATATTGTAACAATTTAAAAAAAAAAAAAGGTTGAATAATCTATAAGCGTATAAAAGGATATCGCCTGGACATCGTTCAGGTGATAGCAAAATACTCGGACGTGCCTCCTCCTCCGACACGCGTGACATAGATTCGCAATCTATGATCTATACCAACGCCATCTACCACCCGTCACTAGTATTTTCACTGACAAGTAGAAACAATCATGACCACGGAGCGATTCAAACCCACCTCTTTCTCGGTGGAGAGCTGATACGCTAACTACTCGGCTAACCAAACTAGTAGAAACGATCATGTATTCGTTTAACGGAAGTGGTGAGATTCGAATCCACGCCTCAGTGAGACTGGTGCCTAAAACCAGCGCCTTAGACTGCTCGGCCACACTACCTATCAAACTACCATGCTATATCACAGTAAATTTAAGAAAGACTGTTTTTGGAATCTGCAGCAACCCTCATAAATCTATGAAGGTTAAACAGATACATTTACTGATACAGAATACAGAAATGGATGGGAGTGCTTGCTATGGTAATAATAGAAGTAACATGAAAGAGCTTGGGCAAGAGATAATGAAATGAAGAGTCGAGTAAAATGTATAATAATAATAATAATTATTATTATTATTATCCCATGGAGTCAAAGAATCATGTAGGACAGGGGTGGGCAACCCTCGTCAGCGGGCGAAATTTCGCCAGCGAATCTCTTTCAATTCGCCCCTTTGCTGATGTACTCGGATGTACATGTAAATAAAATTTTATAATAATTTAAATTTATTATAATTAAATTTATTTAAATTTAAATATTTAAGTATACAAATTCAAAAATAACTATATTACATAAAATATGATCGTCATACGTCTGGCACCCATCAAATCGAGACCAGCCATTAAAATAACACGAAATCAGGAACATTTCTCGCAGGCAAAGTTCAGACTTTCTCTGATTGGTTGCTTCCCAATTACCTCCATGACACTTTCCCGGCCGTCAAAACATTGACTTTTGACTTTGTTTTTCTCATGCAGTACTCGCAGTACTGCATGAGAAAAAAATTTGTCAGTCTCCCGCGGAAGGTTTTAAATTAGCAATTTTCGCCCTTGATACTAAAACGGTTTCCCTTGTGAAAATCCTTCTGAAAAGTTCTCATTTCTGCACTATCACCAATAACTCTTCTGAACTTTATATCATCTGCAAACAACTGAATATCCCTCTGCAATCCACTGTACATCAATTTTAAATTCATTGATATACAGGGGATAGTATTTAGAACTCCGACTTGCACACTTCTGCATCTTTGATTCTGCTCTCTTGCATATAAATATCGGCTATTCTATCAGTAGCCAATCCCCAACTCACTAACTCAACATCTAAACCCATATGCTGTACCTTAAATATCAACTTATCATCTACATCCTGATTCAAATGCTTTTGTAAAATCTGAAAAAAATGACAGTGTATGCCTTTCCCTCACCAACCGCTCTTGTTGTTGCTGTTCTTATGTGCTATCCAATCATTTCAACTCTTGGTGATCTTGTGAACCAAGGCCCTCCATAAAGCCATGACCTTGTTAAAGAAGCAAAAAACCATGATATTATGAAAGATGTAGTAAGCATATTTCTTTCTAGTTGATAATATTATTGTACGTAGATAACAAACGGTGGTGTTTAGAGGCGCTTTGTCTCTGAGGAGGGAATTACCAGTGGAGCCCCAAATGGTTCTGTCCAACGACCACAGTTTTTTATTTTTTTTCTTAATGATATTGCGAGTAGTTTGTAAGTGGATCTTCAGCTGTTCGTAGATGATAAAAAAGTTGATAAAATATTATAAAAATAAAAAAAGGATGATGCAGATGTACTAGTAGTAAAGAGCAGTTTGAAAAGTTTGGCTATGTGGGAAGAAAAGTTTACATTTACTGTACGTTTAAAGTGAAAACCTTACAGTAAAGTAAACTTTAATGGAAAGTTTGCACCATGGATCTCGGAAATGTAATGCTGTGTATCATACTGAACGCACTGTATTACAGGAGGTAGGGGGGGGCGAGGGATTTGAGGATATTAGTGAATAGAGAACTGAAGTTTCAAGTATACTGTATATTGCAAAAGTGATAAAAACACCACAAAAAATGAAAATATAATTCCCACCGGACACTGAATTAGAAACTTTTATTTAATACCGGGTTGAACCTACTTTACCCGAAAAACAGCACATATGCGGTTTCGCATTGATTCCGCAAGGTGTTGGATTGCACCTACATCTACAACGTAGCAGGTGTTCACCAGACATTCCTTTAACTGGTTCAGATTTGACGCAAGAGGACTTGTTTCCAGATCTGTTTTTCTATCGTGACCTATACATTCTCAATAGGTTTCAGATCTGGGATTTGTAATAACCTGGGAAGATGGTGAAAGTCACTGTCATACTCGCTGAACCACTGCTGCATAATTCTTGCGCCATGGATAGTATCATTCTTGTACATGACTCATACTGTACAACTCTGTCTTCACCACCGCACCGAACCTCTACTATCAATCATCTACACCAACGCCATCCACTGCCCACCACTTCCAAAACTAGCATTTTTTGTTATCTGTGAATTGCATGTGTTCTGAAGGGCCGGTTAGTGTGTATGTGGGATGAAAAACCCAAGTTTCCGGGAGAAAAAACCTTGCTACCACCGTATGGGATCCGCTAACTCAACTTCTATCGAAAACGTCCATATAAAGATTTGTCGCCTCACGAGGAGAATCGAACGTAGGCCTTTGCTAATTGAAGGGAGTAACGTACCGCCGTTCTTCTAATTGCGCTACGGAAGCGCTTATTTTCCATCTGAAAAATCTCTCTGCTATCAATCCATTGAATACCTCTAAACAGCTTAAGCACGTCAATCTATCCTCATAGCTAACATTCCACAGTCCTGAAATCCTTTTTGTCAACTGCCTCTGCACCCGCTCCAAAGTATCTTCTTCTCCCTCTAAACCTGGTCACCAGATTGGAGCACAGTAGTCCAGATGTTGCCCTGTTCAGTACCTTGTACACGTGGAATCATTAGAATCATTATCATTTTATCTTTGCTGATCAACGTTCGTCTTAATGCTGCAGCATGCTCTGAGTTGTCTTAATCACTTCTGTAACACGTCCCGTAAATTTCAGATTTCGATTCACTATAACCCAAATCTCCTGTGCTTCCTCGATTTCTTCCATCATACTTTCACATATTCAGTATCCCATCTGCAGTTTCAAAAATTCAAAATTTACTCATATGTATTTTGTTTCTGAAATATTTATTAATATTGAAAAAACAATCGTAACAAGCATCCATTAGGTGTGTATTAATATGACCTTTCCTGCTGTACTTCCTCAGCGAGACTTTCAACATCAGACGAATATCTCGTGATTTTCATAGCATTTTTTTTTTTTTTTTTTTGAATAACGGCTTCACACATGTAAGAGAAAACTAAATATAATTGATTTCTCCTATATACTGCTATATATGTTATGAGTTTCTGGCAGAAAAAAAAAGTATTTCTCAACAACGAGTCATACAAAATGCATATAATATCACGTGTCTCAGTCGCAGCTGTCTTGTACGAGTAAACACTATTAGAGTTTAAAAAAAAATAGGGATAGATGTATAATTAATTTAATGTTGAGCGATATTTATATGAGTAATAAATTATAATTGCTTTTCTCTTACATGTGTCAGATGTAATATGTTCACTGGGCATCCACAGACGCCGTATGGTTTAGACAAGTCTCTGAATGGTGTTTTAGCCATTCCTAATCTTTTTCTGACATCTTCTGAACAGCAATTCTTCACATTCATAATGGATCCCAGGTCCTCAAACTTGCTAACTTCGTCTATTCTTTCTCTTTAAAGGTACACTTGTTTCTCAACAGCTTCCTTGTTTGTATTTCCTTTGATAAGTACAATCTTTGTCTTGCTTAGGATTGGGTTCAAGTCCTCTGTTATTACTGATCTTGTTACCTTTATCAAGGATCTGTCCTACTTCTTCCTTGTCATTACAGAGGAGTACGGTAACATCATTATACCTCGGATTACTGATCAGTCTACCATCTATCCTAATTCTTGTCTTCAGATCATCCAGGGCTTCAAACGTGATATCTTCCGTATATAAACTAAACAATTGAGGAGTGTAAACATCTTTGCCTAACTCCTTTTTCAAACCTGATGCCAATCAGTTAATCCAACACCTGTTCTTACCGTTGCTTCTTTCTCCCTGTAAAAATTGTCTATAAACCTGCTGAACACAATTAAAAGCTTTAGAAGAATTTAGGAAACACTTTACCAGAGGAAGTCTAAATTCTCTATATTTCTCTGTGATCTGCCTAAGGCAGTGTTACCCAAACTTTTTCGGGAGACCGCATCCCTCGACTCCATAAACTCATCGTCAGTGCCCCCCTTTCCTTACTTGATCCCACCCTACATTCATAAAAGCGATTCACACAACCAACAAGGAACAGTGATAGCATTTTTAAAAGAAATTATTAATTTACAATTTACATTCATTTTAAATAAAAAAAATTAACTTTAATAGCAACTTTACATTAAAATGTAATAAGTATTATAATGCTATTCAATAACGTTATAATATTTATAATATTTTATAATATTTTGAGCACTTGCAATGCTCAAACGTCTCAAGCGTCATCTGAAATAAGTGCCATGAGCACTGATTCTGCAGCATTTTTGATTGGAGGTGAAACAATTTAGTCAACTTCGATGCTCTTCCAAAAGACAGTTTTGCTTGATTCCCCCCCCCCGGAAAAAAATTAAGTGAGACCTCAGGTCTTCTTTACTTTTGATAATGCTGAGCTCAACCGCCAAGACCAAATCTCTCTTCTCGGATTCACTCATACTCCAAACGTCGCTTGGCATAATCATATCACCTGGATAGCAACATTAGCTTCCAAGAAAAGAAAAAAAAAATTGGCACGCTTTTCTGCTCAAGACTTGTCAACCTGGTTTGGCAGAAGTGGACCTAGTATCATATGATAAGTCTTGTTCTAGACTTTGAGATACTTAGTATTTCTTTGACGTCACTTCAGAATCCCAATAAACAGGGTGGTTATTCGCGTACGACAAAGAAATTTGTTTACCCTGAAATGCATTCATCCTATAGTTTCTTTTATCAAGCTATTTAAATATATTTTTGAAGTTTATTTCTTGATATTTTTGCCTGATATACGATGCAAAGGTAGGTAGTGCAATAATTAATCAAGCTGATGTAGAGAGCTTGCAGGATGATTTAAATAAGCTGTCAATATGGACAAAAGATAATGTTCATCAGTTCGATGTTGTAAAGTGAAAAGTTGTGCATATTGGAATTAAAAGATTTAAAATGTGTACCACATCGATGAAACTATACTCCAATAGATTGATGAGGCCAGGAACTAGGAAGTGTTAGAGGATCTAGAATTAAGGTTTAGAGAACATATTGCTAAGGTGTCCAAGATAGTTCATGGCATTTTTTGGTCATTGAAAACACCCTAACATGCAGAGATTAAAATTTATTCTTCTTCTTCATAGGGCGTTGATAAATCTGAATTACTGTGCTCAGGTCTGGTCGCCTGGATTCCTTGGAGATGAGGAAGTGGTAGAAAAGATTCAAAGACAAGTGACCAATTTCGTGAGTGGTGTAAGGAATGCTCCCTACATTGATAGAGTGAGAGTTTGTGGGTTAGAGAGGTTTGTTGACAGGCGGAGAAGAGGGGATATGATAGAAACATTTAAGTTACTGAAAGGTTTTTATAAGATTAATGCAGGGGAATTATGTCAGCAGTGAGTTAGTGGTGGAAAAACAAGGGCTCATCCCTGTAAATTAAGTAAGAGTCTGGTTAACAAGAGCGTGAGGAGTAGATTTTTCGATTGGAGAGTGGTGAATGAATGGAATGCATTACCTGACTCAGTTGAGTGTTACGTCTGTAAATGAGTTCAAGAAGTTGTATGATAGATATTGTGTGGATAGTTTGGGTCTCCAGCGATGAGTCTTCTTACTCCATGCAGATGTCCATATAATTTTTTTTTAACATTTTATTATTTCTCAGATAAATTACATACATTATATGATGATAATTATGCATAACAAATACTTTCTCGTACAAAAGTTTTTTTTTTTAAAAAAAATAATAACTATAACTGTTTACAATTTTTTTTTTTAAATAACGAAACCTGTGGTGCGTTTATAATTAGAAGAAACACACGTATAAACCACAGTGAAAATTGTTTAATTGTAAATATTTCATCCTAAGTATCTTAGGACATCATCAGTACAATGATGTCCTAAGATACTTAGGATGAAATATTTGCAATTAAATAATTTTCACTGTGGTTTATACGTGTGTTTCTTCTAATTATAACTGTTTACAATATATTTATTATAATATTCATAATGATGATTTTTACAGATGTTTCTTTGCAATTTTACACTCTATATATACAATATCAATGGATATAATCACTCTGTATTGCATACTTTTGTTACAGTTATTACATACATTTGATTACATATGATACATTACTTACATTTGTTTACATATGATACATTACTTCCATTTGTTTACATATAATACGTTACTTACATTTGTTTACATATGATACTTATATTACATACATTTATTTACATATAATACATACATTACATACTTTGGTTTACATGTGATACGTACATTACATGCACTTGGTTACATATGATACACCTTGGATGAGAACAATTTCTCTGCTTTCATCCTCGAAGCTTACATGTAAGCTTATCTGAGGATGACACCAGTTGCTTATTATTCATTGTTTTTTTTTTTTTTTGCTGTGTTGGTAAGCTACGAAATCTATGATAGAGAAATTCGCGAGCGCACGCACGCACGCACGCACACACACACACACACACACACACACACACACACACACACACACACACACACACACACACACACACACACACACACACACACACACACACACACACACACACACACACACACACACACTTGGAATGTATTGATGCGTCGCTGAACTGGAAGCCTGAACGAATATATTGTGTTTCATTAAATTTGTATGGTATTTTGGGTGAGTGTTTCTTGTTCGTAGTATGTCCTTAGAGCTCTTTTCGGGCTATTGTATTTTGTAAGGTTTCTGTATTCAAAAGGTAATTTGTTTTTAATGTCTGGGATGTAGAAATTTCGCGTGGCCTTTCCGTAGTGATTATTGTATTTATATGTGATAGAATTAGTTGTCTGAGGTCTTGTTATACGGTATGTATTTCTGACTGTCCTGTAGTTGGCATCGAAATAATGTTTTAGCAAAGCTGCATAGTAACATAAATGTTTTGCTGTCAGTATTTTATGTTCAGACATTGCAATGTTTATAAGGGCGTGATTTTCTCTTTGTTTCCAAAAGATGAGTTTTGTCATTTTGTACTGTAGCGACATTAATCTATTTAATTTGTAGGGTGCACAGAAAGCGTACGTTGTTATAGCGTATCTTAGTATATTTTGGCATAGTACTTTGTATATTAGTGTTTTTAGGCGTATGCGAACTATGTCTTAAAAGAGGTAAACCGTGAGTAGACATAACTATACATAATAAATAACGGAAAAACTCACGTAGAAATATTATTTAATAGTATAATTTTCGCCTGTGTGTCACAGGCATCTTCAGTACAATTAGGCACAAAAATTAAACACTAACTGACAATTCCAAAAAGCGCCACCTAAGTAGCTGGTGTAAGATAACTAAAAAGGTCAATAACTTTCCTAAAAAAAAAAAAAAAAATAACAAAAAATAAATAAATAAATAAAAAATAAAAAATAAAATAAATAAATAAAAAAAACAAATAAAAAAATAAAAAAAATTTAATACAATAAAAAGTTAGGAAAGATTAGCTGATTTGTAAAGTACTATCTCCCATAAAGGGGATAGACGTAAGCCGTCGGATCTGTTTAAGTTAGGAGAATGAAGTAGAGTTTCACATGCTTCTTTATAAAGGCGTTCCATGAGAAACTGACTTTTGTGAAGAACTTTTGTCTTTCTCCAATGAACTCTGTGTCTAGTGAAGATGGCATGTTCTGCAAGTCCAGACTTTTCAGGTTTAAAGTATTCAATATAAGATTGGTGTTCTTCTAGCCGAATGGAGGCAGATCTTCCCGTTTGTCCGAAATAACATAATCCACAAGAACACGGAATCTGGTAGACACCTGGATGATTAAGATGTGGAAGCTATAGTGAACGTATAGCAAAAATTTTAAAACCACTGAATATTTTTGTTGCCTTTCGACCGTTTAGAAAAATCTCCACCTTTCTCGCTTCTCCAAAGGACAAGCTTCCACATCTTAATCATCCAGGTGTCTACCAGATTCCGTGTTCTTGTGGATTATGTTATTTCGGACAAACGGGAAGATCTGCCTCCATTCGGCTAGAAGAACACCAATCTTATATTGAATACTTTAAACCTGAAAAGTCTGGACTTGCAGAACATGCCATCTTCACTAGACACAGAGTTCATTGGAGAAAGACAAAAGTTCTTCACAAAAGTCAGTTTCTCATGGAACGCCTTTATAAAGAAGCATGTGAAACTCTACTTCATTCTCCTAACTTAAACAGATCCGACGGCTTACGTCTATCCCCTTTATGGGAGATAGTACTTTACAAATCAGCTAATCTTTCCTAACTTTTTATTGTATTAAATTTTTTTTATTTTTTTATTTGTTTTATTTATTTATTTATTTTTTTAATTATTTTTTATTTATTTATTTTTTTTTTGTTATTTATTTTTTTTTTTTAGGAAAGTTATTGACCTTTTTAGTTATCTTACACCAGCTACTTAGGTGGCGCTTTTTGGAATTGTCAGTTAGTGTTTAATTTTTGTGCCTAATTGTACTGAAGATGCCTGTGACACAGGCGAAAATTATACTATTAAATAATATTTCTACGTGAGTTTTTCCGTTATTTATTATGTATAGAACTATGTCTATTAACCTGTAGAGTTTGTCACTTATTGTTCGGAGTTTGTCTGTAGATGGTTTATGTGGCTATTCCAGTTCATATCTGCATCGAAGTAAATTCCAAGGTATCGTATTGTTTTAACCTGAGTGATTGTAGTGGTTTTTCTGTTCTGTGTGTTTTTTATGTTGGAAAGTGGATGTTGGATGGTTATATATTTGTTATCAACTGGTCGAGTCAGTGGATTTCTGAATATCATTAATTTTGTCTTTTCTGAGTTTAGGTTTATGGAGTTTTTCGTGAGCCAGTCTATGATCAGATTTATGTTATGTTGCATATTTGTTTGGGCTATGCTTGCGTTATTATGTATGGATATTATTGTATGTATCGTCTGCGTATTGGAATATCTTACCTTTGAGTGGTAGCTGATTAATATCGTGCGTGCAGATGTTGAATAGAGTTGGGGAGAGTACAGCTCCCTGTGGTACTCTACAGGTTACTAGTAGCTCTCTGCTTCAGTTTGACCCGATACGTGTGATATGCTTTCTATTTTGAAGGTAGTTTGTAAACCACCTATGCAGAGGCCCGTGTATTCCATCATGCCTCAGCTTTTCTAATAAGGTTTGATTGTGAGTGTTTCGAATGCTTTAGTTAGATCAATAAAGACTATCATGACAATTTTTTTTTTGGTCTAAGGCGGTATTAATTACGTCTGTAAAGTCTTCCAAGAGAGATGTTGTTCCCTTATTTTTCTGAAAAACGCATTGTGTTTTGGGGATAATATGAATGGTCTCTGTGTATGCTGTGAGTTTCTTCAGTATGATCCGCTCCATAATTTGATTGATAATTGGTAATGTTGCTATGGGTCTGTAATTGCTGATTAAATTTCTTTATCCATGTTTGTATATGTGTGTGATTATGGAGGTCTTCAGCATACTTGGTATCTGTCCTGTTTTAAATATTTTATTTATCAATTTTAGTAGGATAGGACTTAAACTAGTTTCATGTTGCTTTATATCTTTAGGTCTGATACCATCAATTCCTGGGCCTTTGTTTGGTTTGATTTGATTTGATGTATTGCAGAGAGAAGTTCTGCTTCTTTTATGGTTGGGAACCATAATGTCTGTTTTGATTGTGGTTCAAGTGGAGGGTGACGTTTTGTGATTGGGGGAATATGTCTGTGAAGTTCTTGGATGGAGTCTGCAAAGCATTGGTTAAAGTCATTTGCTAGTTGTTGGATAGGTTTTGCGTCTTTCATGAAGCTGTGTTTTAAGGTTTCTGGGACGGTGGTGTTGAGAACATGTTCTAGCATCTCATTGATCAGATGCCAGGTTTGTTTCATGTTGTTTTGTGCACAGGTTAGTAGTAGCTTCTTTTTTGCATTTCTGATTTGTGTTGTAAGGCGATTCCTTGTTATCTTATATTCAGTTTTTAAAGCTGTGTTATTTGGATATCGCTTTAATTCTTTCCATAATGCGTCCTTTCTGTGTATTTCTAGGATTAAGTTTTGTGTCATCCAAGGATTTTGTGTTGTTTTTGATCGAAATCGGACTTTCTTTGTAGCTTTCTTATATATTTCCTTCAGTGTGAGTTTAATGTTGTTGTATAATATATCTTCTGAATCTGATGCCAGGTGTTCCCAGTCTGTTTTTCTTATTTCGTGGCTGACTATTTCTTCGTCTATTATTGTTTCCTGTCACTTTTCTTCTGTGGGACATTGCATTGATATTGTCTTGGTGTGCAGGTTTAGACCGGTGAAGTAATGGTCTGCTACTTTGCACTTTATGACTGATGCAGTATAACTGTTTGGTGGTGCTCGGACGCTTATATGATCTAGACAGCAGGCAGTGATAGTATTTCCGAATATTTTTTCTCTAGTACATGATGTTATTGTTGGTATTAGATTTTACATGGATAGCGTATCTAGGTATTGTTCAGTGTTGTTCTGGTTTTCGTTTGCAATATTTATGTTTATGTCGCCAATTATCATTAGGTATTCGGTTGAGTATATTTCTTGGCTTGAAAGCCAGCAATTGAGTTCGTGCAAGAATTTTATCATGTTTAGGTTTGGTGGAATGTAAATAGCATTTAGTTTTATGGGATGTTGTCTATTTGTTGTATTAAGGATTTCGAGGCAAAGGGTTTCAGCAGGCTCAAACTGATAGGCCGTTTCTTTTGCTATTAATTTATGTTTGATAAATATTAATATTCCACCCCCACGTTTTGTTTGGCGGCATAATATATATTGTTGGAAGCCTGGAATTTGGAAAGCAGTCGCTTCGTCATTAATTATGGATACTTATGTTAGAATCAATATATCAATAATATTAGTGTAATTCCTCAGATAAGCCTGTAACAATAACCAATGTTTTCGGATGCTTCTGATGTTAATATGCAAGATTGAGAGACCTTTCGCTTGTACTGTGTTTTGTTTCCATGCATCAAGAGATTCGAAAGTACAATTGCTGATGTATTCTGGTGTAATTACATCTATCTGATGGTTCACATTCATTTTTGTTGTATTGAGATCTTCTTTTTTTTGAACTACGTTCGAGTCTTTTGTTTCACTCTGGCAACCTATCTATGTCTTCTGAGCTTTTTATTTGTATAGACTTTGAACTCTGTGACTCTCTGAAGAATATTTTGACGTCTTTGAACCAAAAATATTGATACTTTTTTTCTGTTTTTTACTTTCTTGCTTGGTTCAAAAGTTTCTGATTGAAAGGTGTTAATACTCAGATAGAAAGATTGGCATATTGTGTTGCGATACATTTGAATCCTTAACAACTGGTTTTTTCAGTCTACTGGCTTTTATGAGATTGTCCCTTGTAGCTTTGCTTTTCAGACGGATTATGACTTGTGCAGGTCGTGGCAAGCCTTGTTTTTTGTTCTTCCTGGGAATGCGATTTATGGTCTGAATATCATTATGCACTGGGGGGGGATATCAATTGCATGACCAAATTTAAAATTAAGTCTCTGAGATTTTCTGTGGATTCAGTTTCTGGAAGACCGTTTATGACAAGGTCTTTTTTATGTTATTGTTGTTGGTTTAAAACTTCGTATTGTAGTTTCAGGGAATTAAATTCTTGACAGAGTTCCGCTGTGTCTTTTATCAATTTGTGTTGTCTGTCAGTTAGTGCGTTAATGCTGGTTTTAATGGATTTTAACGTTTGTAAAACTTCTTCGACTTTTGAATTATTAAATTTAACAAACTCTTCATATTCGCTAATTTTTTTTGTTATTTGTTTATTCTGTTTATCAAATAGTTCATGGACAAGATCTACTAAGCCAGCTTTTATATTTTCTAAACCTTTTTCTAGTAATAAATTTACAGAACTCAAATTATAAGACTCGCAGGTATTTTTTTGTCTGTTCAGTTCGTCGTCCGATTCTCCCTCCGGCGTAATCAGTTGCGTCGTGGGTGGCGGCGTTTCTTTGTTCTCTCTGCAGTTTAGACATTGCCATTCTTCTCGTTTGGCATTGGATTTGAGTTACCATGTTGTTTCTGAGTTTCGGAACATGTACTGTGAAGATTCCAAATGCATTTCCTGTAGCTTATAATAATAATAATAATAATACCATCCGCATTGCAGGTTGTCAGCGTTCGTACTACTGTTAGAAAAGGTTGCTATTCGGAAATGCAAGGTTTCCGAATTCATGTTTCTTAGTTTTATATTTGTTGTTATTTCTTTTTTTTTATTTCAAAGATGGTAAGCAGTTCAGATGGATATTCAAATTTCTTTCATGAGAATCAAAAAAACTAAATAAATAAACGAAACCAAAATAATAACAACCAAAAAACAGCCACCAAGTAACTAATATATATATATATATACACACACACACACACACACACAAATCAAATGACTCAGTTATTATATATATGTATATACGCGGGCGGCCTGAAATGTTCTCTGCCTCGACCATTCATGGCAACACTATCAGCAAGATTTTTTTTTTCTAAGTTGGTACATCTCTCATCAGCATCCAAGTGAAATTGCAAGTCATTTTATCAAGTATTTTATATACAGGGTGTTCGGGATAAATTTGACATATTTATAATTAATTATATTTTTCCGTAAGTTACATGTATTAACACACACTTCTCTTCATTTAAAAGTTTGGACCCTTCTTCATTCATATACAAGATGTCAGAAAGGATGGATAGCTGGAACCCACCTGAATCATGGAAGAGAATAACTTGTATCATGATGATTCGTGCCCGCCATCAAAATAAGGATATTACGACTGCTGCCCAATGCTCCCTGAATACAGTAAAAACAATCAGGCATGAACTAGAGACTTGCAATGGTGACTACGAGGATGTAGCAAGAAGAAAGATCCCTAGCAGACGATCTGATTGCGTTCGTACAGCAGAATTCCTCGCAAATCTGCAGGAACAGGTGTTGAAGAACCCTGGCATTGGAATTCGGGCTTTGTTCGTGGAGTTGCTAACTGTAGTCAAGCCCTGGATAACAAGGGTAGCCAATGGTAGGCCGTATGTATGGCAGCAGGATTCGGCCCCTTGCCACACCTCTGGGAAAAGTCAAAAATGGTTGTCTGAAAATTTCTACGACTTCACCAGTCCAAATGTTTGGCCTCCAAACTCCCCAGACCTGAATCCCATGGATTATTTTGTATGGGGCGCAGTTGAAAAAGACACCAATCGCACTTCCAGTAATACAAAAGCCCAGTTAATGGATAAAATTAAAACAGTTTTTGCGGCCCTTCCCAGGGAGACTGTAGCATCAGCTTGTTCGAGGTTCCGAAGCAGAATTGAAGTTGTGATCGATGCTAATGGTGGTTATTTTGAGTAAATCTTGTTGATAGTATTGTAATTAACTCTGCCTGTAATGTTTTTTTTTGTCAATTCATTAAATTTAATAGATACAAAGAAGATTTTCTTTTTCCTTACGAGACTGTCAAATTTATCCCGAACACCCTGTATATATATATATATATATATATATATATATATATATAAGTTGTCTGTATCCCTTGAAATTGATGAAATTGATAGATGAAAAATTTATGGGCACTCTTCTCCTTCGTTTTCGACAATTGAGAAATAGATTGCCGAGTTTAAACGTGACCGTAGAAGCCTGGAAGATGATCCACGTGAAGGACGTCCAAAAAGTGCAACACCAGAAATCATTGATCAAGTGCATGATATGGTATTGGAAGACAGGCGAGTCAAAGTGCAGAAATTGCTGAGTTTGTAGGTGTCAAGAGAACGTGTAGGATATTTTTGCATGAAGAATTGCATATGAAAAAGTCATGGGCAAGGTTTGTGCGAGCTTGCACACAGCAGATCAAAAACGCACTCGCATGAAAATCTCTGAACCATGCTTGGAGCTCTTTAACAAAAAAAAAATAATAATAATAACAAATAAATAAATAAAAATAAATAAAAAAAACAACAGATTTTGTGCGTCGATTTATTTCTACGGATGAGTCTTGGATTCATCATTACACACACGCACCAGAATCCAAACAGTAGTCAAAACAGTGGACAGAAGCCGGTTGTTCAGTGCCAAAGAAGAAAAAATCAGTTCCATCAGCAAGAAAGGTCATGATATCGGTGTTGTGGGATGCTAAACGCATTTTGTTTATTAATTATTTTGAAAAGGATAAAACAATAACCGGGGAATGTTATTCCATTCTTTTAACCAGACCAGACGAAAAAATTGGTGTGAAAAGACCCGGTTTGCAGAAGAAAAAATCATCTGTCATCAGGATGATTTTTTCTATGATAATGCACCTACCTGCCCAGAAAGGTGTTTTGGCAATGGGAAAATTAAATCTGCACAATGAATTGTTGGAACATCTATCCTATTCCCGAAATTTGGCTTCCTCTGACTTCTATCTCTTCTTAAAACTAAAACTATTTTTTCGCTGGTCACAGTGTTTTTCTACGAATCAAGAGGTGATTGCAGTTGCACATGGGTATTTTACAGATCCTACTGAGAATCACTATAGGGACGGGATAACGGTGCTGGAGCATCGCTATCATGAATGTATTAGTATAGAGGGAGATTATGCTGAAGAATAAAAATAATTTTGAATTTATAAATTCGTTTTTCATTGTTAGGCCGAGAACATTTCAGACCACCCTCGTATATAAGTACTTTTTACCTTTATATAAAAGACAGAATCCCTTTTTTAACGCAATGATCTTATTTGTTATCGAGATGACTTTGTAATTCAGTTAATGAAATGCTTATTTGCAATTAAATTCTATATCAGATTGTAATTAAACGAAGGAGAGCCTTCGTAGCTTAGTCGATATAGCCGAAGCCTATTGGTTCGAAAGTCCTGGGTTCCAATTCTGTCGATCAGGTGAGGAACCTTTATCTGGTCTATTTCGACTAAAGGTGAGTTAGCCGGTCTCATGGAGGATTTTTCTTCCGCAAATTCGAATATGTGTCCCACAGAAAAAGCAAACCAGCACCGTGAACACACACAGTTAAAAATACATATTCAAAAGTCCCTCATTATAAGTCACAATCTCAAACCGGTCTTAAGGGGAGTGGAAAAAGTTAGGGAAATCGCACACGACTGCCACACAAGATTCAACATTATCGAGATCATGTTGAGTTTTCAATAGTACAGTGGCTGAATGAATCCACGATTTCCCTCCTCATCTTCTGCACTTTCAATTGAGATTTCGGAATGTTGAAACAACTATTTTCAATATTTGTCAGCATATTAATCGCCAATCCTTACAATATTAAAAATAAATGAGTCAGGTTATTTGGTGAATGGGTGATGTTTAGAACGACTATTCTGAAAGTTATTTCGTGAAGAAATGTGTAAAAATGACTAAGGTATTTTCCAATACCAAAGTGGTCTTTGTAAAAATGAAAAATAAAATGTCCTTTTATACTAATTTATAAGGAACTGGATAAAATGCCCGGAATATATCACATTTGTCGTTTTTCTCTCCCCAGTTTTTCACATGGCGTTTACTATTTTTTGTTTTCCTTAATTACTTCAGGTCTCAAAGTACTGAAATCAAAGATCCCATTATCATGAAGTGATGATGCAATTTTTGACCTAAAAGAATGGAATGTCTATTAATACTTCTAATTTATTTAACCACGCTACCGGCCAGGACGTATATATACTTCCAAGTTGCCATGAATGCGAAATGCATATTAAAATTGTAATCCCATTGATATTATATTGAAATATATGATGGATACGAAGCTTTTGAGGATGCGTATTTAATCCACAATGGCCGGTAAGGTGGTATTTAATGAAAACTATATTTGTAACTTTTTTTATTTTTAAATATATTGAACATTGTATAATGTTGTACATATATTTTATCTTCAGTATTAATTAAAGTTTTACCCAAATTTTTACTGCAGAATATAAAATCAACTGTGGATAGAATTTATTTTGTATATTAAATATCAATCGATCTTTATAATTTTATTTTGAATCTTGTTAACTTTCAAGGTATATAATTATTAAACATATTAGTTAATTTGTACATTTTTAATTGGGTTTTGTGATGGTATTTTTGGGAGGGTGGTGAACACCTACTCGTAAAAATTTCAATTTTTGAAATTTTAATCAGCATTCACAGTTCCATAAAACATTAAAAAAATACAATGTAATATATGTTATCAGAAAATTACAAAATCTTAATTCCATCATGAAGAAAGATCGTGCGTTTTCATTAATAACTTGAATTTAACACGACGTGGTTCGTATCATCTTCTGAATACTTAAAAATACATTTCTGATTCCTGGCAAGAACAATTGACTCCTCCCCTCACATAACGACTTGAAATAAGATAAGATCTAACATCTGAATGTGCATTTTCTCACGAAAGGAGGTAAAGTCTTTAGGATATCGCATAACATAGTAATATGAGCATAAACTGAAGTGAGCTTTAAACGCAATGGAGCACTTTTGTCTTCCTTCAGCAGAACGGGATAAAAGGTCCTGGTATCCATGCCGTTGTCTTACATTAAAAGTGTTCGCTATGCAGTATATTCAGTGGAGACGACAGACAAATGATCCGTGACTTTATTTACTTACATTCAAGTTCTGCCGTCAACGCAAAAATAGTACAAATTTCTGATCGTCTGATAGTAATATTCATTGGTAAAGAAAGCTTCCAAAATCCCGACTAATAAAATGAAGAAAGGTGAAACGAAAAATGTAACCGTTCGGCAATTGCGGCACCTACCAATCTCGATCATTCAAACCCTTTTTTAGCAAATTAATGTTTCCTGTCATTTTACAAGTGTCAGAGGCATAGCTGGAGGGGGAGGTCTGCTTTGTGCAGCACTTTGCGTTTAAGAATGTGGCCATACAGTCTATAGAACAGAAACTGAGTGATGAAATAGACTTCGACAACTTTGCTGACGGAAAAGCAAGAAAAAAAATTTAGAATGTTGGAATTAAAGTTTCAATACAAAAATAAACGTACTGTGTCTAATTTATTTCTCTATATGTCGTTTCGATTTTTTGTAGGATTCTTGGTGTGTATTGAGAGGGGCGGCAATCTCAGGAACCCCCTCCCCAGGCAGCAAAAGATCTAGCTTCGACACTGACAGGTGTCACGAACTATTATTATTATTAAGTGGTCATCTTCATGGAGTCCAGCTTTATTGTGGGAAGCCTACACTAATCATGATCCACAAGATATATAAAAACCTTGTGGATCATGATTAGTGTCGCATCTCAGCAGCACTCTTCTCAGTTATATTTCTTTTAATCTTCAGTATATGGCATTCCTGATATCATCCCACCTCTCAATCCCCTACAACGTTTGAAACATATGCTTTCTGAAGTTTAATTCCCTGTTTATGATCCCCAAATCTCTGCATTCATCAATATACTACATAGAGTCGCCTTTTTCAATCCTAAGTTCATAATTCTATATTTTGCCACATTATTATTTGTTTGTTTGTTTGCATTACAGCGCTAATTTGGTTTATATACTTCTGTGTATATGTGATTTCTTTGAAGGAGAATAAATATTAAAAAAATATATTATTATGTGACACCTCCAAGGACTCGCTTACAGGAGGACACTCCATTTCACACAACCTGCCATCTCCTGCCACCATGGAATGTTCATGAGGAGTATTTTTACATCACCACTTTCCAGGTATTATTTGCAGTATGTGATGTTACTGAAAATAAGTATTAGATGTCATTGATTTATTTTTTATTTATTCTGTCGTGCACACTTGTTCTCTACACTCAGATTTCTTCTTCAATCTTCTTTAGTTATATTTGTCATGCAGCTTCTCTTGATATCTCCTAACTCAAACTCTCCTATCTTACTCTCCTACGCGTTCACGTCGCTTCTTATTTGCTGCAGCAGTCTCTCCAAATGGCTCACAATAAAACCATTCAATTCTTCCTTCAGACTCATTTTAAACATTAACAAACCGCATTCCATTCTCTTCACACATCTCTGCTTACATATCATTCACAATTCTTGCTCTCCATCTCATCTCATCAATGTCATACCTGGAAACACACTGACCGCCTTTCTTATCACAAATGTGGATTTCTTAAGACTGCGGTGAAGAGCTCATTCTGGCAAGACTCAAGAACTGTTCAGCTCAATGGCGCTGTCATTTATTATTGTTATTACTATTATTACGTGACACCTTCAGGGAGTTCAAAGACTCATCGAAGGAGGGTACCTAGTCTACCTTTCTCTGCACCACTCAATCCACTGACTGCAACTAACCACAACTACATCAACGCCATCTACTGCGTGAAACCACCCTAGTTTTTGCACAGACCATTACAAACATCCACATCCAAGGCAGGATTCAAACCTGCATCCTTTTGTCTTGAGAGCGGATACACTAACCACTCGGCCAACCAGGCAGCTTATTATTTCCTTAATAAGAAGCAAAATCAGATCTAGTCCCACTACCTTGATGACACAGGTTCTATTGTAAGATAATATATCCTCTTCATTCTTTCATATTCTACCTTTCAAATTCTCTATGAGTAAAACATGCTTCACCCGGGATAAGTTCCTTAAAGAAAAAGTAATATCCTCTTATATTCTCAATGTTTCCTTTTTTACTGTAGTAGTCACTTTTTCAGTTTAAGCCATATTTCTCATGCAGCTGATCTTCACTCTCTCTCTCTCACTCTCTCTCTCTCTCTATATATATATCAATGGCGTTGCATACCCGTTTCATTAGGTTGTGTTGTCGTGTCGCTTATGCAACTTGTGCTACAATATTCACGTCAATTTGACCATATAATTCCATTTCTATCGATGTATGAAAATCTTAAAAGTGCTTAGCTCATTAGCGCTCATCCTAATTGGTCCAATGCAATTAATTGTAGAATAAATTTGCATACTTTAATTTATGAAGAAATTCTAACCAAATCTCTGTAGAGTGGGGAAAAGGTGTTCAACACGCATTGTGAAAGAGAGAAGTGTCACATGTACTCAGTTTTTGCATCTTTCTACTAACTCAGTAAATATTGAGGAAAATACTAAGAATAGTGATCAGAGCTTTACCCACCTTTACAATGAGTTGCCCTGGTGTTGTACCATCTTTACACTTGAACTCTGTTTCAGGCACAAACTTAATTGTTTGCATACTTGGGATTAGAAGTTAAAATAACCAAAATTATAAAATAACTTGGCAATCCTAATATACAATATCCCCAATTTAAAAAATTGGATATATTGTATAGTAGTGTGTGTGGGGGGGGGGGGGGGGGAATGTGTTTAACTCGCATTGTGAAATACGAGAAATACGTAGACAAATGTCACATGTACTCAGATTTTGCATCTTTCTACTTACTCAGTAAATATTGAAGAGGAGGGTGAGGCTTACCTCTTTTTATTACAATCATACAATACGCAAAAGCTCTGGATGAAAATAGGACATTAGGTTGATCATCAACACTGTTTCCCATTCTAAATATGGACGAAAAATTATAAATTATTTAGAGTATATTATAGATTAAAAACTTGTCTCTATCGTGGCCTTAACACATCAGTTCGCACTTCACACGTACTAAACAGATGAAACTCAGAAAACAAAAACAGCAACTCATGACATATCACAAAGTTCAATTGGATTGGTTGAGAATATAGCCAATCACAGCAACGATTTCTAGGTGCTATTGTCTCAGCTCACATTCTGCCTCACGTCTGGGTGGTTTAAAACCATTAGAACGCTACGACTTCCACTGCAACATCTGCACGGCTGTACAAAAGTTGAAAAGGTGTCCATATTTTTGATTGCACATTGCGGCTATTTACTATCACATGACCTTCTCCATTCGTAAACATTGTGTTTAATTTCAGATATCATGGAAGCAAAGAATTAGGAGAGTGCTTAACAGGTATCAACATAACCAACTTCAGTTCCCAGGAGTTTATAAAATTATCTGCATTTGCGGAAAACCGTATTATGGGCAAACCGATAAGTCGGTCTCACTACGTCTCGAAGAGCATCAACGTGATATCTCTTACAACATTACCCGTGCAAGCGCCCTTTCCAGTCACGTCCTTTTCTCTGCCAACTCCAATTTAAAAGAGTGTCAACACCAGATAGACTGGAATCTTACTACTAATATCCATAAATGCGCTGACGAACTAGAGAAGACGTATCTTAGAATCAAAAGAACTAGTTCTGGAACCCTCACAAATGAACAGCAATTTAAGCATTAGCATACCTGACTCACACAGAGCAGTAATTCAGTTGTGGTGCTCTCGAGATAGTTGCCACTCACTAACGCCTCACGCTACACCTGCCACGCGGACACCAGTTCTAACTTGATTGTTGTTATTCCTAACTTGTTTATATGAGAAATCCATGTTTTATCTTGCTATTTTTCCAGTTTTTGTAATAATGTATACGCCTGAAGAAGTCAATGTTCTGAAGGAACTAGTTGTGTTTTAATTAAAATTTTTATCTTATCTTATCCCGGTCCGGTTTTAAATTAAAGTATGATTTAAAAAAAAAAAAATAAATAAATAAAAATATATATGTGTGTACATATTAGGGGGGCTACGCCCCCCCCCTCCGATTGGCGCCCAACACCCCGTGCTTCGGACTAGTAGGCCGGGTTTCTCTTGAATTCTGATGACTCGAATTTTGAAGACTCGACACTCAAGATAGCCGCTAATTTTCAAAACGTTAAAAAAAACGTGACATAAAAATGCTTATATATATATATATATATATATATATAATTACATATATATATATACATACATACAGGGTGTCGCAAAATTCACGCAAGATTTAAATTTAGCGCCATTTGTGTGGTTAAGTGTTGTCAACGAGAAAAAAAAAGCGTGACAGCTGACAGTTCAGGGTTATTAAAAATGACCACACACAACGAAGAGAGTTCGTTGAATGGATTATGGAACAACAACAAGCGGATGCTTATTTTTCGAACAAAATCATGAAAATGAGCCTCAGCGATGAGGCTCATTTTCATCTTGATGGCTTCGTTAATCGACAAAATTGTCGCATTTGGGGTTCAGAAAATTCACGAGTGATTGTTGAGAAACAAATGCATCCACAACGTGTCACTGTTTGGTGCGGATTTTGGGCTGGAGAATACGGCTGGTAGGGCAATAACAGTTAATGGTGCTCGCTATCGCGACATACGAATCCAGTTTATTGTGCCTAAATTGCAAGATATGGATGTGGACGACATGTTGTTTCAACAACTCGGTGCCACATGCCATACAGCCCGAGAAACAATTCAATTACTGCATGAGTCATTTCCTGGTCGTGTAATTTCCCGTTTTGGTGATCAGAATTGGCCGCCAAGATCATGTGACTTAACGCCGTTGGACTTTTTTCTTTGGGGTTTTTTGCAGTCTAAGGTTTATGCCAACAAGCCCACGACCTCCCACGCCTTGACAGAGGAAATTGAGCGCTGTATCAACGAAATTCAGCCACATATATGCAAAACGGTCATGGAATATTTCGACAAAAGAGTGCGTATGTGCCAGCAAAGTCGAGGACGCCATTTACCCGATATGCTATTCTATGCATAACCCTATACTGTATACTTTATGAATCAATAAGGAATTACAGTTTTTAATTAAAAACCTATGTAATAAATTTTTTAATTTGGGGATATTGTATATTAGGATAGCCAAGTTATTTTATAATTTTGGTTATTTTAACTCCTAATTCCAAGTATGCAAACAATTAAGTTTGTGCCTGAAACAGAGTTCAAGTCTAAAGATGGTACAACACCAGGGCAACTCATTGTAAAGGTGGGTAAAGTTCTGATCACTATTCTTAGTATTTTCCCTTAATGTAAAGCACATCTCACTAGAAGATGTATACTGCAATGCATTATGGGTGGGGTCATCACAACCCAGACCGGTTTCAACCTTTTTTGAGGTCTCCTCAGTGAGTAGCTAGACCATAAATACCAAGGTTATAGTAATACGTCACCTTATTAACTTTACCTATAGAAGTTGCAACAAGATGTTTTTATTTTTAATAAAACTCTCAGGAGGTGATAGAGATGTAATAAATTTCTTAACTTGGGGATATTGTATATTGTATATTAGGATAACCAAGTTATTTTATAATCTTGGTTATTTTAACTCCTAATCCAAATTATGCAAACAATTAAGTTTGCGCCTGAAACAGAGTTCAAGTCTAAAGAGTACAACACCAGGGAAACTCATTGTAAAGGTGGGTAAAGCTCTGATCACTTTTCTTAGTATTTTTCCATAATGTACAGCACATCTCACTAGAAGATGTATACTACAATGCATTATGGGTGGGGTTACTATCCAGACCGGTTTCAACCTTTTTTTTTTTTTTGAGATATGGCTACTCACTGTGGAGACTTCAAAAAAAGCTTGATAAGGCTCCGTATTACTATAATCTTGGTATTTAGGGTCTAGCTACTCACCGAGGAGACCTCAAAAAAAGGTTGAAACCGGTCTGGGTGGTGACCCAACCCATAATGCATTGCAGTATACATCTTCTAGTGAGATGTGCTGTACATTATGGAAAAATACTAAGAAAAGTGATCAGAGCTTTACCCACCTTTAGAATGAGTTGCCCTGGTGTTGTACCATCTTTTCACTTGAACTCTGTTTAAGTATGCGCCTGAAACAGGTTTCAGGCGCAAACTTAATTCTTTGCATACTTTGGATTAGGAGTTAAAATAACCAAGATTATAAAATAGCTTGGTTATCCTAATATATATATATATATATATATATATATATATATATATTTTTTTTTTTTTTTTTTAAAGATACCAAGCAATTTTAAACCTGGTTTTATCCATTTCCCAAGTAAGCAAACAGACAAACAAGTCAAGTTTGCCCCTGAAAGTGTTGCAAGTCTAGCTGACCCTGCACGTAGCGCAAGACCAAAGCAACTCATGGTAAAAGTAGTATAAGCGCTGATCACCAATCTTAATATTTACCCATAATGCAACGCACATCTCCTGGAGGAGATGTAGGATGCTTTGTATTAAACGCAAGGGGCCGCTACCCAGATCGGTTTCGACGTTTATTGAGGTCTCATCAGTAGAAGCCAGGCAAAAAATCCCAAGATTTTAGTAATACCGATTCTTGGTATTTTTAGCCTGGATAAAAAAAAGAAAGAATAATATTAAAGGCAATACACCTATACCATACATAAGCTCAGTCTCTCAAAAATGAGCCAAGGTTCTCAAAAAATAGAACATTAGAACTTTATTTACTCCGCTTCCTAAGATCCGCTCTTTAGTTAACCGTCCAAATCCTAGTCTTCACAATCTAAAATATCCCGGTGTGTACAAGATATGGTGAGTCTGCGACATTCCTTACTTTGGCCAGACAGATAACTCTATTGAATTGCGTATGGACGAGCACAGGAGGGACATCGCTTACAAGAGAACACGTGCAAATGCTTTATCCAGCCATGTCCTCTTTTCGGCCGATTCTGATGATGAAAACCATGGTCATACAATCCTTTGGGAAAGATCTAACAACATTTTCCATTGCCATGACGAATTGGAGAGAACAATTGTAGAATCTAGAGAAATCATCCTCAACCCTGTACATTTAAATAATAATTTAAGCTACAACCTCTCAGACTGTCATTCTGCTGTGATCAAATACTGGCGTTCACGAGATGCTATACGCACGCACTCACCCAACAATATGGCCAACGAAGGAGCAGCTTTGAATACGTTAAGTACAACGTTTTCACGTTAAATATGTATAGCGACTTTCCTGTGCTGTTCACAATTTTTTTTTATCTTCAATATTTAATTTTTTTGTTTTTTATTAAATCACCTGAAGAAGGCTGTAAAAAGCCAAAACTAGTCGTGCGGTGCTATTAAACATTTACCCTTTTCTCTCGGTTTATATCATTCAATTGTTTTTACACACACACACACACACACACACACACACACACACACACACACACACACACACACACACACACACACACACACACACACACACACACACACACACACACACACACACACACACACACACACACACACAGGAATGGAGACATTTGCTTTTGTAATTTAATATGCGTTCGCTTCCTTTCTCTCTCTCTCTCATTTTTTGATTCTTATACTCGTATAATCAGAAAGTTTCACAATTTACCAAAAGAATAAAAAAAATCAAATTATTTACTGCAAGGATTTTATTTCGTTTTTTATTAGATGAATATCCAAATATTTTAAAACAATACTAGCAGCTGTATTAAAGCTTTTTATTAACAGCCAATAAATCCTGATGCTATCTTCTGCTAATAACAATGATTATTATTAAAGATGAATAAACAAATCGCAAATAAATATCAACAAGCAAAAATTCAAGCAATTTTTAGCATTCGATATATATACTTTTTCTCAAACATCAAAAACATAAATTGAAAAATCAAAAACATTACGAACAGTAAAATATTTAGTTGTAAATCAAATCTAGAAAACAAAATGGTATTTTTTTCCCTTTTTATTTTTAATATTCACTGCCCTGTTTTCTAAGCTTTTTTCTTCAAGAAGATTTAGTCGTCTCTTGAAATTCTCCCATTCTTTTACCCATACAGTGACTTAACATATTTCTTGACACATAATATTACAGTAGCGAACAAATTAATCAGAACATTCCCAATTTTAAAGAAAAAATTTCATTTCGTAAGAAAATAAGTACAAAAATTAAACTCCAACTTTACCTAATAATTTATGAGCTCCTCGGTTCTAAGAAGTTCATTTATTCACTTAGCATGGACTGTACCAACGTAGAAGATTTTTCTTATTTTTGCGTCTCGAAACCATACTTTTATGATGGATTGATTAAGTTATCCTTTGGAACACAAATTAATCTTCAAGTCTCTTTTTCACTATGACCCACAAATTTTCTAATGGGTTAATGTCTGGAGAGTTACCGGTCTGCTGTAGCAATTGAATATTGTGGTTTTTGAGGGACTCTTTCACTTTTTTTTGAAGTGTGGCATCGAACGAGATCCTCTTTGAAGATGAGTTCTTTGTTTTTCTGGATCAGTGGGACCACTCTTTTCTCCGATAATACTTTTATGTACTGATCGCTTTTCATCATGCCGTCGAAATGCATGAGTGAACGTGGACTGTCATGTGTAAAACAGCCCAAGAACCTTTCAGTTTGGTGTTTAGGAGCTTGTTGAAGGTCGGCGCGAGAAGCCTTCTCAGCTGCTGATTTGCGAACATAGGAGACTCGCTCTACTTGGACAAAGAACTGGCTGTCATCTGGAAATATTATCTCCTTCCATGTCTAAGCAGTCTAATCTTTGTACACGTATGCCGACTGGAGCCACTTTTTCTGCATAGCGTTGGTCAATAGTTGTTTCTTTTTTGGTCTGTTCACAGTCCTCTCTGCTTCCAAAAATCTTTCACCGACTGTCATCTCAGAAACATCAATCCCGCTAGTCTCTTGTCTGCGGCAGACAATCTTAGAATCATTTTGCTTTTCCTTACGAGTAAACGATCTTGAGTAAGTGTACTTTTCCTTTTTCGCCTTCGATTTCTTTTTCTCACAGGAGAAAAGGGTCCCGTCTCCCTTAACTCCTTTGAAGTCACATTAACAGTATCCAACCAACACGTTTGTATCCATGACTCAATTTGTCTCTGAGTCATGTGTGCTGAAAAAGAGTACATATTTTTTGGACTTTCTTGGAGATGTATCTATGTGAGTGCTACACAAAATGAACGAAACACTACGAATTCCAGCTTGTTTACAGTATTAAAATGCGCGACACTATTAATAAACATCACAAAGACAGTAAAAAGATGCAGCACTCAACCAAAATAGTGAACGAAAACTAAAACCGAAAATAGTAAATTGAAAATAATCCCTAAATTATTATGAACTGAAACAAAAACCAAATCCAAAAAACGTGCTCAAAATTGCGCTTGTTCGGATTAATTTGTTTCTACTGTATTATGATTCGGGACCTCCATGGAGTCACAAGACTCATCATGGGGAGGCCCACCCAAGAAAATGCAGATTATCATTACCACTCCTTAAACTCCATTCAAATAAACCATTCCTCACCCTCTTGGCAAAGACTTCCTTTTGCAACTTCCAGGGATAGTCCGTGGTCCTTGCTCCTTCTCCATGCACCATCAAAAGAACTCCCCAGCCAATCCTGTAACTACCTTTCATCAGTTTAAAAGTCTAGATCATATCACCTCAAGTATCCACCAAATTTCTCAGCCCACATTCCTTCAGCTTATCTTCAAAACTGACATTGTACAGTCCTGATACCACCTCTGTTATCCACCCCGGCACACTTTCCCTCACAGATAATTTATCCCTTTAAAATCCTGGGAACCAAATTTGGGCACAATAGCCCAAGTGTGGTCTGATTAGGGCTTTATCAATATCCCTTGCCTCTCCGACTTCCTTCAGTGGAGTTACTGGAACAGCGTGTGCAGCCTCCCATCGTGGATCCCAAACTTCAAGATTTTGCATTTAGCTGCATGAAACACAATTATCAGATTATACAGATAGCTACTGGTTCCTTATACACAGTGCCCAGTTAGGCGCAGGCCTAACAATGAAAAAACAAATTTATAATTTCAAAATGATTTTTATTTTTCTACATAATCTCCTTTAAGAGTAATGTAGTTATTCCAGCAATGTAGAATTATGTAGAATTTCTACATAAATTTCTTTCTCATTGTTACTTCTTTGTGTTTGTTCATCCTACAAGTTCAGTCTTCATGATCTACACTGTCTTTAATAGGGTGTAGGAAGGATAGCATCTCAGTTACAATCAGATTCTATGTAATCATGAGTTTTGAGTGTCTGCCAACACTCAAAACTCATGATTCTTATGTTCCCTCTACTACTTGTTGCAATGACATTTGTTCGTTGAGAGTTCGAGAATTTCAATTCCCTTACTACTGTATGTTGTTGTTTCCTCTGCCAAGTTTATGCTCCTATCGACTATAATTATTTCTCTCTTTGCACTTGTCAATACTTTCCTTAAACATTCCTTGCTTGTCATTTTCTGTATATGTCCTGGTGTATAGTAACATCTCAGTAAGCATCCCATCCTACCTACCTCCATCTCACACCTTACACTCTCACAACCATTAATATCATCATCTACAAAATTCTAAATCATAGAAATCAACTTTAGGATAGTTCCATGGGTAGGATAATTTGAAGGGAGAAATATCAACAATAAAGGGTGTTTGAAATTAAAGGACCCCTATTCAGAGCAATCTGTAAAGAGAAGCAGTAGACGAAATACCTGTAAGGAAATGACAGCTCTATGTAACATTTGGTCACATAGAGGTGTCATTTGGTTTGACAACAATGGTATTATCTCTGATGGACAGCATGAATTTGCAAAGACGTTTGATAGGTTACCGCGTGATAAGTTGATAATCAAACTAGAGCGGTGGGAGACTCGCTATCTGATAGGTATCAGCAAGTTGTGTATGGGGGAGCGATATCCAGGAAAAGAAAAGTCACGAGCAGTGTGCCTCTGAGGTCTGTGTTAGGACCATTACTATTTAACTTGTATATTAATGATATTGGCGAAGATTTGGATGATGATATTCAGTTGTTTGCAGATGATGCAAAGTTGAGACGAACCATGAAGAATAGAGAAGATGTTGTGGCCTTACAAGAAGACTTGAATAAATTGAGCGATTGGGCACAGGGATTGCGATGCGATATCAGTGTTGCAAAATATAAGGTTTTAAAATTTGGGAAACAAAGATTATTATTATTATTATTATTATTATTACATAACACCTCAAGGGAGTACAAAGAGTCATCGAGGGAGGGTACCTACTCTACAACTTTCCATTTCCACCACTCCACCAGCCGCAACTACCTTCATCATCTACACCAACGCCATCTACCGCCAACCACCATGACTAGTATTTTCACAAACAAACATCCACGCCCGTGAAGGGATTCGAACCCACAGCCTTTTTGCTGGAGAGCGGATACGCTAGTCACTCAGCCAACCAGGCCGGAACGGTTAGTGGATGGGATGCCGAATTTATGTTTGGTGAGGATATGCAGTTGGAGGTGGAGGAAATAAGAGATCTTGGGGGTGATAGTGGATAAGGATCTGAAATTCAGGGGACACGTAGCCAAAATTATGACAACACAAAGACTTCTGGGAATGTTACAGAGGACGATGACTTATAGATTTTTGTAGATTGGGGAGATTCTTGTTCCATTGTATAAGGCTTTGATGATTAGGCCACACATGGCCTAATCATCAAACCTGTGCAAAGATTATTTCACCCAGTTTTCAGAAGGACGAAGAGATGTTGTATAGGGCACAGAGGAGACTGACTAAGAAAGTTTCTGACCGCTGGAATGTCAAATTTGAAGAAAGATCGAGAAGATGCAATTTAAGTCTGGTGGATAGAGGAAGAGGGAAGATATAATAGAGACCTATAAGTTCGTAAGGGGGTTGTTATAGGATCAATGTTGGAGAGGTTTACAAAAACGGTGGGAGATCAGAGAAGAACCAGAGGTCATCCCTGTATAAAGAGGGTGTGAGCAGGGGAGTGCGAAACAGGTCTTTTGCATGCGGAGCTGTGAATGATTGCGTTGCCTTGTCTGAGATTGTGGTGTCTGCAGAAAATTTGAGTGTGTTTAAAGCACAGTATGATGAGTTGTGTCTATGATAATAGGACCTCTTAGATGAGTCTTTGATCCATGGGGTCTTGGGTGATAATAATAATAATAATAATTTCCTCACAGAGGAAATATATGATCAAGGGAGGTGATGTTCAACGTGTTGGGCTTTGTGCAGGACCAATAGCTGATATTGCTATACAGCACTGGCTAAAAGGAAAAATGCAACTGATCTGTTGAAAGATTTCATGTAGAATTTTGTCTTTCAAGTCTGCCAAGTGATGATTTTATTAAATGCATCACTTAAAAGAAAAAAAAATAATAGTACTAACTTTTCTCATGTATGCAAAATAATATCTATTTGTTCAGATATGCAAATGATGAATTGTAGCATGAAAAAATATATATTTTAGAAAGCCAGTTTCTTATCTTATCAACCAACTAATTATCCAATCCATTTGAGGGTAACTTGCATACCACTGTATTATGTGGTGGTCTGTCCAATGCCTTTGCAAAATCCACAAAGATTCCAGTATACGAATCACTCCTACCCAAAAATGTAGTCACGCTATCATAATTAGCACAGAGGAGAAAAAAATTACCTTCGGGACTTGGTATAACTTTTTATTGAGCATGCTGTTTATATAGGCTGACCATACACACTGCCGTGTTGAATGGGACGGTATCATTTTTTTCATATTTCCAGGCGAACCCGTTGTTTTAATAAAAATGTCAATTTTGTCCCATTTCAATAAAAGCTATAAATATACTTTGATATTGGACAATCATAACTTATTATTCATAACCTATAATCGTACGTTAATATCACGGATACCAGTAATTTATATAACCATTTGCAAGTAGAGCATGGATTCACATTGTTCGATACCAAATATCGAATATCTGCAGTGATTTATTCAGCGAAAATAAAAAAATGCATGTCGGCAACACTTGTGCGTATCGGACATAGCGTCTGTTTTGCCGTATTGTTAGTTTTTGTTTTTCCTGTATGTTAACTGTTGGCTTTGTTATTCAATGCCGGTGTTTTAATTTCATATTTTTTTAACGTTTTAAGTCTATCCTGGCAATGTTAAACAGGCGAAACTGCAGTTTCAATGACAATCCCCAGAAAGCCTCCTAAATTATTAAAATAGACAAGCTGTGTAGAAATGGAACAAAAGTGGTATGCCGACATTGTATTGTTCATTTTTCCGTTGCTCACGGAGGTAGAAGCAAGATCAAACAACATCCACGTAGCCAGAAACATAAGAATGCTGAAAAGACTCTGGCTTCAGTTAACAACATCAGCTCATTTGTGGTGAGAGATGATAGTGAAAGCGATAAACTTGCAGCAAGTGAAGCTCTTATTACTTATCCTACTGTGCGTCACGGCCAAAGTTTTCGCGCAAACGACTGCTTGTAGACGTTGACAAATGAAATTTATGAACCAAAATTTCATCAGCACGTAACAAATCAGAAGCAATGATTAGCAATGTTTTATTACCACACATATTGGGCGAAGTAATACTGGATTTGAATAAAACAAGAAGCATTTAAAGACATCAAACTTTTTCCGATCTTTCTGCGGTACTTTTTGTCAAATTGTGGTGTTCAAGACAAAATTATAGACTATATTTGTTTACCTGAAATGCATTCCCCTTTCTAAGTCCACCTAAATTTTTCTATGGATTCTGTCACTGAAGAATAATGGTAAGCTCAATATCTTTATATAATAATTTTTTTTTATCGCCTTACGTTTTCAGAATACAAAATATTACGTAACCCTCCGTCCCGTTTTTGCCATCGCAATGTGCCGTTTTCGTCTCAAGGAAATATGGTCAGCCTATGTACATACAATATTACAATGTAGATGAAAAATAATCTTCGTACTTTGATGTAAAACACGTACATTGCATACATGAATAATAAACGTACATAGTATATAAGTATAAATAATAACGTTTCATTGATTAAAATTGTTACTACGAAGATGCTTGTCAATGGTGAGTGATTACATGAGAGTTATTTTTGTGTTTTGTTTTTAAAAAACTAACTAACACTGTTTATTCCCTTATACCGAATAGGTGGGCTCGTTTAAGCCCTATGTTACTTTTGGAGACAGTTCGATTCTATTCGCCGAGTAAAGGAATATATTCAAAGTCTTTTTTCGACCGGTTCCCGAATTAGTCGATCTCTGTTTAGTGGCAAGGGGCTTTTTATCCCGGAATTTGTTTAGGTTTTGGTCGGTAAATATACTCAAAGAAATCGACCGAAGAACCCAAACTATTTTTCAGACATTAAAAATATTGTGTTACAATTAGAGACCACGAGATGGCGGCACTAGTTACCGGTCCCTTCATTTATTGCCGCTTAAATGAGTGCTATCCCTGATCAACTTATCTCTGACTGGATACCAGTGGAGATTGAACACGCCATTCAGTGTCCAATAAAAAGTAAGCTGGACTAAAACGGCCTCGCCTACTCCTTATAAGGAAATAAAAGGCGTTAGCTGATATATTATATATAAATACTGCAGTGATTCATTTAATACTGAATAAGTCACTGCATCCAGTCACTTAGTTTACATGAAGCGAGTTTAATGGTTTAATTCTGGTTAAGTTACTAGATTCGAGTTGAGTAAGCTCTTAGCGATAAGTGTGATTATTGTTTCTGGTTAACATTCACGATTTCAGCATGCTTTTTATAGTATTGCTGAGTCTTTTACCGCTCAGTTTTTCTACGAATTCAGACAAAGAGGAACTTGGAATAGTAGGCCGAAAGAAATGCATAGCAATTAACAACGAAGTACGAGAAGCAGCTGAATTTGCTATGCAAGAACTGAACGAGGAATCAAAATCACCAAATTGGAAGAAACTAGGAGAGATTTTGAAGGTAGAAGCTAAGAAGGTACGATGTCATTTATTGTTAGAATGTAATTTGTCGAAAGTATCAGTCTACATGTAATTCTTTTTAGCTGCTAACATCTCTCTCTCTCTCTCTCTTTCTCTCTCACTTCAATACATATCCCCCCATCCTATTTCTCCCCCAATGTTCTCTTTCTATGCAAAGTCTCATCCATGTTTGTTGAGTAGTTTTTCTTAATTTGTTGTAGAAATGAATTCATTCTCAGACAATTCGAAGTTCTTTTCTGATTTCATTTAGCATTTTTCGACGGTTCTTCTCAAAAATTGCAATTCATCTGGAAACTTCTGTGCAATTCGACGAATGTTTCATTGTCTCGGTTTGTTTCATTTTCATTGTATTTTATTTTCTGCTTCTATTTTTATTTTATTTTATTTATTTTTACTCCAAACGTTATCTTTTGCCCTGTTCTTCCACACAGGAATATTAATTTAAGTATGAATCGTTAGGACATATATATATATATATATATATATATATATATATATATATATATATATATATATATATATATATATATATATATATATATATATATATATATATATATATATATATATATACAGGGTGTTCGGGATAAATTTGACATATTTATAATTAATTATATTTTTCCGTAAGTTACATGTATTAACACACACTTCTCTTCATTTAAAAGTTTGGACCCTTCTTCATTCATATACAAGATGTCAGAAAGGATGGATAGCTGGAACCCACCTGAATCATGGAAGAGAATAACATGTATCATGATGATTCGTGCCCGCCATCAAAATAAGGATATTACGACTGCTGCCCAATGCTCCCTGAATACAGTAAAAACAATCAGGCATGAACTAGAGACTTGCAATGGTGACTACGAGGATGTAGCAAGAAGAAAGATCCCTAGCAGACGATCTGATTGCGTTCGTACAGCAGAATTCCTCGCAAATCTGCAGGAACAGGTGTTGAAGAACCCTGGCATTGGAATTCGGGCTTTGTTCGTGGAGTTGCTAACTGTAGTCAAGCCCTGGATAACAACGGTAGCCAATGGTAGGCCGTATGTATGGCAGCAGGATTCGGCCCCTTGCCACACCTCTGGGAAAAGTCAAAAATGGTTGTCTGAAAATTTCTACGACTTCACCAGTCCAAATGTTTGGCCTCCAAACTCCCCAGACCTTAACCCTATGGATTATTTTGTATGGGGCGCAGTTGAAAAAGACACCAATCGCACTTCCAGTAATACAAAAGCCCAGTTAATGGATAAAATTAAAACAGTTTTTGCGGCCCTTCCCAGGGAGACTGTAGCATCAGCTTGTTCGAGGTTCCGAAGCAGAATTGAAGCTGTGATCGATGCTAATGGTGGTTATTTTGAGTAAATCTTGTTGATAGTATTGTAATTAACTCTGCCTGTAATGTTTTTTTGTCAATTCATTAAATTTAATAGATACAAAGAAGATTTTCTTTTTCCTTACGAAACTGTCAAATTTATCCCGAACACCCTGTATATATATATATATATATATATATATATATATATAAAACACGGACTATAGCACAAGTTCATAATAACTGTAATTTACAGTCGAATATTATAGCTTTATAATTGTATAGGTTTAGAGTGTCTTTTTTTTTTTTTTTTCAGTGTCTTTTAATAGCTTTCTATATTCTTAACGCCTGCCGAAGTCAATCCTGACGAAAGTTGTTGCGTTTTCAAATAAATCTGAATTTGTTATAATCTCGGATTTTTAGTCAGTTTATAATAAAATGAACATATCCAACCTCCGAGTTAATAGCAGTAGTAGTCATATATATACATATATATATATAAATTTCGTACAAATGAAATTCCAATAGTTTACAATAATTTACGTACTGAACAATAATTTCTTTTAACTGCGTAGTTTCGAAACTAACGTACATTGCTTACAGAAAACTATGCAGGGAGACGTTTCAGTTGGAATACGATCACCACAATCTGCGATGCATTTCTCTCAACTTCGTACCATTCTTAGGACCACGTGATTCAGGAGTTCTTCAGGAAACTTGCACCAATCCTCCTCTTTCAGAGAAAAGTTAATGCCTTGTTTTTGTCATTCGAGAATTTCGAGCAGCAATGCGTCCCAAACGCTATATGGAATTTAAATCTGGGGAACGTGCTGGACATTCGATTGGAATAATATTTGAATCCTTGGTCGGCAGAAGTATCTCCACTGCTCGTGTACATTGTGGTGTGGCGTGGCATTGTCATTATTAAAAATGACAGACAGCATCATGGAACAGTCGAACTCGACTTTGACGAACTTCATCACAATATCGTTAACCAGTGAAACTTGCTTTTCCCATTACTTGTAGCTAGGTGGGTCTATTAAACATAATGCCTCAGCACACCATGACCCCAGCGTCGCTGTATCTATTCTTTTCAAGAACATTCTTGCGATCATAAGCAGTACCACTTTCACGCCAGATCAAGTTCCGTCTGAGAATTCGGATGAAAGACTAAAATGACCTTGTCTGTAAAGTGCACATTAACCAATCGGTGACTTGTCCAGTTTTTATGAATACTACACCACAGAAAATGTGCTCTACGGTGAGCTGTGGATAAATGAACACACGCACTACAGGCCCTTTAGTGTATAGTCCTGCATTTTGCAGATATCGTGCCACAGTTTGTCGAGATATTCGCATACCTCTGCTTGAATCGAGCCGATTTGCAAGCTGACCTCCCGTGATGCGTCGATTACGTTTTGCTGTTATAGCCAAACATATATATATATATAATGGTATATAGGTCGTATTGTTACACAGAGTCCAACTTTATACAAGAACTCGAGTGTAGTCCAGGTGAGATCAGAAGTGATAATGTTCTCATAATTGGGGATATGAATATTGACTTGCTGAAGAATAGCACATCCTCTCAAAATTATCTAGATCTACTTGCCATGCATGGATTCGAACAATATATTAATGCCTCAGGAGAGAACTCAATGGTGGTAGAACGTGTCTAGATCATGTATTCGGGAGAACATTAAGTGGAAACAAAATCCAAGCAGCAATTCTGTGCCAACCTCTCCCGGATCACTTTCCAATCGGTATTAAAGTGCATTTGCAAGTACAGCACAAAGATAGTATAACCGAAAATATTCCCCACACAACAATTGACTGCAGAGGATTGAAACTTAACTAAAGCACTGTCTCCTTGGAAGATATAATGAGGGAAACAAATATTGATACCTAGTATCATTAATTTATTGCAATATTGAACAATAAAATACAAGACGCTATTAAAGTTAAATTAATAGACAAAATGAGAGAAAAAAAGCCCTGGATTACACAGAAAATCAGACTCTACATAAAAATTAGAGATAAAGTGTATAAAAAGTTCAAAAATTACCCGCATAATCAATATTATGAACACAGTTTCAAGTACCATAGAAATCAAATACATCATAAATTAAAAGAAAGTAAAAATGAATACTAGAAATGAATTCCTAAAATGCCAAGGAAACCCCAGAAAACAATGGAAGTTTGTGAATAAATTAATCGGCAAAGATACACACAAAGAAATCCTCCCCATATACTTAACGATATCGATAGGAATAGAGAAAATGGAGACAGAGGATTAGTTGAAGAATTCAATAACCATTTTGCTACGATCAGTAAAAGCATTCTGAAAAATGCTAAACCCACCCCTGCGAATTGAACTCCCAAGAGACTTGAAAACTCCATATATCTTTTCCCCACTTGTGAAAATGAAATCAAAAATGTTTTTGCTAGACTAAAAACAATCAAAACTTCAGGATACGATGGTATTAACACAAACATTGTGAAAGAATGCCAAATGTACATCATAGTACCCCTAATGTACATTTTTAAGTTATCACTGATGACAGGCACGTTTCCATCAGATTTTAAGAAAGCCGTAGTTGTACCTATTTACAAAAAGGGAAACAAAAATAACTTGAAAAATTACAGACCGATCTCCATTCTAGTCTTTTCGAAAATATTAGAGAAATTGTTAAAAATTAGACTCGTGAAATGTTTGGACAAAAACAACTTCTATTCAAAGAATCATTTTGAGTTCAGGCAAACGTTCAGCACAGAACATGCTTTACTGAACTTCACAAACACAGTTTGTACCTCCCTTGACGAACATAAACCAACATTAGCAGTATTTCTAGATATACACAAAGCTTTTGACTCTGTATCGCATGAAAGTTTAATACAAAAAAAATTATAAGTCATAGGAATACGAGGTACTGCCTTAAACTGCTTCAAATATTACTTAAATGCCAGATCACAAATTGCAAAAATAAACAACAGCTATAGCAGCTCAAAAAAACAGTAGACTGCGGTGTACCACAAGGATCTGTCGTGGGACCAATTTTAATTAATATTTATATCAATGACTTCTTCAATCGTAAACTAAACAGGAAAATAAATACTTTTGCAGATGATACAATACTAAGTTTCTCTACAGACGACACCATACTAAACATACTACCCCCTTGGATATTTATACGTCTATACGGTACAATTATTCATAAAAATGACAACGAATATGTAAATATAAAACAAAAAATATCAAACAGCCGAACAAATGAAAACCATCGCGAATGCTGATCTTTTGTAAGTAACAAATTGGTTCCAGTCAAACAAACTCAGTCTGAATGTCTCAAAAACTAAATATGTAAATTTTAACTTGCGAAATACAACTGGCAAAATGAACTTCACTGCACAGTTAATTTTTCATGATTGGATTTGCAGGACAAATTAAAATTACACCTGCGAGAAAATAAAAAATGTCAGTGTAATAATCTACTTGGAATTAAAAATTGATAGTAATTTAAGCTGGAAACCGCATACTACCAATGTCGTAAATAAAGGATTATGTTAAACAGACTTTACTACCTGAACAGATTCATAAATTTAAATATGCTAAAAATATTATATTCTGCCTGGATTCAATGCACACTACAATATGCTATATTAAGTTGGGGAGAAATCTATCACACTACGCTGAAACCTTTAGTCTCGACTCAGCATAAAGTAATTAAAATCTTAACTAGAAACAAATATAAGGATACTGCAAAGTGTAATAAATACACCATACTAAACATACTACCTCTTAGATATTTATACGTCTATACGGTACTATTATTCATAAAATACGACAACGGATACGTAAATATCAAACAAGATACTTTCCTTAGTAGACTTAAGGGCCTAAAATATTTAGTTCCAAAAGCAAAAATAAAGAACCAATATACAAACATTACACTTATTTAGCGCCAAAAGTATTCAACACACTTGAACAATACGAAATGAAACTAACCCGAAAAAATACAAAACTCTAATCAAAGAGTATTTATTTTCCCACAGAAATGAGAAAGCTCTGTTCAAAATAATTGTATAAATTATTGGTTTTTAGCATATTTGTATTCAAAGATCCAGTCTTATGCGTAAAACGTAAAATTTAAATATTATTTAACTGCTTTGTTTTATTTTGTTCCTAATTAATTGTTATACAACTTTCTCTCTATGATGAAATTTTATTTTATCTGCGATTTTATTATGTAATTTTATTATAATAATAATATGTAATATGTATATTATATGAATGTACATATGTGTATATAATACAAATGTATTACATACATTTTTGTGACTTAATGAATGTCGGAACCGGGATGAGCTGTTGATCTTAGGTTACACATATGATTGTTCAACAATTTGTACTATTATAGTAAGCTCACAAATAAACTGGTTTTGACTTTAAAAAAAATGAAGTTTTTTGTCAAGCATAACACCGAGATATTTGACTTCGCTCTGGCATGGGATCTTGACAACTAGCAGGTGTATGTGTTCCTTGATCTGAAACTTCTTTTTGGTGAACACGATGGGAGAACTCTTCAGTGGATTTGTTTGGATCCTCCAGTCCATCAGCCATTTCTCCAATGTGGGAATACTGTTTTGGAGTCTTTTGGTAGCTAGTTTGGGACTGAGAGATCTTGCTAATAAAGCGGTATCATCAGCATATAATGCTGTGATTGGTGAACTTGGATTTTGTGGAATATCAGCTATGTAGATAGAAAACAGCAGGGAAGCCAGACGAGAACCCTGCGGCATATCTGCCAGGATCTTGCACCTGGTTGCTACGATTTCATTTATTTTACTTGCATGAATCTGTCTTTAAAGTAACTAGCTATGATTTTTATTAGATTAGTTAAGCATGCTAAATTTGAAGAGTTTGTAGAGAAGACACTCTCTCGTGCCACACCTTGTCAAAAGCCTTCGAAGCGTCTATAAAGACCGCAGCAATGTGGAGGTTCCAGTTGAAACCTGTGGTGATAAATTCAACCAGTTGGTGTATCTGATATGTGTGGTGTTTTGGTTTTTTATGAATCCGAACTGATCATTAGGGATAATACCTAGTTTATCTGTTGCTGATTGAAGCCTTGGAAGGATGATTTTTTCTGCAACCTTACCTAGGCTGGACAGTAGGATGATAGCTCTGTAGCTTTCGGGAAGTTGAGGGTTTTTTCCAATCTTTTTTTTTTTTTTTTTTGATTGATTGGTGTGATGTTAGCCGTTTTCCATGCTAAGGGAAAATATTTGAATCTGAGGATAGCATTGGTAATTTGATTGTTCTGCATGTGATTCCGTCTGGACCTGGAGCATTGTTATTCGAATGGGTTATGATATTTATAACTTCTGCTGGAAAGGTGGGTGTGATGGGTTCAGCCTTCTCCTTTTGTTCTATTATGACCTACCTGACTGCGGTGAATCTTGTAAATGAGATTGATGTTTAAATTATCGTAAGAGGGTTTACACTGAGATTCCAAATTGTCAATCAAAGCTTCTTCTTTTTCTTGGTCAGTGTGAGCTGCTCCTTTCTTGGTCTGAATTGGGAATATGAGTTGCCTTTTAGTGCGGAGTGTTCTCAAGAATTTCCAGATGGAGTTATTTTCTGGGATTAGTTTGTTCAGTTTGGTTTCCTGATCTTGATTTATGTTTTTTGTAGAGCGTCCTGGACATGTCTATTGAAATTATTCAAAGTGGTTTCATTTTTTGGGGCTTTTGCGTTATTATGCTACCATTTTCTGGCTTTTTTTTTTTTTTTTCAGCCTGACCAGGTCCACAATTTGCTCGGGGATCCGACTACTGGAATGAATTACTGTGATTTGTGTGACTGAAGTTAGTGTTTTTTTTTTCAATTTGGTAAGTGAGGTTGTTCATAGCTATATCTATCTCCTCTTTGTTATGGATAATGGGTTCTGGGCCAATGTGGTCTGAGAGAAAGCTTTGGAGAGCTTTTCTCATGATAAAAACGAGTGTGGAGGAGAGAATTGTTTTTGTGTACTGAGTTTGAGCAGAATGTGGTTGTGACCAGATAATAATTCGTTTAGCGTTTCCATTTGGTGTTGGTATCTGGTATTTCTGAGGATTGCGATATCCAGTACGTCTAAGCTTCCATTTGGATTGAGTGAGCTCTGTGGGTAGGGCTATAAAAATAGAATTTTGCGTTGAGTAATGGTTTCGGGAGCTGCGTTTGTCATTGATTGTGGAGCTATACCAAGCTGTATGCTTGGCATTGACATCTCCAGCCATCATGATGGAGTCTGTGGAGCCGAGAATAAAGTCCAAGTCAGATACCACTAATAGAATGCTGTGTGGGTTGTGTACTGCATAGATTTTGATACTGCCAGCATTGTTTGTATGAACTTCAACGCTTGTTATCTCTAGGTTCTTGGTTTGTGGATTGGTCAGTACATTGTGACTTATGTAGATTTTACTGAATATGGATGTGCCTCCTCCACTGCAGCAGTGAGTCTGTCTGTTTTTTACATTGCGCAGTTCCGTAATTTAGGGTTATTAGCTGGCCTGAGATGTGTTTCATTTACAAGAATTATATCAGGAGTGTATCTGTGAGTGAACTCCTGTAGTTGAAGGATTTTCTTGTTCAATCCATTTGCATTTGATGCAGTTATGGTAAGGGAGTAAGGCTTATATTTCCTATTGTTCATGATTGAGGGCTGTCAAAATGGAGTGGGTACCTTGAAGTTTCTTCGTGGAGGATGGTGGAGGATTTGGTTCGCGAAATTCCTGAAGCATGGTAGCAAGTGAGGCAGTTAGAACTGATGTAAGGTTGGAGCTTGTAAATTCGTTGGAGGAAGTATTCTTGGATCGTGCAGAGTCATATATGTTTTGATCCTGGATTCAGGTTGATTTCCTTTCTGAGCTGTCTAGGTGGAGGTTATTTGAACGGGATGGCGATCTGCACAGTTGCCCAGGGTGTCACTGCTGGGTGATGGATGAGCAGGTTTGGATGACCCGTTCTTAGGGTGTGCTATGCATCCTTTATAGTTAGCCGGGAGAAAACCTCCGCAGTTTGCGCACTTAGCTGGCGTAGATCTTGGCTTGGTGCATATGGTGTGGTGCTGCAGACAGCAGTCAGCTGGTATATTTTCTTCTGGGTGTTATCAATCTCCACGAGTACTAAAGGCATTGGCCTCTTATCAGACCTGAGCATGCTACTTAATTTGATTGGTGTCAGGTTCTGGTTGCTTCGATCAGCTGAGATTTCTTCTGGAGTGATTCCTTCTGTGACTCCACGTATTACCACATTTAGGGTCTTTTCACTCTGTAAAGCGAATGTATGGCAAGGAAGATTTTTAGTGTCCGGTAGCCTTCTCATCTGCCTGTAGTCAGTGACGGTGACTGGCATGATTTTGACTCCCTCATCTGAGTTTTTTCCCCAGGAGTATGTGCTGTTTTGCTTCCTGAGGGCTGATATTACAGAAATCCATTTCTCTTTGTCCCGTAGAATAACTGGGGTGACCTTTGTTTTCGGCGCGTCCTGTGTAGGTGAGCCATCCTCTATAAGATCGTCTGCTGTTCTTCTCCGTTTGTTGGAGTGCTCTTCTTGTGAGTTGTTATGACGGGGGTTTTTAGATGGTGGAACAGTTATGAATTCCCCTTGGGATTCTTCATCCTGTACTTCTAGATCATTTGTTTGGACGTACAGGTTTTTAAATAACCCGGCCAGTTAGTCTCAAACTTTTCCATGATAAGGTTTAAAATTTCTAATGATTTCTCCTTGTTTAGAGTCCTAATCTGTTCCTTGATGCCTTCAGTACCAATCGGGAGTCTCCTGGAGTTATATAAAGGCTACGGAAAAACCTTTCAACAAAGTAGGGCCGTGCGCCTGCAATTCATTGCTTTTAGTTGCTATTCAACAATGACGATTCCAAAGCCGGTTAGGCCTATCAAATCGCCCTATTACAGTCCACTTACGTGTGTTGTTAACTTGCTGTTCTTGAATATAATTCAAAAACTATAATCGCGTCTCTGGTAGTTAATCTAGCAGCTACACTACTTAACCAGAGTTTCACATATTTTATTAACACATTACACAATCTTTAAAATTCATTAAAACACTTGAAGTATTAGACTTTCTCTGCTCTCAAATATTTGTAATTAATGTTTTTAATTGCAAAGAGAGAAACTGCGTTTAGCATTAAGTGTGTGATTTAAAAATTATGGACAAACAAATTGTGTTTAATATTACGTGGATTATAGTTTATGCAGCATATTTATACAAATAATATCTAGATGTATAATTATATTATTTTTTTCTCTCTCTCTAAGAATTCAATTTTTTATCTATATTTTTCAAATTATTGAGAATTAAGAAACAAATAGAAGGTAGATTTAACTCATCACTGATATAGCAAGTAATGTTTATAACTAAGGGTTAGTAATAAGGATGAACCTTTGTCGGTCCTCTGGTGTCATTATAAGCAAGTTCGGTTGTATTTAAAAGACAAATTAATATATTGTCATTTATACTGAGTTTCGTATTCACTATCAAATGTCCTTTTCTATTCTCTTTATTTTATTTTCTCCTCTTCCATGTCTCATAATAATTTCTTAGCACTGAAGCATGTTAGTACTTTGTGATGTATCTTGAAATGATGTCCTCAAAGCGTTATAAATAAAATTTAAAAAATAATAATAATAACACATCCACTAACAGTTTTTATTCTTAAAGGGAGCAGGTGAAACTCTTTTAGCTTAAACATTTGGGAATTGGTGAGTTGCTGGTATCCGCTCTGTAGTTTAGTTAACGATGATTTCAAGACTTTGGGGTAAAATGATGGCATACAAGTGCCACCATATCTTATTTATACGCCACCATATCTTACTTTTTCAGCTATTAACTATTCGTCAAAGGCCCTAAAATAACTGGTCATAAATCCGTTTACACTGACTGAAATATGTATATTATATATTAAAAAAAAACTGATATCGATATTTCAGCAATGTCAATATCAGTTTCAGTATAGTGAAAAATTATTTTTCAGTATACTTCCTTTAATTTACTCAGGAGGGTCTTCAAAATATGTACTCCAACTTACACAAAGTACATAACCATCAAATGTCCAAGCAACTCTTGAAGATTATTTCTAATCGATAGGACAAGATTCGTTCATTATCAAAGCAAGGATTGAATCAATAACTAGCACCATGTGCAGGAAATAAAACTGCTGATGTTTTACTTAATGAAAGATGATGTTTATCATCACAATTAGTTCCCTTACTTCATGGAAGTTTTATTTGACCGTTTTCACTGATATTCTGATATACACGTTTTCTCGGGGAATATTGCAACACTAATAATTTCTCTCTCTCTCTGTGTGTGTGTGTGTGTGTGTGTGTGTGTGTGTGTGTGTGTGTGTGTGTGTGTGTGTGTGTGTGTGTGTGTGTGTGTGTGTGTGTGTGTGTGTGTGTGTGTGTGTGTGTGTGTGTGTGTGTGTGTGTGTGTGTGTTGGTATACAGGTGCTAGCACTGAGAACTCCGACTTGAAACCTTCTGCTTCTTTGATACTGCTCCCTTGTATATAAATGTCTGATATCTATCAGTAGCCAATCCCCGACTCTCTAACTCAACATCTAAAGCCATATGCTGTACCTTATAAATATCAACTTATCATTTACATCCTGCTTCAAATGCTTTTGTAAAATCTGAAAAACATTACAGTATGCCTTTCCCCTCACCAACCGATATCGTTGTTGGTGTTGTTATGTGCTATTCAGTCATTTCAGCTCTTCCTCGCCCTCTTGTGTGGGAAAATTGAACGTTCAAAGAAGATTGTAATTGGTGTAAATGACGAGGAAGTTAATAAGAAGTATATATATCTAAGGATTATTAGGAAAAATGATTTATTTTTAATTAATGTTTCATTGAAAAATACAGTGTTTTTAATACATATATATTATTACAGGGGTTAGTTAGAAAGAAGTATTACATAACCATGGAAGTTATCGAAACAATTTGTAAGAAAAGTGATGTCCCTGTTGAAGAAGCAAAAACCTGTGCTGATACGGAAGATAAAGTAAGCATATTTCTTTCCAGTTAATAATATTATTATATTTCTAAATATATATTTTGATGCTACATTCATTATTTGCATATCTGAAGAAAAATATCTATAATAAGCTATCTATAATAAATAAATAATTATATGTTATTTTAACAAAATAAAATAAGATTTACCAAAAATAGTTCACCCTCACCACGAACACGCACCAATAATAAAAGTTTCGTTTCTCACAGAAATAACGCGCGCAAGCACACGATACACTGCTTAAGGCTAAGAGCTTTAGCACTGCCCAAACGAGCAGTGTCGGCATGACTTGTAACGTGGCAAGCGCAAACGAATATTCGCGAGTCTGGCGGCAATTGGTCAAACGTGATAATATCGACACTGCTGTTATATTCATAATTTCTATTGGAATATTGTAATTCTACTAAAAAAAATCCTACAGGCTGCGCCATTGTTATATCTGTAATTCGTCGGCTGTGTTACTGTTATATCGTTATTTTCATATAATGTTATTTCGTAAGTCGTAAGTTCAATCTTATTATACATTAATTTACTGTCTCTAGAATCTATCCTTTAGCTTATTTAAAACTTTGTACAATCAAAGTCCTACCGGCTACTCTATTGTTATGTCGCTATCTCACTATGTTATATCTTATTCTACCTCTATAATAACTCTCCTTCTAATCTATTGTCGTGCACTTAAAATACTAATTCAGATTTATTTCCTCTTCGGATATTGGCAAAATTTATATTTCGCTGCGCCAGCCAATATCCTATAACAGAATCTCTTGTTCAGTGAAATAATTGAAAACTTAAAAGGATACACACAATAATTTATCTCACGCTAGCGCTGTGCAGATTCAGTTAGTAGTCGTAGACCGAATCTCACTTGAACAATTATATCTAAATTCCTTCCCACCCAAAAGGTTCTATTTTATAAGTGGTGGTTTGAATTCGTAATCAGGCATAACTCAAGTATAAGGTACAAAACATGTTTATTGGAAAATACAAAACATTTACAGTTAGGTAAGCTTAAATACTCAATGGATCAAAGTTCACTCTAAGTTAAGGGTTATATTAAATCACAATGAATCAGAGCAAATTAAATCTTTCAATTATGAAAGGATTAGGTTTAAGCATAATACTACTACTATATAAATCCTTTCACAAATTACTCACAAAATACTTATTGAACACTTTCATTAATACTCTATCAATGATTACCTTAATTCTAAATTTCATTTAAGCAAGTCTAGCCATTCACAAATCACTGCCTATTTAACAACTCTTCTTTGTTCCACAAGGGCTTAATTAATTCAGTCAAATTCTCACTAAACGTTCTCTACTAATGTCCTTTAGTTACAACACACAAATTTCTTGTTCTTCTAAACAAATTTTTAACATAGAACGAAAACGCTTACATTACCGGATCCTTTCAGATTTCATGACGCCATCTCATGTAGGTCTGGATTATCGTACTGCATATTCTTCGGCTGTCTTTGCGCCTGGCGATGTACGACGCCTTTTCTTCTAATCGTTTCCGACTGCTGCGTGCTGTCTACCGCTCCGCAGGAAACTTTCTCCAATGGAACATTCTGTTAAGGCTCGATTCCACATGAGCCGTCATATCGTGATCAGCTCCGCTTGAAAATCTTCAAGCATTCTCAAGAAAAGAACCTGCCAACCCGCCGTCCGTCATTCATTACCGTAGCCGACCCACCGCTCTCTCACGAATCCTCTGACAAAACTCCCCCTAAGACTCGAATCCGGCACTCGAAGATCAAAAGGTCAAAAAGCCCCGTAAAACGGCGTGCTTCGTCTTTTATTCGCCCTATTCGGGTATCCTCTATTCAATGCGGTTTTCACCCACGAACGCCATCGTTGATGCCCCTTGGGTGATCCTACACTCTCGCTAACCTGTCCGGTTACATTATTCCAGGTAGGCGCTCTGACGTCATATTTCCGGGTAGGTATAGCCTCCATCGCTACGCTCGACTCGTACCGATTATACGCGATTATTCCGGATTACTATTATAAATTTTTCGCGGAATTTCGCAAAGTACTAGACAGCTCACTTGGGAATTACAAATAACCTAAGATTAACTCCCACTATATCGCACACATGGACTATACATTATGACAAAACATAAAACAACACTTTATAATTATTAGTTGATGTGCAGATATCTCCTTAATAAGTAGTAGTTTGTCATGTTAAATCCTGAATAAAGAATTTACTTGTAAAGCTCTGCATTCAGGATCTAACACTGCCTTAGCTCGCAGTGTATTTGTTTCGTAATCGAAAGCGAATAATCGAACAATTTCAATTATCAGCTATTCAATCACTGTCGAAACATAAGCTGTAACCTTTAACATCTTGTATTGCATTTATATAATGTTGTAAGCATTGTTATTATTTATAAACACAAACAAAATTTGAACATTTCATTTTTTCCTTGGAGGTGCTGTAGTGTCTCAGTGCTTATGTACGGGCCACCACTGCTTGGCAGCTAGTGGAATTGCTGTTTCGGATATGACAGTCTGTCAAAGATTGTTCGAAGTAGGGAGGCCTGTACACAGGCGAAAAAAGAAACAACTATTGACCGACGCTATGCAGAAAAAAAAGGCTCCAGTCGGCATTAGTGTACAAAGATTGGATTGTTGAGACAGGGAAGAAGGACATATTTCCAAATCAGAGCCAGTTTTAGTCCAAGCAGAGCGAGTATCCTATGTTCGCAAATCAGCAGCTGAGAAGACTTCTCGCGCCCACCTTCAACAAGCTCCTAAACATTCAACTGAAAAGTTCTTGGGTTGTTTTACACACGACAGTCCACGTTCACTCGTGCATGTCAACAGTATGAAGAAAAGTGATTAGTACATAAAAGTATTATCAGAGAAAAGAGTGGTCCCACTGATCCAGAAAAACCAAGAACTCATCTTCAAAGAGGATCTCCTTCCATTCCACACTTCAAAAAAAGTGACAGAGTTCCTCAAATATCACAACACTCAATTGTTTCAGTAGACCGATAACTCTCCTGGCATTAACCCAATGGAAAATTTGTGGGTCATAGTGAAAAAGAGACTTGAAGATTAAATTGTGGTACAAAGGATAACTTAATCAATCAGTCATTAAGGTATGGTTTCGATACGCAAAAATAAGAAAAATATTCTGCTTTGGTAAACGAATTAATGAACTTAATATAACACAGGAACACATAAATTATTAGGTAAAATTGGAAATTAATTTTTGTATTTATTTTCTTACGAAATTAAATTTTTTCTTTAAAATTGGGAATGTTCTGATTAATTTGTTCGCCACTGTAATATTATGAAATAACCGTTTGTTTATTACAGGGCAAAGAAATATGTGAAGTCACTGTATATGTAAAAGAGTGGGAACATGCCATGGAGTTGACTGCTTCTTCCTGCAAGTAAAAAGATTAGAAAACACACCAGCGAATGTTAAAAAAAAGAAACATAAAACCATTTCATTTTGTAGATTTGATTTACAACTAAATATTTTACTGTTCGTAATCCTTTTGCTCTTTCAATTTATGTTTTTGGTGTTTGAGAAAATATATATATTGAATGTAAAACTTTTGAACAATATTATTCAATAAAATACATCCCATTGTGTGATACGTTTAAACCTTTTTTCTTTTCTCTCGGTTTACGTCATTCAATTCTTTTAAAAAGTATGTTTCGCAACCGACTGTAACCTGTGTGTTCACGGGCCGGATGCGGGATGAAAAACCCCAGATAAACTGGCGGAAAAAACCCTGCTGCCCGCGCCCAAAATGGCTAACTTGTCTATGGCTGAGGAAGATCCTTCAGCTCCTCATTTGCGAAGCGCAAAGCCACTAGGCTAACCGCGCGGACTACATATATATATATATATGCGGTTTTAAAGTTCGTCAGCGCATTTATGGATATTAGTAGTAAGATTCCAGGCTATCTGGTGTTGACACTCTTTTAAATTGGAGTCGGCAGAGAAACGAACTTGAGGGGAGAGGGCGCTTGCACGGGTTCTGTTGTAAGAGATATCACGTTGATGCTCTTCGAGACGTAGTTAGACCGATTTATCGGTTTGCCCATAATACGGTTTTCCGCAAATGCAGTTGATTTTATAAACTCCTGGGAACTGAAGTTGGTTATGTTGATACCTGTTAAGCACTCTCCTAATTGTTTGCTGCCATGATTTCTGAAATTAAACACAATGTTTAAGAATTGAAAAGGTCATGTGATAGTAAATAGACGGCTTGCAATCCCAAATATGGACACCTTTTAAACTTTTGTACAGCCGAGCAGATGGCGCTGTGGAAGTCGTAGCGTTCTAATGGTTTTAAACCACCCAGACGTGAGGCAGAATGTGAGCTGAGACAATAGCACCTAGAAATCGTTGCTGTGATTGGCTATATTCTCAACCAATCCAATTGAACTTTGTGATTTGTCTTGAGTTGCTGTTTTTGTTTTCTGAGTTTCTTCTGTTTAGTACGTGTGAAGTGCGAACTGATGTGTTTAGGCCACGATAGAGACAAGTTTTTAATCTATAATATACTCTAAATAACTTACAATTTTTCATCCATATTTAGAATGGGGAACAGTGTTGATGATCAACCTAATTTCCTATTTTCTGCCAGAGCTTTTGGGTATTGTATGATTGTAATGAAAAGAGTTAAGCCTCACGCTCCTCTTCAGTATTTACTGAGTTAGTAGAAAGATGCAAAATCTGAGTATATGTGACACTTTTCTACGTATTTCTCGTATTTCGCAATGCGTGTTAAACACATTTCCCCCCCACACAACAGAGATTTGGTTACAATCACTTCATAAATTAAAGTATGCAAATTTATTCTACAAATAATTGCATTGGACCAATTAGGATGAGCGCTAATGGGCTATGCACTTTTAAAATTTTCATACATTGATAAAAATGGAATTAAATGGTCAAATTGACGTGAATATTCTACCATAAGTTGCAAAAGCCACACAACAGCACAACCTAATGAAACGAGTAACCAACGCTATTGATATATATATATATATATATATATATATATATATATATATATATATATATATATATATATACAGTATATATATATACAGTATATATATATATATATATATATATATATATATATATATATATATATATATATATATATATATATATATATATATATATATATAGTATATATATATATATATATATATATAGAGAGAGAGAGAGAGAGAGAGAGAGAAAGTGGAGAGCAGCTGCATGAGAAATATGTTTCAAACTGAAAACGTGAATACTACAGTAACGTGAATACTACAGTAAAAAAGGGAAATTTGAGAATATAAGAGGAAAATACATTTTCTTTAAGAAGCTTATCCCTGGTGAAGCATGTTTTACTCATAGAGAATTCGAAAGAGAAATCGTACAATATAACCTGTGTCATCAAGGTAGTGGGACTAGATCTGATTTTGCTTCTTATGAAATAAATAATAAGCTGCCTGGTTGGCCGAGTGGTTAGCGTATCCGCTCTCTAGCCAAAAGGATGCGGGCTCGAATCCTGCCTTGGATGTGTATGTTTGTGATTGTCTGTGGAAATACTAGTGGTGGTTTCACGAAGTAGATGGCGTTGATGTAGTTGTGGTTAGTTGAAGTCAGTGGATTGAGTGGTGCGGAGAGAGGTAGACTAGGTACCCTCCCTCGATGAGTCTTTGAACTCCCTGAAGGTGTCACGTAATAATAATAATAATAATAATAATAATAAATGACAGTGCCATTAAGCTGAACAGTTCTTGAGTCTTACCAGAATGAGCGCTTAACCGAGTCTTAGAAAATCCACATTTGTGATAAGAAAGGTGGTCAGGGTATTTTCAGGTATGACAGTGATGAGATGAGATCGAGAGCAAGAATTGTGAATGATATGTAAGCAGAGATATGTCAAGAGAATGGAATGCAGTTTGTTAATGTTTAAAATGAGTCTGAAGGAAGAATTGAATGGTTTTACTGTGAGCCATTTGGAGAGACTTCAGCAGCAAATAAGAAGCCACGTGAACGCGCAGGAGAATGACAAAGGATCGTATGAGTTACGAGATATCAAGAGCAGCTGCATGACAAATATAACTGAAGAGGAAATCTGAGTGTAGAGAATAAGTGCGCAAGACAGAATAAATAAAAAATAAATCAATGACATCTAATACTTATTTTCAATAACTTCACATACTGTAAATGATACCTGGAAAGTGGTGATGTAAAATACTCCTGATGAACACTACATGGTGGCTGGAGATAGCAGGTTGTGTGGAATGGAGTGTCCTCCTGTAAAGTTCTTGGAGGTGTCAGATAATAATATATAATTTTTTTAATATTTATCCTCCTTTAAAGAAATTACATAGACACAGAAGTATATAAACCAAATTAGCGCTGTAATTCAAACAAACAAACAAACAAATAATAATGTGGCAAAGTATAAAATTATGCACTTCGGATTGAAAAAGCCCAATCTATGTACTATATTGATGGGGTTGATGAGTCCAGGGATTTGGGGATAGTGAATAGGGAATTGAACTTTAGAAGGCATACATTCAAACGTTGTAGAGGATTGAGAGGTGGGATGATATCAGAAATGCCATATAATGAAGATTAAAAGAAATATAACTGAGAAGAGTGCTGCTAAGATGAGACACTAATCATGATGCACAAGGTTTATATCTATCTTTTGGATCATGATTAGTGTAGACTTCCCACAATAAAGCTGGACTCCATGAAGATGACCACTTAATAATAATAATAGTTCGTGACACCTGTCAGTGTCGAAACAAGAGCTTTTGCCGCCTGGCGAGGGGGTCCCTGAGATTGCCGCCTTCTCAATACACACCAAAAATACAAAAAGTTGAAACGACATATAGAGAAATAAATTAGAAACACTATGTTTATTTTTGAATTGAAATTTTAATTCCAACATTCTAAAATATTTTTTTCTTGCTTTTCCATTAACAACTCACTTCCTGTTCTATAGACAGTATGGCCAGATTCTTAAACGCAAAGTGCCGCACGAGGCAGACCGCCCCCTCCAGCTACGCCTCTGACACTTGTAAAATGACAGGCAACATTAGTTTGCTAAACAATGTTGTGAATGATCGAGATTAAAATACTTGTTATCGATTATCAATATTGTCTTCGTGCGCATTATAATAAGTGTGTTTACAGTTCAATTGCTCATAACGAAGTGAGTTAGATGCAGCAATTGCCGAAATGTAGCAGACTATGTAATAAGACACAGAACGGATACATTTTTGTTCAACTTTCTTCATTTTAACAGACGGGATTTTGGAAGCTTTCTTTACCAATGAATACTACTATCAGACGAACTGAAATTTGTACTATTTTTACATTGACGGCAGAGTTTGATTGTAAATACAAGAAAGTCACGGATCTCTTGTCTGTCGTCTCCACTGAATATACTGCATAGCGAACACTTTTAATGTAAGACAACGGCATGGATTTCAGGAACTTTTATCCCATTCTGCTGAAGGAAGACAAAACTGCTGCAATGCGTTTAAAGCTCACTTCAGTTTATGCTCATATTACTATGTTATGCGATATCCTAAACATTTTACCTCCTTTCGTGAAGAAATGCTCCTTCAGATGTTAGATCTTATCTTATTTCAAGTCGTCATGTGAGGGGAGGAGTCAATTGTTCTTGCGAGGAATCAGAAATGTATTTTCACGTATTCAGAAGATGATACGAACCACGTCGTGTTAAATTCAAGTTATTAACGAAAACGCACGATCTTACTTCATGATGGAATTAAGATTTTGTAATTTTTTGATACCAGAGCCTGTGTAGCTCAGTGGATGTGGCGTTTGCACACCACCGCGCTTGGCCGCACGAAGGAAGTCTTGGTTTCGAGTCTAGTCGGCGACTAGAGGAAATTTTTCTAAGCCTTTTTTCGACCGGTTCCCGAGTTAGTCGATCTCTGGCACGGGCAAGCAGGTTTTTCCTCCCGGAAACTCGGGTTTTTCGTCCTGTAAACTCAAGAAAATCGACCGTAGAACCCACATTATTTCAGACATTAAATATATTGTGTTAAGGTTAGGGACCACGAGATGGCGGCACATTTGAGCTGTCTCTCTTCACTGCGTACTGCTTAATTAGTGATAGCCTTGGGCCATCTGTCTCTGATTGGGTACCAGTGGAGATTGAACTGCCCACTCAGTCTCCAAAAGTTAGATAGGGCTAAATGGCCTCGCCTACTCCCGTATATACGGGAATAAAAAGGCGTTAGCTGATTTTTTTTTTTTTTAAATTTTTTGATAATATATATTACATTGCATTTTTTTAATGTTTTATGGAACTGTAAATGCTGATTAAAATTTGAAAAATTTAACCTTTTACGAGATGTTCACCCCATTCCCAAATATACCATCACAAAAACCAATTAAAAATGTACAAATTAACTAATATGTGTAATAATTATATACCTTGAAAGTTATAAAGATTGATAATAAAATTATAAAGATCGATGGATATTTCATATGCAAAATGAATTCCATCCACAGTTGCTTTTGTATTCTGTTGTAAAAATTTGGGTAAAACGTCAGTTAATACTCAAGATAAAATATATGTAGAGCATTATACAATTTTTAATACATTTATGAATAAAAAACAGTAAAGTTACAAATATAGTTTTCATTAAACTCCACCTTACCGGCCATTATGGATCAAATACGCATCCTGAAAATCTTCGTATCCATCACATATTTCAATATAATATCAATGGGATTGCAATTTTAACACGCAATTCGCATCCATGCCAACTTGAACGTATATATACCTCCTGTCGGGTAGCGTGGTTAAAAAATTAGAAGTATTAATAGATATTCCATTCTTTTAAGTCAAAATTTACATCATTACTTCATGATAATCGGATCTTTGATTTCAGTAGTCTGAGACCTGAAGTAATAATTACCGAAAACAAAAAATAGTAAACGCTATGTGAAAAACTGGGGAGAAGAAAACCACAAATGTACATATTCCTTGCAAATTAGTATAAAAAGACATTTTATTTTTCATTTTTACAAAGACCACTTTGGTATTGGAAAATACGTTAGTCATTTTTACACATTTCCTCACGAAATTAACTTTCAGAATAGTCGTTCTAAACATCACCCATTCACCAAGTAACCTGACTCATTTATTTTTACTATTGCAAGGATTGGCGATTAATATGCTGACAAATATTGAAAATATTTGTTTCAACATTCCGAAATCTCAATTGCAAGTGCAGAATTGTTGAGGAGGGAAATCGTAGATTCATTCAAACACTCTACTCTTTAAAACTCAACATGACCTCGGTAATGTTGAATCTTGTGTGGAAGTCGTGTGGGATTTCGCTAACTTTTTCCACTCCCCTTCTTAACGTTTGAAATTGTGACTTATAATGTGGGACTTTTGAATATGTGTTTTTAACTGTAGATCCGTGTGTGTTCACGGTGCCGGTGTACTTGTTCTGCGGGACACAAATTCGAGTTTGCGGAAGAAAAATCTGCTATGTGACTGGCTGACTCACCTTTAGTCGAAAGAGACCAGATAAACGTTCCTCAGGTCATGGACGGAAACGGAACCCAGCTCTTTCCGACCAACAGGCTTCGACTATAACGACTAAGCTACGAAGGCTCTCCTTCGTTTATTTACAATCTGATATACATTTAATTGAAAATAAGCATTTCATTAACTGTAATTACAAAGTCATCTCGATAAAAAATAAGATCTTTGCGTTAAGATACGGGTTCTGTCTTTTATATAATGATAAAAAGTACTTATATACAAGGGTGTTCTGAAAGGTTCTCGGCATAACAATAAAAAAAAACGAATTTATAATTTCACAACTATTTTTATGTTTCAACATAATCTACCTTACGATTAATACATTTATTCCAGCGATGCTTCAGCGCCATTATCCCGTCCCTGTAGTGGTTCTCAGTAAGATCTTAGTGCAGATCCCTTAATTTTCCCATTGCCAAAATAGCTTTAACGGTCTTCCTGAAACTGCACCTACAGAAAACCTCAGAGACGTGGTTTTAAAATTAGGCCATGTAATTGATATCCCCCTACAGCTTAACGACATTCAGACCATAAATCGGATTCCTAGGAAGAGCAAAAACCAAGGCTTCCCACGACCTGCACCAGTCATAATTCGTCTTAAAAGCAAGTCCACAAGAGACAATCTCATAAAAGCCAGCAGGCAGAAAAAACCAGTTGCCAAGGACTTGAACGCACAGCAAGACAATACACCAATCTTCCTATCCGAATATTTAACACCATTCAACCAGAATCTGTTGTACCAAGCAAGAAAAGCAAAAATGGAAAAAAATTACCAATTTTTGTGGACCAGAGATGCCAAGATATTCATAAGGAAGTCACAAACTTCAAAGCCGATACAAATTAAAAGCACAGAAGACATAGAAAGGCTGCCACTGTGAAGAAAAAAGCCTCCTAAATAGTTCAAAAAGAAGCCCACAATAAAAAAAGAACGTGAACCATCAAGACAGATGCAATAACACAGGATATATCGGCAATTTCACTTTGATCCGACCTTTCAGATCATTCATTTGACCTCCCAAAGATCTGCCTACTCCCAACACAGCAACCAAATCAATAACAAATATATGTATATATAACCAGTTTCACCCTAAGATAAGCTAATTACAAAGCTTCGAGGGTGCAGTTGAGTTACATCCCAGTAGCAGTATTAATCTAACATTATTCACTTAACATTCTGTAATGAATTCTAGTAGAACAGAAAATGTGATAGTAATACTTCAGTTACATATTTAAGTTTAAAATTATATATTTAATTTACAATTTAAATTAAAAAAAATTATTATTATATAAACTGCAACATAAGTAATATTGTTTAACTTGTGAGTCATTAACAATAAACACGATTACTATGCTTATTATTAATGGTAATAACACACACTTTTTACTCTTGTGTCAATGAGAAATTCTGCAAATGATAATAATATTAAGAGTAATTATAATTCTTACTGAACCATTTTGCAAGAAAAAGATGCATTGTTGCCTAAATGTTAGTATATTCATGTAATTATTTGAGAGAAAATAAACTAAAAAAAAAATTATTATTATTATTATTGTGTGTGTGTGTGTGTGTGTGTGTGTGTGTGTGTGTGTGTGTGTGTGTGTGTGTGTGTGTGTGTGTGTGTGTGTGTGTGTGTGTGTGTGTGTGTGTGTGTGTGTGTGTGTGTGTGTGCGTGCGCGCGCGCGCGCGAACAAATTTCTCAATCATAGATTTTGTAGCTTCCCAACACAGGAAAAAGAACAAATAATAACCAACTGCTGTCATTCTCAGATAAGCTTACATATAAGCTTCGAGGATGAAAGCAGAGAAATTAGTTCTCATCCAAGATGTATCATATGTAACAAATGCATGTTATGACTTATCACATGTAAAGCAATGTATGTAATGTATGTAATGTAATAAAAAATAATAATGTAATAATGAAATTATTATTATTATTAAAAAATATATATATTTGACACCTCCAGGAAGTCCAAAGGCTCATCGGTGGAAGACACCTGCACTACAACTTTGTCTCCACTCAATCCACCTTTTGACTGCAACTACACCACGAAATCTACCGCCGATCACCACCACTACTGTTTCCACACACAATCACAAACATCCATGCCCACGGCGGGATTCGAACCGCTGACCTTTGGCTGGAAAGCTGATACGCTAATCGCTAAGCGGATACGAGTGGTTAATTGCATTGGACCAATGCAATTAATTGTGGAAGTTAACTAAATAATAGTTGCTGAAAAAAATTGAAATTTTCAAAAATATTGGGATTGAAATACTTCAGATTAAAAACAAGTATTCCATTCATATGAATAATATTAGTCATGTTGGGAATATTTTATTACTAATCAATGTTATGAAGAATTTAGATTTGTACAATTTTTTGAGCCTGAATGTGAACAAAAGAATATTAAGTCATAGGCATTTGTCTAGTCTTCACCAAGTACCCAGTGCTGCACACAATGCAGCACTTTTGAATGAAGCCAAAAATGCTGAATTCTGTGTTTAAATAACACGTGATTTAATGATCTCATATTACTGCGTTATATTGACATCATGAAGCTCTGCTGCAATTTGTAAACAAAAGGTACGTTTCGTCGAAACATTCACAGATGTCATATTTTAACTTAATCTCGGCTCGTTATAAGAGAGAGAGAGAGAGAGAGAGAGAGAGAGAGAGAGAGAGAGAGAGAATCAAATGTTCCTACCAAAAATCAGAAATATCATATTCTCAGTTATCGTTCAGAGAACAATAGAAACCACTTCTTATTAAAGTAAAGCTATTATAAAAATATAAAAAACTGCATGATAAAGTTTTGTAAATTTCTAATAATTTCTTGTAATATATATATATATACAGATGCGGATCAAGCGGGTATCGGACGTCGCGTTTTCAGGGTCCTGAACTTGAAGTGGTCATCAAATCATCAAATACAGGAATGAAGCATTACTAACAGAAGAATTGGAAATCAAAAACAGATGGAAAGAATACTCTGCTGAACTGTATAATTGAGTGGATAAAGAAACTTTCGAGGAGCCCTGTCACCAGAAAAATTCCGATTCGGATCCTCCTCCACTAACTCATGAAATAGAAAGAGCAGTTAAGCAGCTTAACAGCAATAAGGCCTCAGGTACAGATGGAATCTCAGCAGGGTTAATTAAAGTCACGGGAGATGGAGGGATAAGCGTGTTTCATAGATTGATTGCAATGATATGGGAGACAGTTTTTCATACCACTACATAAGAAGGGCGATATGAAGGCTTGCAAGAACTATAAAACTACCAATTAGAGTATATATTTGGTTTAATCTTTTATCAAAGTGTAAGCAAACAATGTTTGCGCCTGAAGACTTTTTCCGGACTGGGGTAACTCGTGGTAAACGCGGAGTCAGCTCTGATCACTTGTGTTAGTATCTCCCATAATGCAAAGCACATCTGCTTGCGGACATGTATAATACTATGCATTAAGGGAAGGACCACTAACCAGAACTGTTTCGACCTTTATTGAGGTCTCATCAGTGGGAGCCAGACCCAGAGGTGATGATAATAAGGTGGAAGTAACGTATAATTCATATCACCATATACCAGTTGCCGAAGGGTATGAACACCTTAAACTACTAGGTTTAAAGTGTTAATTAACTCATGTTTCTAACTTGAAAGTGCTGCTATTTAATTGTACTAGTCACGCTGAAGACAGCGACGTTCAAATTACCAAAATCGGTTAAGTAAGATTCAAATTTTCATTGTTGTAAGTTCATAGAGTGTACTGCAGTCACCAGCCAACGAAGAACAAAGGACGTCGTCATTTTAAAAGTCGCACTATAGTCGCTAACGGTGAGAAAGGATAAAGTTCACCGATACAGGGAAGTTCAAGCAAAACGAGCTGTAACAAATGCAATAAGCCATTAAGCGATGAAGGGGAAGGGCCGCATGTAATAAAAAACAACACTTCCACTGTTCAGGGATCTCAGAAAGCACGTGGAAAGCAAAAGGAGCCAGGAAACGGACCGAATGGCGATGTCGACAGTGCCGTGAGAAAACGAAGAACAAAGACCAGACACCAAAGAAAAGTAACGATGCACATCAAGGTAAGCTGCGTCCGGATCATAAAATTACAGATAATTTTGATTCATTTAAACTCATGGTGAAAGACCTATTAAATGCACACATGGAACAAATTAACAAAAAATTCGAGGAGTATGAACATTACGTACAGTTCAATAACGATACCTCTGAAAAAATGTTAGGAACCGTGCGAGAAATAAAGACGAAATTAACGGTAGCGATAGAAACGCAAGAAACACTCCAACGCGAAAATCAAGAATTGCCAAAAGAAGTAAACACACTCAAGTGTCAAATGGAACACATGCTACAAAAAGAAAGAAAATAAGAATTTCAAATCGAGGAATAACGAAAGAAAATACAGAAGACTTAAGCAACATAATGCAACTGATCGGCAGCAAAATTGGAATTCAAATCGCAACCACAGATATCACCTACATCAACCGAGGCCCAAGAAAAATAAAGAAAGACCGCCACCAATCATCGCTCGTTTTACCAATAGAAATCTGAGAGACTCCATTCTTACAGCAAGCAAGAAAACAAGTTCGACAACAACGATCCTAACTGATAAGAAACTCCCAACACCGATCAATATAACGGAACACTGGATTCCATACTTAAAAATCTTCTATACCAGGCAAGGAAGACAAAAACAGAGAAAAACTACAAATTCCTGTGGACAAAGAATTCCCAGATATTTTTGAGAAAGAATGAAAACACTCGAGTATACATGATTACAAGTGAATCCGACTTACACAGCCTACCAATACAAAACACTAACTTTTCACATCCTTAAGAATAAGATTAGAACTCATTTAAAAACTATATAATGGAGATTTCAAACATTGGCGAACATATCCAGTCAGACAAACATAAACTTCGAGCTCTTTGACTGTTTGGAGAAATGGTCAGACAACATTTCCACAACACCAACTTCACTATCATACACTCAAACATAAGAATATAAAAAACACTGGCTTACATTGATAACACAGCTCAATTAAACCATGACAAACAAAGCTGCGCTAATACTCACCGAAATTGCAATAAACGACACAGAAATTTACGCATACAACATGAATAATTATCAAACCTACAACTTATGTAGACCAAACAAAAGGGGAGGTGGCATTGTGGCATTTATCAAAGAAAATACAATGTGACAGAAAAACAAACTCACTTCGAACATGCGGAAACACTAATTTTGGAACTCACAAATAACCCCAATAGTATCAAATACACAATAAACACAATATACAGACCCACCAATAATAATCCACTCAGTTTTCTTCACGAGTTAGAAACATGGCTAAGCAGCATCAAACCGCATACAACACACAGGCTCATCCTAATAGGAGACATTAACATAAATACTCTTGACCACGCTTCTTCAACCACTAACACATACGCTGATATACTAAGTCAGTACAACATAAACCCTACCATTAACTCCCCAACAAGAGAAGAAATACTCAATAATTCACTAACAATATAACCAAGTAAATAATACAGACTGGAATTCCCTACTTAAAATAAACGATCCTGTAACATTATACGAGAATTTTCATCTAAAGTTCACAGAAATATACAAAAAAGCAACAAAACCTACACAAACGAGGAGACAAACAGACAACAATCCATGGATAAATGATGTCATACTAAATACTATTACTGTAAAAGAAAATCTATGGAAAAAACTTAAAAAGTCACCCAGTAACACACATTTACAAACCTTATACAAAAACACATGAAATAAACTAACAACAAAAAGACACTACTACTTACAAAAATTCATGGAATATAACGACAACATTAAGCAAACATGGGCTACACTCAACGAACTAGTAAACCGAAAAAAGAAAACTTCAGCACAAGATTTTATTCCAAAAAGCTTCGGTCAGGACACAAACCAAGAGGAACTAGCAGACTCATTCAACTATGCTTTCACAAACAACATCACACAACTCAAAAAAGACAAACTACCAACGATCAACAAAAATCTACCGACACAAAGTCAACAACAAACGATGTATTTTCCACCCATAACAAAACAGGAACTGAAAGAAGCAATCCTACAACTAAAACCAATGACCACTCCAGGAATAGACAAAATAAGACTCACAGACCTTATAACACACTTTGAACAAATAAATCCAATACTTTTGAAACTCTTGAACATAATATTCGACACAGGAATTATTCCATAACAACTAAAAAAGGCAGTAATTACGCCAATATACAAACACGGCAAAAGAAACGATTCTCAGAACTACAGACCAATAGCTACACTACCAGTCATTTCAAAAATTCTAGAAAAAATAACACGCACCAGACTACACAACTATTTACAGAAGTACAACATCATCTCACAAAACCAACATTGCTTTCAGAAAACAAAAAGCACCATTACTTTATTAGAAGACATCGCCGACACAATAAACAAAGCTCTCGACAAAAACAAGTACGCCGTCCTCATACTGCTGGACCTAACCAAAGCATTTGACACACTTGAACATGACATACTGCTCACCAAACTATACTCAATAGGTATAAGAGGAACACTGCATACATGGTTCAAGAACTACCTCTCAAACAGAACACAAGTAACAAAAATCGGTACACATCACAGTCGGAGTATACAAGTAAAACACGGTGTACCTCAACGTGCCATGTTATCACCCACTCTATTCAACATATACATTAACGATGTTCATAACATATCCATAAAAAGTCAAATATTTCAATACACAGGTGACACAGCACTAGTAGCAATACACACAGACATTAACACAGCTCTTTGCAAAGCACAACAAGACCTAAACGAAATGACAACATACTTCCACCAAAACGCAATTCTAATCAACGGCACCAAAACACAGATGTTGATAATACACAACCCAAGAATCATACGCCCCGCATCACTGTCTTCACATTTTCACACATACCGCTGCATTAACAACAAAAATACCCTCCAATGTTACAAAGCCAAACCTGTAACACATGCAGAATACCTCGGTCTGTAATAGATTCCTACCTTAAATGGACAAAATAAATAGAATACCTACACACCAAAGTCGGGATCGTCGCAGTAAAACTCTTCAAAATTAAAGACATTATTCCACCCAACATAAAAAAAATCCTATATCCCGGTATCTGCGAATTCCTACTCAGATACGGAATAACGGTCTATGCAAATACATCAAACAGCCACCTAACAAAATTAGAAAAATTACACAGGAAAATCGTGTCAACAGTGATTTGGACACCTTACACGCAACAACTAATATCCGACAAGCACATGGCAATACACAGACTTCTGAGCATTAAAAACTTGAAACACTACATGACATTAACAAGGAATTACTTCAACATCACCTATCGAAACAACAGAGACACATATCGTATAACACGACCTACAAACACTCTCTTCATCCCCACACCCTTCAACAACTCATACGGTTCTTTTGTGAGATCACATCAGATACCCACGCAACTCAACAACCTACCAAGAAAGTTAAAACACGTAGATAACTAAGAACATTAAAAAACGAACTCTGGAAAATATACCAACAAAGTTAAGAAATTATTATCACTAATATACACATCACAAATCACTAGCATCCAATGCCTACATCCCATACATAGTAACAACAACACAAAAAGTGAAGGCTAAGTCCCACTCTCTTCATAAAAGCTAATCCAAGCTTCGAAGTAGGTGGGATTAACTTGCCTCACTCATCTACATGTAATCCTTATAAGCGAATTCAGAAATGTGTATGTATAATCACTCTTTCTCAAACTTTAAAAAAATATTTAAGTAAGTTAATTTGATTTAAAAAATTCAGAAAATTGTGAATATTAATATATATTTCCAATCATTAAAAAGAAAAAACCACGTTGTTTTCAAGATTTCTTGGGATTTTTGTGGTAATTTCTGAAGTGGCTCATTTTTACATTAATAGTATTGAGTGCGTTATAGGGTATTTTCTAATAATCGGTAAACAAAGGAACTTTTTGTTTACTGAACAAAAATGTGAAGCTTTTAGCAATGTAAGTGTTGTGTCATAGTTTAGCAAATTATAGGTTATGTTATATTGTGAGGACATAAAGATAAAATTATTATTTACAAAAATTGCTTTCACATGTGTACATATGCTTAATTCTGCTTGATTCAGAATAGAAATGGCAGATGCAGATACGTCAATGAAGAAATGTAGACAGTATAGCATTGAATACCTAAAATATGGATGCAGACCAGCACCACCAAACCAGCAACTGCCAATGTGTCCGTTATGTGAAAGGGTCTTCTCTAATGACACCATGAAGCCTCCCAGAATAATTGAACATTTGAAGAAGGTACATCCAAACAAGGTAAATAACAAATCAACTTTCTTTCAATCTCTCCTAGAAAAATTTCAAAAGCGACCAACAGTTTCAAACATGTTTTGCAATGCTTCACAACAAAACACCGATGGTTTGCTTGAGTCGTACAACATTCATTGCTGATCGCAAAGTCTGGAAAACCGCATGCTATTGGTAAGGAACTTTTCCTGAGTACTGTTTTATAGAAGTCACCATTTAACATAATTAAGACGATTCCTCTCAGCAATCATTCTGTGCAAAGGCGAGTAGATGAAATGGATGCTAATGTTGAAGAGGACAAGAATTAGGATAGGTGGTAGATTGATCAGTAATCTGAGCTATACTGAGAATACCGTACTCCTCTGAAATGACAAAGAAAAAGTAGGACAAATTCTTGATAAAGGTAACAAGTTCAGTAATAACAGTGGACTTGAACTCTATTCTAAGCAAGACAAAGATTGTGGTTCTCAAAGGAAATACAAACAAGAAAGCTCTTGAGAAACAAGTGTACCTTTATACAGAAAGAATAGACGAAGTCAAAAAGTTTGAGTACCTGGGATCCATTATTAATGTGAAGAATTGCTGTTCAGATGTCAGAAGAAGATTAGGAGTAGCTAAAACAACAGTGTCAGAGATTTGTCTAAACCATACGGCGTCTGTGGATGCCCAGTGAACATATTACATATGACACATGTAAGAGTAAAGCAAATATAATTCATTATTCATATAAATATCGCTCAACATTAAATTAATTATACATCTATTCCCATTTTTTATCTCTAATAGTGTTTACTCGTACAAGACAGCTGCTACTGAGAAAAATGATATTATGAGCATGTTGTATGACTCGTTGTTGAGAAACACGTGTTTTATTTCTGCCTGAAACTCATAACATATCGAGCGCCGTATATAGGAGAAATCAATTATATTTAGTTTTCTCTTACACCTAATTGGATGCTTGTTACGATTTTTTTTCACTATTAATAAATATTTCAGAACAAAAATACATATAATTAAATTTTCAATTTTGGAAACTGCAGATGGGATACTGAATATTACATGTAAAAGTATGCAGGAGGAAATCGAAGAAGCACAGGATCTTTGAGTTATAGTGGATAGAAATTTGAAATTTACAGGACGTGTTAGAAAAGTGATTAAGACAACTGAGAGGAATGCTGCAGTATTAAGACGAACGTTGATCAGCAAAGATAAAATGATAATGATGCTAATGATTCCACGTGTACAAGGTCCTGAACAGGGCAACATCTGGATTACTGTGCTCCAATCTGGTGACCGGGTTCAGAAGGGAACGAAGATACTTTGGAGGGGTGCAGAGGCAGCTGACAAAAATGATTTCAGGACTGTGGAATGTTAGCTATAAGGATAGATTGACGCGTTTAATCTCTTGAGAGGTATTCAACGGATGGATACCAGAGAGATTTTTCAGATACTGGAAAATAAGCGCCTCCGAAGCACAATTTGAAGAACGGAGGTACGTTACTCCTTTGAATTAGCAAAGGCCTAAGTTCGATTCTCGTCGTGAGGCGAAGAATCATTATATGGACCTTTTCAATAGAAGTTGAGTTAGCGGGTCATGTACAGTGGTAGCAGCGTTTTTCTCACGGAAACACGGGTTTTTCATCCCTCATACACACAAATCGGTCCTTCCGAAAACACGCAATTTACAGATAACAAAAAATTCTAGTTTTGGAAGTGGTGGGCAGTAGATGGCGTTGTGTAGACGATTGGTAGTAGACGTTCGGTGTGGTGGTGAAGACAGAGTTGTACAGTATGAGTCATGTACAAGAATGATACTATCCATGGCGCAAGAGTTATGCAACAATGACTCAGCTAGTATGACTGTGACTTTCACCATCTTCCCTGGCTATTACAAATCCCAGACCTGAAACCTATTGAGAATGTATGAGTCATGATAGAAAAACAGATCTGCAAACAAGTCCACTTCCGTCGAAACTGAACCAGTTAAAGGACTGTATGGTGAATACCTGCTGTGTTGCAGATGTAGGTACTGTCGAACACCTTGTGGAATCTTTACGAAACCGAATATGTGCTGTTTTTCGAGGTAAAGGAAGTTCAACCCGGTATTAAATAAAAGTTTCTAATTCAGTGGACGGTGGGAATTATATTTTCATTTTTTGTGGTGTTTTTATCACTTTAGCAATATATCCTTGAAACTTCCGTTCTCTATTCACTAATATCCTCAAATCCCTCGGCCCCCTCTCATCCTGTAATACAGTGCCTCCAATGATACAGAGCATTACCTTTCCGAGATCCATGGTGCAAACCTTACATTTATTAACATTTACTTTTAATGTATAGTAAATCTTCACTTTTCTTCCCACATAGCCAATCTTTTCAAATTGCTCTTTACCACCGCCAGTACATCTGCCTCATTCCTAATAATTTTTATAATTTTATCAACTTTTTATCATCTAAGAACAGCTGAAGATCCATTTGCAAACTACTCGCAATATCATTAATAAACAATATAAACAAGTGTAAGACGTAGGACAGAACCACGTGGGTCTCCACTGGTAATTCTCTTCCTCAGAGACAAGGCGCCTCTGTACACCACCTTTTGATATCTATCAGAAAGCCATTTTCTTAATCAATCTACGTACTAATTATCCAATCCATTTGCAGTAACTTGCACACCAAAAAAATTTCCAGAACGATTCTTGTATACGAATGACTTCTATTCAAAAATGTAGTCAGGTTATTATAATTAGCACAGAGGAGAAAAAAATTACCTTCGGGACTTGATATAACTTTTCATTGAACATACTGTATATATAGGCTGACCATACACACTACCGTGTTGAATGGGATGGTACCATTTTTATCATATTTCTTGGCCGTCCCGTTGTTTCAATAAAAATAACAATTGTGTCCCATTTTAGTAAAAGCTATAAACATACTTCAATATTGGACAATCATAACTTATTTTTCATAAACTATAATCGTACATCAATATCACGGATCCCAGTAATTTGTTCAACCATGGATTCACATTGTTCGATACCAAATATCGATATCTGCAGTGATTTATTCAGAGAAATTGAAAAAATGCATATCGGCAACTTGAGCGTTTCTAAAACGGTGTCTGTTTTGCTGTAGGGTTAGTTCTTGTTTCTCCTGTATGTTAACTGTTGCCTTTGTTATGCAATGCCGGTGTTTTAATTTCATATTTTTTTAAAGTTTAAGTCTCTCTTTGCAATGTCAAAGAGGAAAAACTGCAGTTTTAAAGACAATGTCCAGAAAGCATTCAAAATGATTAAACTGGACAAGTTGTTTAGCAAAGGAACAAAAGTGGCATGCCGACATTGTATTGTTCATTTTTCCGTTGCTCACGGAGGTAGAAGCAAGATCAAACAACATCCACGTAGACAGAAACAAAACAATGCGGAAAAGACTCTGGCTTCAGTTAACAACATCAGCTCATTTATGGTGAGAGATGATAGTGAAAGCGATAAACTTGCAGCAAGTGAAGCTCTTATTACTTATCGTACTGCGCGTCACGGCCAAAGTATTCGCACAAATGATTGCTGGTAGACATTGACAAATAAAATTTATGAACCAAATTATCCTCAGCACGTAACAAATCAGAAGCAATGATTAGCAATGTTTTATCACCACACATATTGGGCGAAGTAATAGAGGATTTGAAAAAGAAAAAGAAGCATTTAAAGACTTCAAACGTTTTCTAATCGTTGTGGTGTACTTTTTGCCTAATTGTGGTGTTCAAGACAAAATTATAGACTTTATTTCCTTACCTGAAATGCAGTCCCCCTGTACGTCCACCTAAATATTTGTATGAGTTCCGTCACTGAAGAATAATGGTAAGCACAATATATTTATGTAATAATTTTTTTTTATCGTCTGACGTTTTCAGAATATAAAATGTTACGTAATCGTTCGTCCCGTTTTTTCCATCCAAATGACCCGTTTTCGTCTCATGGAAATATGGTCAGCCTATGTATATACAATATTACAATGTAGATGCATAATAACCTTCGTACTTTGAGTTAAAACACGCAAATTGCATACATGAATAATAAACGTGCATAGTATATACGTATTAAAAATAACGTTTCGATGAATAAAATTGTTACTAAAAAGATTCTTGTCAACGGTGAGTGATTACATGAGTGTTTATTTTTGTTTTGTTTTTAGAAAATTAACGAACACTAACTAACTAAAACTAGCTACTTATACTGAATAGGGAGCCTCGTTTAAGCGCTATGTTACTTTTGGAGACAGTTCGATTCTAGTCGCCAGCTAGCGGAATATTTTCAGTCTTTTTTCGACTTGTTCCCGAATTAGTCGATCTCTGTCAGTGGCAAGGGGCTTTTATCCCGGAATTTTCTCTGGGTTTTGGTCGGTAAATTCAAACAAATCGACCGAAAAACCCAAACTATTTTTTTCAGATATTAAAAATATTGTGTTAGAGTTAGAGATCACGAGATGGCGGCACTAGTTACCGGTGGCTTCATTTCTTGTCCCTTAAACGAGTGCTATCCCTGACCCACTTATCTCTGGCTGGATACTAGAGGAGACTGAACTCGCCATTCAGTGTCCAATAAAAAGTAAGGTGGACTAAAACGGCCTCGCCTACTCCTTATAAGGAAATAAGAGGCGTTACTGATATATTATATATAAATACTGCAGTGGATCATTTAATACTGAATAAGTCACTGCATCCAGTCACTTAGTTTACATGAAGCGAGTTTAATGGGTTTATTCTGGTTAAGTTACTAGATTCGAGTTGAGTAAGCTCTTAGCAATAAGTGTGGTTATTGTTTCTGGTTAACATTCACGATTTCAGCATGCTTTTTATAGTATTGCTGAGTCTTTTATCTCTCAGTTTTTCTACAAAGTCAGACGAAGAGGAACCTGTAATAGAAGGCGGCAAGGTATGCATGGCAATTAACAACGAAGAAGTACGAGAAGCAGCTGAATTTGCTTTGCTAGAACTGAATGAGCAATCAAAATCACCAAATTGGAAGAAAATGGGAGAGATTTTGAAGGCAGAATATAAGGTATGATGTCATTTATTGTTAGAATGTCACGTGTCGAAAGTATCAGTCTACATGTAATTGTTTTTAGTTGTTAACATCTCTCTCTCTCTCTCTCTCTCTCTCTCTCTCTCTCTCTCTCTCACTTCACTACATATACCATCCATCCTATTTCTCGGACCAACGTTCTCTTTCTATGCAAAGTCTCATCCATGTTTGTTGAGTAGTTTTTCTTAATTTGTTGTAGAAATGAATTCGTTATCAGACAATCCGAAGTTCTTTTCTGATTTCATTTAGCATTTTTCCACAGTTCTTCTTAAAATTTGCAATTTTCTGGAAACTTCTGTGCAATTGGACGAATGTTTCATTGTCTCGGTTTGTTACATTTTCATTGTATTTTATTTTATGCTTCTATTTTTATTTTATTTATTTATTTTACTCCAAACCTTATCTTTTGCCCTGTTCTTCCACACAGGAATAGTAATTTAAGTATGAATTGTTAGGACAAGAAATGGGCCTCTATACATTATATTGCAGTGTGTAATAGCTTTATATATATACATATAAACACTATCAACATGTTTCCATAAACACGAACAACGAAAGCCTCCAACATGAAGTAAATTGTACAACAAATTCAAACCTACACATTTGCCGCGATGAAGTAGAACGCTGCATTGTCGAGTCAAAAGAAATCACCTTTGGACCCTCTTCATATGAACAATAATCTCAGCTATAATTTGCCTGACTCTTTCAGCTCCACTATCAGATACTGGAGATCGCGTGGTTCCACACACGCACAAGTGTACAACAATAGAACTTTAACCCGGACTATAGCTATAGCACAAGTTCATAATAACTGTAATTTACAGTCGAATATTATAGCTTTATAATTGTATAGCTTTATAGTGTCTCAATGTTTTTTTTTCAGTGTCTTTTAATAGCTTTCTATATTCTTAACTCCTGCTGAAGTCAATCCCGACGAAAGATGTTGCTTTTTGAAATAAATCTCAATTTGTTATAATTCTTGGATTTTTAGTCAGTTTATATTACAATTAACATATCCAACCTCCGAGTTAATAGTGGTAGTATTCATATATATATATATATATATATATATTGGTGTCCAAAGTCAAACGACGAACTTCAGTTTCACCTGAAAAAAATGTTCAAACCTGCTGCCAAATGTGGACATAAATTTATTGCCAGCTTACCAAGGAATTATGTTACACAAAAATGTCTTATAAATTTTGTACAAATGAAATTGCAATAATTTGCAATAATTTACGTACTTAACAATAATTTCTTAAGTACGTAGGTACGGAACTAATTTACATTGCTTACAGAAAACTATGCAAGGAGACGTTTCAGCATGGAATACGATCACCACAATCAGCAATGCGTCCCAAACGCTCTATGGAATTTAGATCTGAGGAAGCGTGCTGGACATTCGATTGGAATAATATTTGAATCCTAGGTCGGCAGAAGTACTCCACTGCTCGTGTACATTGTGGTGTGGCGTGGCATTATCATTATTAAAAATGACAGACTGCATCATGAAACAGGATGCAGTCTGTCATTTTTATTCCATACATCGAACTCGACTTTGACGAACTTCGTTACATTATCTTTAACCAGTCAAACTTGGTTTTCCCATCACTTGTAGCTAGGTGCGTTCATTAAACATAATGGCTCAGCAGACCATGACCCCAGCGCCGCTGTATCTATTCCTTTCAAGAACTTTCTTGCGATCATAAGCAGTACCACTTTCACGCCAGATCAAGTTCCGTCTGAGAATTCGGATGAAAGTCTAAAACGACCTTGTCTGTAAAGAGTACATTAACCAATCGGTGACTCGTCCAATTTTTATGATTACTACACCACAGAAAGCATGGTCTACGGTGAGCTGTGGATAAATGAACACTCGCACTACAGGCCCTTCAGTGTATAGGCCTACGTTTTGCAGATGTCTTACCACAGTTTGTCGAGATATTTGCGCACTTGTGCTTGAATCTAGCCGATTTGCAAGCTGACCTCCCGTGATGCGTCGATTACGTTTTGCTGTTATAGCCAAAGCTGTGTGATAGTGCGAGAACGACCTCTTAGCAAACGTCTGGAACACGCTACATTGGTTTGAAACGCTACCCTGAGCCTGGATACAATACTATGTAAGATTCCCAGCTGTCTGGCAACATCAGTAATTCTGTGGACTTAAAGCATTCACTTAATCTTCCCCGCGTGATATCATCTAGATAACTTTGAGACACTACAAGGTATCCAAGTTTGCAACTTTATTCCTTCACGAAAAGAGCTTCCTTCAAACACAATTCACTTAGCACAGCCTTTTATCCTGTTGATATTGATTATTATTATTATGATGTGATACCTCCAGGGAGTCCAAAATAGAGTAGTTGTAGAGTAATTACCCTTTTTCATTGGGGGAGGGTAATTATTCTACAACTGTCCATCTCCACCACTCAATTTACCAACTACAACGCCTGTAACCACCATCATCATAATCATCCACACCAACGCCATCTATCACCAACCAACACTAGTATTTCCACAGAAAATCAGAAAAATCCATGCCAACGGCGGTATTCGAACACGCAGTGTTTTGGCTGGACAGTAGATACAGTAACCACTTAGCCAGCCAGGCTGGTCTTACGTCACTCCTTTGGCTCTGTTCAAAAATTTCAATGTGACCCTGTTTTGGTAGAAGCAGAACTGACGAAATCTTCACTTTAAGGCAAGTCTATGAGAAATCTTATCCGATGCCATGACCTTTCCTGCTGATGAAACCGACTTTGTCTTCTTTGGCGCTGAACAACCGACTTCTGTCCACTGTTTTGACTGCTGTTTGTATTCTGGTGTGTAATGGTGAATCTACGTTTCATCCATATTAATAATTTGACAAACAAAATCAGTTTTATTCTTGTTGAAACGCTCTAAACACTGTCCAGAGATTTTCAATTTCAAGGATTTTGACTCGCCGGTCTTCTAATCACATATCGTGCACTTGATCAATGATTTCTGTTGTTGTTACACTTTGTGGACGACCTTTACTTCGATCATTCCATCTTCAAGGCTAGTACGGCCACGTTTAGCTTGGCTGTACATTTTTTAACTGTCAAAAACAGAAGAGAAGAGTGCCCATAAACTTGTATGAACTTTGAATGAATTTCTTTTGGCATTAGACCATCTTTTACAAAGAATTTTCTAACTCTGCTGATTTGTTGGGTAAAGCATAAATGCTTTTGATATTCCCCTTTTTCTGAGGGGGAGTTCTTTGAGTGGAGAGTTATTGAGCTTTAAGCTCGCCCTGGAAAGACAGTGAGATTAGATGTGTTCAGCGGAGCATAGAATTGAAATATGACTTTTGCGTTTGTGGAATTCTGCTTCATTGTAGTCTGAAGCTTGCTTGATCAGCGGGTTTGGATGATTGCTTTTCTTGGTGAAGAACGTTTCTGCTAGGTCATGGAGAAGGGATGTGATGTAGGCAATGTTGACTTTTCTTTGGATCTGGGAGTTTCTAATGGACAATGGAACATCCATAATCATTCTCAGGCATTTGTTCTGTATCCTTTGAAGCTTTTAAATATTTGTATTCGAGGGGTGGCTCCATGCAGGAGCTGCTTAAGTGATGACTGGACGTATTACTATCATGTATATGAGTAGTTTGTTCCCGGTATCCAGTTTACTTCTTCTGTTGATCATGGGATAAAGCTGAGCGATTGCTTTGAATGTCATCGAGTTTATGTGTTTTATATGATTGATGAATCAAGCTGCATACTAGGAAATGTTTTTGCCGGTATTACAATTAATGAATCAGATGGGATAGAAAACTAATTTTAATGTTTGCTCGACTAGTTTCGTGAAAAGTTTGGTTTAACATAAACTATGTGATAGGAGTTACGGGAATAAGTTAAAAAAAAACTACACAAAGTTAAAAATAACTTAAACAAAGCGCTCTGAGGACGCAGAAAGTTATCGAAATTGATTCAGTGGTTCCTGTAAACTAGTTCTTCAAAGAATTCAAGCCACGTGTTGCATCAACCGCCATTCTCACCTTGACGTTACCTATTAACCCTTCAAGGTCAACAGCCGAGATATGTCCAACGCTAATTGTAACAGCTGTAAAGACATTCCTAGGAATGTCTTTACAGCTGTTAATTAAGTTATTAATATAATAAATTAAGTTATTAATGTGGTACTGTAATGCTCAACTCTATAGAAAGTTAACCTCTGCGAGTAGTTTTAAAAAATCTCCTATCCAATCTGAGGTTGTTCAACGGTCGCCATTGGGATAGTATGCCAGGTAAGTACCTAGAATAAATAGGATTAACGTTAAGCACTAAACTCTAACATAATGGGAATCCGCTGCAAAGTTTGTGAAGAGACATCTATTGATGTTACATCTATTATGAAGTGTGCACATTAGTGCAAAAGTAGTTATCATTTTCATTGTGCTGGTCTCAGTGAAAGCCAATTTAAAAGCTCTCCAAAGACAGGAAACAAAATTGGAAATGCGCTTCTTGCAAATTCGGCGATCAACAAACACCGGCCACTTCTTCCAGGGGTGTTGACTCGTCCATTCTAGAGATTAGTAACGCAGGCGATACATGTGTAACCGATTTAATGGGATTCATAAAAGAATTAAAAAAAGTCATCAACGACTTAAGAAGTTCGACTGAATATACCTCGAACAAAATAGATGATTTTCTTGGTATCATTGCTGGCCTAACACAAGAAGTTAAGGAACTTAAAACAAAGAACTATGAACTAGAAAACGCAAATATGGAGCTGAAAATAATTCATGAATCTGTGAATGACTTGAATCAACAGGCAATTAGCTCAAACCTAAAATTTATTGATGTTCCTCACGAGCCACGTGAAAATGTGCATAAAATAGCAAAGAAAATTGCATGTAAAATCAAAATCAGCTATAATGAAGATGGTATTGAGGCTATACATCGTGTTCCCAATGGGCCGAAAAACAGACCAATGGTTATCATTATAAAATTTAAAAGTAAAATAATCAGAGACAAATGGCTGGACGGAAACAATAGTATGAAATATACACTAAGTACAACTGATATATGTGACAGTTTTAAGGATAGTAAAATATATTTAAACGAGCACTTGACTGGAAACCTAAAACATCTACTATTTATTGCCTAGAAATGTAAAGAAGAATCAACTACAAATATCTCTGGGTCAAACAGGGCAAACTCTTCATGAGAAGAGACGACACATATAAAATATGGGGTATCAGATGCGAAGAAGACTTATCACTTTCCAATCGGTATTAAAGTGCATTTGCAAGTACAGCACAAAGATAGTATAACCGAAAATATTCCCCACACAGCAATTGACTCTAGAGTATTGAAACGTAACTTAAGCACTGTCTCCTGTGAAGGTATAATGAGGGAAACAAATATTGATACCGCGTGTCATTAATTTATTTCAATATTGAACAATAAAATACAAGACGCTCTTAAAGTTAAAATAATAGACAAAATGAAAGAAACAAAGCCCTGGATTACACAGGAAATCAGACGCTACATAAAAATTAGAGTAAAGTGTATAAAAAGTTTAAAAAATACCCGCACAATCAATGCTATGAACACAGTTTCAAGTACTGTAGGAATCTGATATATCATAAATTAAAAGAAAGTAAAAACGAGTAACACAGAAATGAATTCCTAAAATGCCAAAGAAACCCCAGAAATCAATGGAAGTTTGTGAATAAATTAATCGGTTAAAGATACACACAAACAAAACCTCCCCATACTTAAAGATATCGATAGGAATAGAGAAAATGGAGACAGAGGATTAGCTGAAGAATTCAATAACAGTTTTGCAATAGTCAGTGAAAGCATTCTGAAAAATGCTAAATCCACCCCTCGGAATTGCACTCCCAAGAGACTTGAAAACTCCATATATCTTTTCCCCACTTGTGAAAACGAAATCAAAAATGTTATTGCTAGCCTAAAAACAACCAAAACTTCAGGATACGATGTTATTAACACAAACATTGTGAAAGAATGCCTACTGTACATCATAGAACCCCTAATGTACATTTTTAACTTATCACTGATGACAGGCACGTTTCCATCAGATTTTAAGAAAGCCGTAGTTGTACCTATTTGCAAAAAGGGAAACAAAAATAACTTGAAAAATTACAGGCACACGTTTAGCACAGAACATGCTTTACTGAACTTCACAAACACAGTTTATACCTCCCTTAACGAACATAAATTAACACTAGCAGTATTTCTAGATATACACAAACCTTTTGACTCTGTATGACTTGAAAATTTAATAAAAAAAATTAGAAGTCATAGGAATAGGAGGTACTGCCTTAAACTGGTTCAAAAATTACTTAAATGCCAGATCCCAAATTGTAAAAATAAACAACAGCTATAGTAGCTCCAAAAAACAGAAGACTGCGGTGTACCACAAGGATCTGTCGTGGGACCAATTTTATTTAATATTTATATCAATGACTTCTGCAATCTTAAACTAAACAGTAAAATAAACACTTTTGCAGATGATACAGTACTAATGTTCTCTACAGACACAGCCGAACAAATGAAAACCATCGTGAATGCTCATCTCTTGAAAGTAACAAATTGGTTCCAGTCAAACAAACTCAGTCTGAATGTCTCAAAAACTAAATAAGTAAATTTTAACTTGCGAAACACAACTGGCAAAATGAACTTCACTGCACAATTAATTTTGCATGATTGGATTTGCAGAACAAATTCAAATTACAACTGCGAGAAAATAAAAAATGTCAGTGTAATAATCTACTTGGAATTAAAAATTGATAGTAATTTCAGCTGGAAACCGCATACTACCGATGTCGTAAATAAAGGATTATGTTAAACAGACTTTACTACCTGAACAGATTCATAAATTTAAATATGCTAAAAATATTATATTCTGCCTGGATTCAATGCACACTACAATATGCTATATTAAGTTGGGGAGGTATCTATCGCACTACGCTGAAACGTTTGTCTCGCCTCAGCATAAAGTGATTAAAATCTTAACAAGAAACAAATATAAGGATACTGCAATGTGTAATAAATACACCATACTAAACATTCAACCCCTTAGATATTTATACGTCTATACGGTAATATTATTCATAAAAGAGACAACGGATACGTAAATATCAAACAAGATACTTCCCTTAGTAGACTTAAGGGCCTAAAATATTTAGTTCCAAAAGCAAAAATAAAGAACCAATATGCAAATATTAACTTATTTAGCGCCAAAACTATTCAACACACTTTAACAATACGAAATGAAACTAACCCAAACAAATGCAAACCTCTAATCAAAGAGTATTTATTTTCCCTCAGAAATGAGGAAGCTCTGTTCAAAATAATTGTATAAATTATTGGTTTTTAGCATATTTGTATTCAAAGATCCAGTCTTATGCGTAGTTAAATATGTTATTTAACTGCTTTGTTTTATTTTGTTCGTAATTAATTGTTATACAACTTTCTCTGTATGATGAAATTTTATTTTATCTGCGATTTTATTATGTAAATATATTATAATAATAATATGTAATATGTATATTATATGAATGTACATATGTGTATATAATAAAAATGTATTACGTACATTTTTGTGACGTAATGAATGTCGGAACCGGGATGAGCTGTTGCTCTTAGGTTACACATATGATTGTTCAATATTTTGTACTATTGTAGGAAACTTACAAATAAACTAGTTTTGTCTTTTAAAAAAATGAAATTTTTTGTCAAGCATAACACCGAGATATTTGACTTCGCTCTGGCATGGGATCTTGACAACTAGCAGGTGTATGTGTTCCTTGATCTGAAACTTCTTTTTGGTGAACACGATGGCAGAACTCTTCAGTGGATTTGTTTGGATCCTCCAGCCCATCAGCCATTTCTCCAATGTGGGAATACTGTTTTGGAGTCTTTTGGTAGCTAGTTTGGGACTGAGAGATCTTGCTGATAAAGCGGTATCATCAGCATATAATGCTGTGATTGTTGAACTTGGATTTTGTGGAACATCAGCTATGTAGATAGAAAACAGCAGGGAAGCCAGAAGAGAACCCTGCGGCACATCTGCCAGGATCTTGCGCCTGGTTGATACGATTTCATTTATTTTTCTTGAAGGAATCTGTCTTTAAAGTAATAACTAGCTATGATTTTTATTAGATTAGTTAGGCATGCTAAATTTGATGAGTTTGTAGAGAAGATACTCACTCGTGCCACACCTTGTTAAAGCCTTCACAGCGGCTATAAAGACCGCAGCAATGTGGAGGTTGCAGTTGAAACCTGTGGTGATAAATTCAACCAGTCGGTGTATCTGACATGTGTGGCGCTATGGTTTTCTCTGAATCCGAACTGCTCATTAGGGATAATACCTAGTTTATCTGTTGCTGATTGAAGCCTTGGAAGGATGACTTTTTCTGCAACCTTACCTAGGCTGGACAGTAGGCTGATAGCTCTGTAGCTTTCGGGAAGTTCAGGGTTTTTTCCAATCTTTTTTTTTTTTTTTGATTGATTGGTGTGATGTTAGCCGTTTTCCATGCTAAGGGAAAATATTTGAATCTGTGGATAGCATTGGTAATTTGATTGTTCTGCATGTGATTCCGTCTGGACCTGGAGCCTTGTTATTCGAGTGGGTTTTGATATTTATAACTTCTGCTGGAAAGGTGGGTGTGATGGGTTCAGCCTTCTCCTTTTGTTCTATTATGACCTGCCTGACTGCGGTGAATCTTGTAGATGAGATTGATGTTTAAATTCTCGTAAGAGGGTTTACACTGAGATTTCAAATTGTCAACCAAAGCTTCTTCTTTTTCTTGGTCAGTGTGAGCTGCTCCTTTCTTGGTCTGAATTGGGGGTTTGAGTTGCCTTTTAGTGCAGAGTGTTCTCAAGAATTTCTACAGATGGAGTTATTTTCTGGGATTAGTTTGTTCAGTTTGGTTTCCTGATCTTGATTTCGATGTTTTTTGTAGAGCTTCCCGGACATGTCCATTTAAATTATTCAAAGTGGTTTCATTTTTTGGGGCTTTTGCGTTATTATGGTACCATTTCCTGGCTTTTTTTTTTTTTCAGCCTGATCAGGTCCACAATTTGCTCGGTGATTCGACTACTGGAATGAATAACTGTGATTTGTGCGACTGAAGTTAGTGTTTTTTTTTTCAATTTGGTAAGTGAGGTTGTTGACAGCTATATCTATCTCCTCTTTGAATGGATAATGGGTGCTGGGCCAATGTGGTCTGAGAGAGAGCTTTGGAGAGCTTTTCCCATGATATAAACGAGTGTGGAGGAGAGAATTGTTTTTTTGTACTGAGCTTGAGCAGAATGTGGTTGTGACCAGATAATAATTCCTTTAGCGTTTCCATTTGGTGTTGGTATCTGGTGTTTCTGAGGATTGCGATATCCAGTACGTCTGAGCTTCCATTTGGACTGAGTGAGCTCTGTGGGTGGGGCTATAACAATAGAATTTTGCGTTGAGTAATGGTTTAGGGTGCGGCATTTGTCATTGATTGTGGAGCTATACCAAGCTGTATGCTTGGCATTGACATCTCCATCCATCATGATGGAGTCTGTGGAGCCGAGAATAAAGTCCAAGTCAGATACCATTAATAGAATGCTGTGTGGGTTGTGTACTGCATAGATTTTGATACTGCCAGCATTGTTTGTATGAACTTCAACGCTTGTTATCTCTAGGTTCTTGGTTTGTGGATTGATCAGTACATTATGGCTTATGTAGTTTTTAATGAATATGGATGTGCCTCCTCCACTGCAGCAGTGAATCTGTCTGTTTTTTACATTGCGTAGTTCCGTAATTTAGGATTATTAGCTGGCCTGAGATGTGTTTCATTTACAAGAATTATATCAGGAGTGTATCTGTGAGTGAACTCTTGTAGTTGAAGGATTTTCTTGTTCAATCCATTTGCATTTGGTGCAGTTATGGTAAGGGAGTTAGGCTTATATTTCCTATTGTTCATGATTGAGGGCTGTCAAAATGGAATGGGTACCTTGAAGTTTCTTCGTGGAGGATGGTGTAGGATTTGTTTTGCGAAATTCCTGAAGCATGGTAGCTAGTGAGGCAGTTAGAACTGATGTAAGGTTGGAGCTTGTAAATTCGTTGGAGGAAGTATTCTTGGATCGTGCAGCCTCGGTATAACTTTTGATCCTGGATTCAGGTTGATTTCCTTTCTGAGCTGTCTAGGTGGAAGTTATTTGAACGGGATGGCGATCTGCACAGTTGCCCAGGGTGTCACTGCTGGGTGATGGATGAGCGGGTTTGGGTGACCCGTTCTTAGGGTGTGCTATGCATCCTTTATAGTTAGCGGGGAGAAAACCTCCGCAGTTTGCGCACTTAGCTGGAATAGATCTTGGCTTGGTGCATATGATGGTCTGGTGGCCTTTCCCACATTTTAAGCACCTAAAGGTCTGATAAAGGCATTGGCCTCTTATCAGACCTGAGCATGCTACTTAATTTGATTGGGGTCAGGTTCTGGTTGCTTCGATCAGCTGAGATTTCTTCTGGAGTGATTCCTTCTGTGACTCCACGTATTACCACCTTTAGGGTCTTTTCACTCTGTAAAGCGAATGTATGGCAAGGAAGATTTTTTAGTGTCCAGTAGCCTTCTCATCTGCCTGTAGTCAGTGACGGTGGCTGGCTTGATTTTGTCTCCCTCATCTGAGTTTTTTTGCCCAGGAGTATGTGCTGTTTTGCTTCCTGAGGGCTGATATTACAGAAATCTATTTCTCTTTGTCCCGTAGAATTACTGGGGTGACCTTTGTTTTCAGCGCGTCCTGAATAAGTGAGCCATCCTCTATAAGATCGTCTGCTGTTCTTCTCCGTTTGTTGGAGTGCTCTTCTTGTGAGTTGTTATGACGGGGGTTTTTAGATGGTGGAACAGTTATGAATTCCCCTTGGGATTCTTCATCCTGTACTTCTAGATCATTTGTTTGGACGTACAGGTTTTTAAATAACCCGGCCAGTCAGTCTCAAACTTTTCCATGATAAGGTGTAAAATTTCTAATGATTTCTCCTTGTTTAGAGACCTAATCTGTTCCTTGATGCCTTCCGTACCAATCGGGAGTCTCCTGGAGTTATATAAGGGCTACGAAAAAAATGTTCAACAAAGTAGGGCCGTGCGCCTAAAATTCATTGCTTTTAGTTGCTTTTCAACAATGACGATTCCAAAGCCGGTTAGGCCTATCGAATCGCCCTATTACAATCAACTTACCTGTGTTGTTAACTTGCTGTTCTTATATATAACTCAAAAACTATAATCGCGTCTCTGGTAGTTAATCTAGCAGCTACACTACTTAACCAGAATTTCACATATTTTATTAACACGTTACACAATCCTTAAAATTCATTGAAACACTTGAAGCATTAGACCTACTCTGCTCTCAAATATTTGTAATTAATGTTTTTAATTGCAAAGAAAGAAACTGCGTTTAGCATTAAGCGTCTGATATTAAAATTATGGACAAACAAATTGTGTTTAATATTTATTTTAATTATTTTTTTCTCTCTCTCTAAGATTTCATTTTTTTATCTATAGTTATCAAATTATTGAGAATTAAGAAACAAATAGAAGGTAGATTTAACTCATCACTGATATAGCAAGTAATGGTTATAGCGATGAACCTTTGTCGGTCCTCTGGTGTCATTATAAGCAAGTTCGACTATATTTAAAAGACAAAATGATATTGTCATTTATTCTTTTTGCATTGTCGCTGTGGACTGAGTTTCGTATTCACTCATTTTCTATTCTCTTTATTTTCTTTTCTCCTCTTCCATGTCTCATAGTAATTTCTCAGCACTGAAGCATGTTTATTCTTTTTGATGTCTCTTGCAATGATGTCATCAAAGTGTTATGAATAAAATAAAATAATAATAATAAACATAACAAATCGACTAACAGCTTTTATTCTTAAAGGGAGGAGGTGAAACTCTTTTAGCCTAAAACATTTGGGAATTGGTGGATAGCTTTTAGTTTAATTATCGATGATTTCAAGACTTTGGAATAAAATGTTGGCATATTTTACAGTGTATGCCTTTCCCTCAGCAACCGCTCTCGTTGTTGGTGTTGTTATGTGCTATTCAGTGATTTCAACTCTTACTCGCCCTCTTGTGTGGGAAAATTGAACGTTCAAAGAAGAGTGTAATTGGTGTAAATGACGAGGAAATTAATAAGAAGTATATGTCTAAGGATGATAGGGAAGCTGATTTATTTTTAATTAATGTTTCATTGAAAAATACAGTGTTTTTAATACATATATATTATTAAAGATGGTAGCTGGAATTGATGTACTACATAACCATGGAAGTTATCGAAACAATTTGTAAGAAAAGTGATGTCCCTGTTGAAAAAGCAAAAACGTGTGCTGATACGAAAGATAAAGTAAGCATATTTCTTTCTAGTTAATAATATTATTATATTTCTAAATATATATTTTGATGCTACACTTCATCATTTGCATATCTGAAGGAAAATATATACTATTTTACATACATGAGAAATGTTAATATTATTATTATTTTTTCTTTTAAGTGATGCATCTAAGATTTGAATTTGATTGATCGATAAGATTTGAGTAGGATTTGAAATACGGAGTAATTAATGTGGAATAAGTTAAATATCATATCTGAATGCAGTTTTATTCTCTCTTCAAGATATCACCATTATGATTACTGGATCTCCATTAATTCAAGGAACTCATTGCAGGAAGTCTGCATTATATTCCACAGTCTTTTAATTACCATCCGTCACTGCTAGTTTCTTCTCCTTCAATTATTTTCAACATTGACATATCTCTTAGCTTTTAAACATCATAATCCAGCCTTGGAACCCCGCATTAATTTTTTTATCAGATATCTGTTAACTAACTCCCAAATGTTACTGATATCTTTCTCTTCGTGTTCTATTAAAGGTATCAATATCAATCTTCTAAACCAATTATAATCATTTGCCTTGTAATTTCACTTCAATTCCTTTCTTCTAGAAACGTTCATTTCCCTACTCACACCATTCTTAATGACTCGCCATAAGTTAGGACAACACAATCGTTCTCTCTCTCTCTCTACAGTGGATTTGGAGATGACATCTTTTTCACGGTATTATCCTCTTATTTACTGTTCATCATGGTGTTCTCTCAACCACATCTTGATTGAGCTAATTATCCCTCAGTTCAGACTTTCTTATTCTGGGAAAGAACTCTCAGCATCTCTACATTACCTGATTTCCACTACCAGACCTAATCTTCCAAAACATCTCATGCACATCCTCCATCTTCATTCCGTGAATCTGTAGCAACACCTGACTGAGTATTCAACTTCCACTTTATATCATACTCTTTCAAAACTTAATCATTATTTGTCACCATTTTCATCTCAGTTCTTCACTATGAAGGAATACAGCCCATTTAAGCATAAGTGTTAGTTAGAGGGTAATTAAGATAAAAATTACAAATTTGAAGAGTTTCATTCATTGCAAAAAATTGTAGAAATATGCATCTCTGTGTTCTTAACTTTAACGGCAACTTCATGTGTTGTCAGTAATGATGAATCTCTTTAGATTAAGAAATTTGTGTTCATATCTTGTTTTATACAGGAGGGACATATTTTAAGACCCTTATCGACTGCAGGTGAATTAGCTAGTCCTATCAAAAATTAAGGTGTTTTGCTCCTGAAATTTGAGTTTCGTGTTTTCACAAAACAGATAAATAAGCCAGAGCACCCGAATACTTATGGATATAGTGGGCTATGAATGAGAGGATAAATCTTCCCATTATTAACAAAAATAAAATAAAATAAAATAAAGATTTGATTTATAAGAAATCACGTTATTTGGTCATAATAGGCTACACATTAAATAAGATATTATAATATTGATAAAATTTGACAAATGAAAGAATTCCTTAGGATTTTCTGGGATTGCAGTGGTAGTTTCTTCTCATATTCCATTTTTGGAATATGAGATCAGATGCTCAAGTTTTACATTCCTCATGCATCTACTCTCCTTCCCATTCTTTATACTTTATTTTCATAACTGCTTTTTCATATGCAGTTCCGATCACTGTCCTTAGTATTTTCCCATGTAAAACACAACTCCTAGGAGATGTGTGTTGTTATACATTATGGCAGAACGTCACTTCCCAAACCGGTTTCGACCTTTTTCGAGGCCTCATCAGTGAGTACGTAGACCCACTTGCCAAATACGAAACTCAAATATGGAAAATCTGAGAGTTTCATGCCGAATATAGAAAACTATAAAAGTTCAACGAGTCCAAACATAAGCCAACACCTGGTACAACGCTGGGGCTAAGAAATAATGTTGGATTCAATATCCACTTAATTTGAATTCATTTACCTCGCCGAAGTGAAGCCTATTGGCTCTTTATCTCAATAATTTAATAGTGCACCTTTTGGCGACTCATACAGTAAAAAAATAAGCTCTGCACTACTGCAACCTCATTATTTACATCTGGGTCTACCTACTCACTGATGAGACCCCAAAAAAGTCGCAATCGGTCTGGGTAGTGACCTTTTCCCATAATGTATAACAACATACATATCCAAGGAGTTGTGTTTTACATTATGGGAAAATACTAAGGACAGTGATCGGAGGTTATTCCATCGTTACTACGAGTTGTCCCAGCTTTGTGCCAGGTGCTGGCTTAAAATTGGATTCGCCGAAATTTTATAGATTTCTATATCAGCATGAAACCCTATTGGATTCAATATCCTTGAATAAGAATAATGTTGGATTCAATATCCTCTTAATTTGAATAATTCTTTCATATTTTCAACAGTGACACTCATCATAATTCAGCTTTGTATCTATAATAAATAAATAATTATATGTTATTTTAACAAAATAAAATAAGATTTACAAAAAATAGTTCACCCTCACCACGAACACGCACCAATAATAAAAGTTTCGTTTCTCACAGAAATAACGCGCGCAAGCACACGATACACTGCTTAAGGCTAAGAGCCTTAGCACTGCGCAAACCAGCAGTGTCGGCATGACTTGTAACGTGGCAAGCGCAAACGAATATCCGCGAGTCTGGCTGCAATTGGTCGAACGTGATAATATCGACACTGCCCTAGCTCGCATTGTATTTGTTTCGTAATCTAAAGCGAATAATCGAACAATTTCAATTATCAGCTATTCAATCACTGTCGAAACATATGCTGTAACCTTTAACATCTTGTATTGCATTTATATAATGTTGTAAGCATTGTTATTATTTATAAACACAAACAAAATTTAAATATTTCATTTTTTTCTTGGAGGTGGTGTAGTGTCTCAGTGCTTATGTACGGGCCACCACATCTTGGGAGCTAGTGGAATTGCTGTTTCGGATATGACAGTCTGTCAAAGATTGTTGGAAGTAGGGAGGACTGTTCACAGACCCAAAAAGAAACAAATGTTGAACAACGCTATGCAGAAAAAGAGGCTCCAGTCGGCATTAGTGCACAAATATTGGACTGTTGAGACATGGAAGAAGGTCATCTTCTCAGATGAGGGCCAGTATTTGTTCAAGCAGAGCGAGTATCCTATGTTCGTAAATCAGCAGCTGAGAAGACTTCTCGCTCCCACCTTCAACAAGCTCCTAAAAACCCAACTGAAAAGTTATTGGGTTGTTTTACACACGACAGTCCACGTTCCCTCGTGCATGTCGATGGTATGATGAAAAGTGATTAGTACATAAAAGTATTATCGGAGAAAAGAGTGGTCCCACTGATCCAGAAAAACAAAGAACTCATCTTCAAAAAAGGATATCCTTCCATTCCACACTTCAAAAAATGTGAAAGAGTTCCTCAAAAATCACAACGTTCAATTGTTTCAATGGACTGGTGACTCTCCAGACATTACCCCAATAGAAAATTTGTGGGCCATAGTGAAAAAGAGACTTGAAGATTAATTTGTAGTACAAAGGATAACTTAATCAATCCATCGTAAAAGTATGGTTTCGAGACGCAAAAATAAGAAAAATATTCTGCTTTGGTAAACGAATTAATGAACGTAATAGACCACAGGAACACATAAATTATTAGGTAAAATTGGAAATTAAATTTTTTCTTTAAAATTGGAAATGTTCTGATTAATTTGTTCGCTACTGTAATATTATCAAATAACCGTTTGTTTATTACAGGGCATAGAAATATGTGAAGTCACTGTATATGTAAAAGAATGGGAAAATATCATGGAGTTGACTGCTCATTCCTGCAAGAAAACTTAGAAAACACAGCAGTGAATGTTAAAAAAAAAAGAAACAAAAAACCATTTCGTTTTGTAGATTTGATTTACAACTAAATATTTTACTGTTCCTAATCTTTCTGCTTTTTCAATTTATGTTTTTGGTGTTTGAGAAAATATATATATTGAATGTAAAACTTTTGAACAATATTATTCAATAAAATACATCCCATTGTGTGATACGTTTAAACCTTTTTTCTTTTCTCTCGGTTTATGTCATCAATTCTTTTAAAAAATATGTTTCGCAACCGCGTAAATAAACATATATATATATATATATATATTTTTTTTTTTTTACCGGCCTTCCAGTCAGGAACAAGGACTGTTGGGCGCCGTAGTTGCCAGTGGGGTGGGGGCGACGTAGTCCCCTAAATACACCACACACACATACACACAGACACACACACACACACATATATATATATATATGTGTGTGTGTGTGTGTGTTTTTTTAATCATAATTTTACTAACTAGGAACACCGGACCGGGATAAGATAAGATAAAAATTTTAATTAAAACGCAACTAGTTTCTTCAGAACACTGACTTCTTCAGGCGTATACATTATCACAAAAACTGGAAAAATAGCAAGATAAAACATGGAATTCTCATACAAACAAGTTAGAATTAACAACATTCAAGTTTGAAGTGGTGTCCGCGTGGCAGGTCTAGCGTGAGGCGTTAGTGAGTGGCAACTATCTCGAGAGCGCCAGAACTGAATCACTGCACTGTGTGAGTCAGCTAAGCTATATCTTAAATTACTATTCATGTGTGAGAGATCCAAAACTATTTCTTTTGATTCTAAGATGCGTCTTTCTAGTTCACCAGCGCATTTATGGCTATTAGTAGTAAGATTCCAGGCTATCTGGTGTTGACACTCTTTTAAATTGGAGTCGGCAGAGAAACGGACTTGAGGGGAGAGGGCGCATGCACGGTTCTGTTGTAAGAGATATCACGTTGATGCTCTTCGAGACGTAGTGAGACCGATTTATCGGTTTGCCCATAATACGGTTTTCCGTAACTGCAGATTATTTTATAAACTCCTGGGAACTGAAGTTGGTTATGTTGATACCTGTTAAGCACTCTCCTAATTGTTTGCTGCCATGATTTCTGAAATTAAACACAATGTTTAAGAATTGAAAAGGTCATGTGATAGTAAATAGCCGGCATGCAATCACAAATATGGACACCTTTTAAACTTTTGTACAGCCGTGCAGATGGCGCAGTGGAAGTGGTAGCGTTCTAATGGTTTTAACCCACCCAGACGTGAGGCAGAATGTGAGCTGAGACAATAGCACCTAGAAATCGTTGCTGTGATTGGCTATATTCTCAACCAATCCAATCGAACTTTGTGATTTGTCTTGAGTTGCTGTTTTTTGTTTTCAGAGTTTCATCTGTTTAGTACGTGTGAAGTGCGAACTGAGGCCACCGATAGAGACAAGTTTTTAATCTATAATATACTATAAATAACTTATAATTTTTCGTTCATATTTAGAATGGGGAACAGTGTTGATGATCTACCTAATGTCCCATTTTCTGCCAGAGCTTTTGCGTATTGTATGATTGTAATGAAAATAGGTAAGCCTCACCCTCCTCTTCAATATTTACTGAGTTAATATAAAGATGCAAAATCTGAGTACATGTGACATTTGTCTACGTATTTCTCGTATTTCACAATGCGTGTTAAACACATTTCCCCCCACACTACAAAGATTTCGTTACAATCACTTCATAAATTAAAGTATGCGAATTTATCCTACAATTAATTACATTGGACCAATTAGGATGAGCGCTAATGGGCTATGTACTTTTAAGATTTTCATACATCGATAAAAATGGAATTAAATAGTCAAATTGACGTGAATATTGTACCACAGGTTGTATAAGCCACACGACAGCACAACCGCAATGGCCGAAAAGTAGCAGGCTATGTAATAAGACACAGAACGGATACATTTTTGTTCAACTTTCTTCATTTTAATAGACGGGATTTTGGAAGCTTTCTTTACCAATGAATACTACTATCAGACCAACTGAAATTTGTACTATTTTTGCATTGACGGCAGAGTTTGATTGTAAATACAAGAAAGTCACGGATCATTTGTCTGTCGTCTCCACTGAATATACTGCATAGCGAACACTTTTAATGTAAGACAACGGCATGGATTCCACGAACTTTTTTCCCCCCCGTTCTGCAGAAGGAAGACAAAAGTGCTGCAATGCGTTTAAAGCGCACTTCAGTTTATGCTCATATTACTATGTCATACGATATACTAAAGATTTTACCTCCTTTCGTGAGAAAATGCACCTTCAGATGTTAAATCTTATCTTATTTCAAGTCGTTATGTGAGGGGAGGAGTCAATTGTTCTTGCCAGGAATCAGATATGTATTTTCACGTATTCAGAAGCTGATACGAACCACGTCGTGTTAAATTCAAGTTATTAATGAAAACGCACGCTCTTACTTCATGATGGAATTAAGATTTTGTAATTTTCTGATAATATATATTACATTGCATTTTTTTAATGTTTTATGGAACTGTAAATGCTGATTGAAATTTCAAAAATTTAACTTTTTACGAGATGTTCACCCATTCCCAAATATACCATCACAAACCCCAATTAAAAATCTACCAATTAACTAATACGTTTAATAATTATATACCTTGAAAGTTAAAAAGATTGAAAATAAAATTATAAAGATCGATGGATATTTAATATACAAAATGAATTCTATCGACAGTTGCTTTTCTATTTTCGTGTAAAAATTCAGGTAAAACATGAATTAATACTCAAGATAAAATATATGTAGAGCATTATACAATTTTTAATCTATTTAAGAATAAAAAACAGTAAAATTACAAATATAGTTTTCGTTAAATACCACTTTAGCGGAGAGTATGGATCAAATACGGATCTCAAAAGCTTCGTATACATCATATATTTCAATATAATATCAATGGGATTACAATTTTAATATGCAATTCGCATCCATGGCAACTTGGAAGTATATATACCTCCTGTCGGGTAGCGGGGTTAAAAAAGTTAGAAGTATTAATTGACATTCCATTCATTTAAGTCAAAAATTACATCATTAATTCATGATAATGGGATCTTTGATTTCAGTACTCTGAGACCTGAAGTAATAATAAACGAAAACAAACAATAGTAAACGCCATGTGAAAAACTGGGGAGAAGAAAACCACAAATGTACATATTCCTTGTAAATTAGTATAAAAAAAATTATTTTTCAATTTTGTAAAGACCACTGTAGTATTGGAAAATACCTTAGTCATTTTTACACATTTCTTCACGAAATAACGTTCCAGAATAGTCGTTCTAAACATCACCCATTCACCAAGTAACCTGTTTCATTTATTTTTAATATTGTAAGGATTGGCGATTAATATGCTGACAAATATTGAAATTAGTTGTTTCAACATTGGGAAATCTCAATTGAAAGTGCAGAAGATGAGGAGGGAAATCGTGGATTCATTCAGCCACTGTACTATTGAAAACTCAACATGAATTCGGTAATGTTGAATCTTGTGTGGCAGTCGTGTGGGATTTCCCTAACTTTTTCCACTCCCCTTAAGACCGGTTTGAGATTGTGACTTATAATGAGGGACTTTTGAATATGTGTTTTTAACTGTAGATCCGTGTGTGTTCATTGTGCCGGTTTACTTGTTCTGTGGGACACAAATTCGAGTTTGCGGAAGAAAAATCTGCTATGTGACTGGCTGACTCACCTTTAGTCGAAAGAGACCAGATAAAGGTTCTTCAGGTCATGGACGGAAACGGAACCCAGCTCTTTCCTACCAACAGGCTTCGGCTATACCGACTAAGCTACGAAGGCTCTCCTTCGTTTATTTACAATCTGATATACAGTTTAATTGCAAATAAGCATTTCATTAACTGTAATTACAAAGTCATCTCGATAACAAATAAGACCATTGCGTTAAGATAGGAGTTCTGTCTTTTATATAATGATAAAAAGTACTTATATACGAGGGTGTTCTGAAAAGTTCTCGGCATAACAATAAAAGAAACGAATTTATAATTTCACAACTATTTTTATGTTTCAACATAATCTCCCTTAAGACTAATACATTTATTCCAGCGATACTCCAGCGCCATTATCCAGTCTCTGTAGTGGTTCTCAGTAAGATCTGCAAAACACACCTCTATAACTGCAATCAACTCTTGATTCGTAATAAAACGCTGACCAGTGAGGAAGAGTTTTAGTTTTGGGAAGCGATAGATCGATCATCCACCCTATTCCAAATTTAGGGAATAGGGTGGATGATCCAACAACACATATTGCAGATCCCTTAATTTTCCCATTGCCAAAACACCTTTGTGGGCAGGTGCATTGTCCTGATGAAAGATGATTTTTTTCTTCTGCAAAACGGGTCTTTTCACACGAATGTTTTCGTTTGGTCTGGTTAAAAGATGGGAATGATATTCCCTGGTTTATTGTTTTTCCCTCTTCTAGATAATTGCATTGGACCAATGCAATTAATTGTGGAAGTTAGCTACATAATAAATAAAAAATAAGTGTTCCGTGGACGTGTATCATTTTAGTCATGTTGGGAATATTTTATTACCAATCAAAGTTAAGAAGAATTTAGATTTGTACAATTTTTTGAGCCTGAATGTGAATAAAAGAACATTAAGTCATAGCCATTTGTCTAGTCTTCACTAAGTACCGAGTGTAGCACACAATGCAGCACTTTTGATTGAAGACAAAAATGCTGAATTCTGTGTTTAAATAACACGTGATTTATGATCTCATATTACTGCGTCATATTGACATCATGAAGCTCTGCTGCAATTTGTAAACAAAAGACACGTTTCGTCGAAACATTCACAGATGTCATATTTTAACTTAATCTCGGCTCGTTATAAGAGAGAGAGAGAGAGAGAGAGAGAGAGAGAGAGAGAATCAAATGTTCCTACCAAACATCAGAAATATCACATTCTCAGTTATCGTTCAGAGAACAATAGAAACCACTTTGTATTAAATTAAGCTATTATAAAAATATAAAAAACTGCATGATAAAGTTTTGTAAATTTCTAATAAGATCTTGTTATACAGATGCGGATCAAGCGGGTATCGGACGTCGCGTTTTCAGAGTCCTGAACTTGAAGGGGTCATCAAATCATCAAATACAGGAATGAAGCATTACTAACAGAAGAATTGGAAATCAAAAACAGATGGAAAGAATACTCTGCTGAACTGTACAATTGAGTGGATAAAGAAACTTTCGAGGAGCCCTGTCACCAGAAAAATTCCGATTCGGATCCTCCTCCACTTACTCATGAAATAGAAAGAGCAGTTAAGCAGCTTAACAGCAATAAGGCCTCAGGTACAGATGGAATCCCAGCAGGGTTAATTAAAGTCACAGGAGATGGAGGGATAAGCGTGTTTCATAGATTGATTGCAATGATATGGGAGGAGACAGCATTATGGCCTAGAGACTGGAAAAAGTCGATTTTAATACCACTACATAAGAAGGGCGATATGAAGGCTTGCAAGAACTATAAAACTACCAATTACAGTATATATTTGGTTTAATCCTTTATCCAAGTGTAAGCAAACAATGTTTGCGCCTGAAGAATTTTCGGGAATGGGGTGTTTTCGAATTTTCGGCAACTCGTGGTAAACGCGGAGTCAGCTCTGATCACTTGTGTTAGTATCTCCCATAATGCAAAGCTCATCTGCTTGCGGACATGTATAATACTATGCATTAAGGGAAGGACCACTAACCAGAACTGTTTCGACCTTTATTGAGGTCTCATCAGTGGGAGCCAGACCCAGAGGTGATGATAATAAGGTGGAAGTAACGTATAATTCATATCACCATATACCAGTTGCCGAAGGGTATGAACACCTTAAACCACTAGGTTTAAAGTGTTAATTAACTCATGTTTCTAACTTGAAAGTGCTGCTATTTAATTGTACTAGTCACGCTGAAGACAGCGACGTTCAAATTACCAAAATCGGTTAAGTAGGATTCAAATTTTCATTGTTGGAAGTTCATAGAGTGTACTGCAGTCACCAGCCAACGAAGAACAAAGGACGTCGTCATTTTAAAAGTCGCACTATAGTCGCTAACGGGAAGAAAGGATAAAGTTCACCGATACAGGGAAGTTCAAGCAAAACGAGCTGTAACAAATGCAATAAGCCATTAAGCGATGAAGCGGAAGGGCCGCATGTAATAAAAAACAACACTTCCACTGTTCAGGGATCTCAGAAAGCACGTGGAAAGCAAAAGGAGCCAGGAAACGGACCGAATGGCGATGTCCACAGTGCCGTGAGAAAACGAAGAACAAAGACCAGACACCAAAGAAAAGTAACGATGCACATCAAGGTAAGCCGCTTCTGGATCATAAAATTACAGATAATTTTGATTCATTTAAACTCATGGTGAAAGACCTATTAAATGCACACATGGAACAAATTAACAAAAAATTCGAGGAGTATGAACATTACGTACAGTTATTATTATTATTATTATTATTATTATTATTCCTGATACCTCTGTTAGTTCAATAACGATACCTTTGAAAAAATGTTAGGAACCGTGCGAGAAATAAAGACGAAATTAACGGTAGCGATAGAAACGCAAAAAACACTCCAACGCGTAACTCAAGAATTGCGGAAAGAAGTAAACACACGCAAGTGTCAAATGGAACACATGCTACAAAAAGAAAGAAAATAAGAACTTCAAATTGAGGAATAACGAAAGAAAATACAGAAGACTTAAGCAACATAATGCAACTGATCGGCAGAAAAATTGGAATTCAAATCGCAACCACAGATATCACCTACATCAACCGAGGCCCAAGAAAAATAAAGAGAGACCGGCACCAATCATCGCTCGTTTTACCAATAGAAATCTGAGAGACTCCATTCTTACAGCAAGCAAGAAAACAAGTTCGACAACAACGATCCTAACTGATAAGAAACTCCCAACACCAATCTATATAACGGAACACTGGATTCCATACTTAAAAATCTTCTATACCAGGCAAGGAAGACAAAAACAGAGAAAAACTACAAGTTCCTGTGGACAAAGAATTCCCAGATATTTTTGAGAAAGAATGAAAACACTCAAGTATACATGATTACAAGTGAATCCGACTTACACAGCCTACCAATACAAAACACTAACTTTTCACATCCTTAAGAATAAGATTAGAACTCATTTAAAAACTATATAATGGAGATTTCAAACATTGGCGAACATATCCAGTCAGACAACATAAACTTCGAGCTCTTTGACTCTTTGAAGAAATGGTCAGACAACATTTCCACAACACCAACTTCACTATCATACACTCAAACATAAGAATATAAAAAACACTGGCTTACATTGATAACACAGCTCAATTAAACCATGACAAACAAAGCAGCGCTAATACTCACCGAAATTGCAATAAACGACACAGAAATTTACGCATAAAACATGAATAATTATCAAACCTACAACTTATGTAGACCAAAGAAAGGATGAGGTGGCATTGTGGCATTTATCAAAGAAAATACAATGTGACAGAAAAACAAACTCACTTCGAACATGAGGAAACACTAATTTTGGAACTCACAAATAGCCACAATAGTATCAAATACAGAATAAACACAATATACAGACCCACCAATAATAATACACTCAGTTTTCTTCACGAGTTAGAAACATGGCTAAGCAGCATCAAACCGCATACAACACACAGGCTCATCCTAATAGGAGACATTAACATAAATACTCTTGACCACGTTTCTGCAACCACTAACACATACGCTGATATACTAAGTCAATACAACATAAACCCTACCATAACGCCCCAACAAGAGAAGAAATACTCAATAATTCACTAACAAAATCATGCATTGATTATATCAACATACGTGCTCCCATCCATACATATACATCAGCAGTAATTAAGGGAAAAATTGCCGATCACTACTTTGTCTCAACTTCGTTCTATTACGTTTCCTACCCCCACTTCCCACCAAAACAAAAGTTGACAAAACTCGATCATACTAAAGAGCATTATCGATAACCAAGTAAATAATACAGACTGGAATTCCCTACTTAAAATAAACGATCCTGTAACATTATACGAGAATTTTCATCTAAAGTTCACAGAAATATACAAAAAAGCAACAAAACCTACACAAACGAGGAGACAAACAGACAACAATCCATGAATAAATGATGTCATACTAAATACTATTACTGTAAAAGAAAATGTATGGAAAAAGCTTAAAAAGTCACCCAGTAACACACATTTACAAACCTTATACAAAAACACATGAAATAAACTAACAACAAAAAGACACTACTACTTACAAAAATTCATGGAATATAACGACAACATTAAGCAAACATGGGCTACACTCAACGAACTAGTAAACAGAAAAAAGAAAACTTCAGCACAAGATTTTATTCCAAAAAGCTTCGGTCAGGACACAAACCAAGAGGAACTAGCAGACTCATTCAACTATGCTTTCACAAACAACATCACACAACTCAAAAAACACAAGCTACCAACGATCAACAAAAATCTACCGACACAAAGTCAACAACAAACGATGTATTTTCCATCCATAACAAAACAGGAACTGAAAGAACCAATCCTACAACTAAAACCAATGATCACTCCAGGAATAGACAAAATAAGACTCATAGACCTTATAACACACTTTGAACAAATAAATCCAATACTTTTGAAACTCTTGAACATAATATTCGACACAGGAATTATTCCATAACAACTAAAAAAGGCAGTAATTACGCCAATATACAAACACGGCAAAAGAAACGATTCTCAGAACTACAGACCAATAGCTACACTACCAGTCATCTCAAAAATTCTAGAAAAAATAACACGCACCAGACTACAGAACTATTTACAGAAGTACAACATCATCTCACAAAACCAACATTGCTTTCAGAAAACAAAAAGCACCATTACTTTATTAGAAGACATCGCCGACACAATAAACAAAGCTCTCGACAAAAACAAGTACGCCGTCCTCATACTGCTGGAGCTAACCAAAGCATTTGACACACTTGAACATGACATACTGCTCACCAAACTATACTCAATAGGTATAAGAGGAACACTGCATACATGCATCAAGAACTACCTCTCAAACAGAACACAAGTAACAAAAATCGGTACACATCACAGTCGGGGTATACAAGTAAAACACGGTGTACCTGAACGTGCCATATTATCACCCACTCTATTCAACATATACATTAACGATGTTCATAACATATCCATAAAAAGTCAAATATTTCAATACACAGGTGAAACAGCACTAGTAGCAATACACACAGACATTAACACAGCTCTTTGCAAAGCACAACAAGACCTAAACGAAATCACAACATACTTCCACCAAAACGCAATTCTAATCAACGGCACCAAAACACAGATGTTGATAATACACAACCCAAGAATCATACGCCCAGCTTCACTATCGATACATTGTCACACATACCGCTGCATTAACAACGAAAATACCTGCCAAAGTTCCGAAACCAAACCTGTAACACATGCAGAATACCTCGGTCTTTATATAGATTCCTACCTTAAATGGACAAAACATATAGAATACCTACACACCAAACTCCGGCTCGTCGCAGTAAAACTCTTCAAAATTAAAGACATTATTCCACCCAACATAAAAAAAACATCCTATATCCCGGTATCAGCGAATTCCTACTCAGATACGGAATAACGGTCTATGCAAATACATCAAACAACCACCTAACAAAATTAGAAAAATTACACAGGAAAATCGTGTCAACAGTGATCTGAACACCTTACACGCAACAACTAATATCCGACAAGCACATGGCAATACACAGAATTCTGAGCATCGAAAACCTGAAACACTATATGACATTAACAACGAATTACTTCAACATCACCTATCGAAACAACAGAGACACATATCGTATAACACGACCTACAAACAATCTCTACATCCCCACACCCTTTAACAACTCATACGGTTCTTTTGTGAGATCACATCAGATACCCACGCAACTCAACAACCTACCAAGAAAGTTAAAACACGTAGATAACTAAGAACATTAAAAAACGAACTCTGGAAAATATACCAACAAAGTTAAGAAATTATTATCACTAATATACACATCACAAATCACTAGCATCCAATGCCTACATCCCATACATAAACAGTAGCAACAACACAAAAAGTGAAGGCTAAATCCCACTCTCTTCCTAAAAGCTAATCCAAGCTTCGAAGCAGGTGGGATTAACTTGCCTCACTCATCTACATGTAATCCTTATAAGCGAATTCAGAAATGTGTATGTATAATCACTCTTTCTCAAACTTTAAAAAAATATTTAAATAAGTTAATTTGATTTAAAAAATTCAGAAAATTGTGAATATTAATATATATTTCCAATCATTAAAAAGAAAAAACCAAGTTGTTTTCAAGACATTTTTCGAGATTTTTGTGGTAATTTCTGAAGTGGCTCATTTTTACATTAATAGTATTGAGTGCGTTATAGGGTATTTTCTAATAATCGGTAAACAAAGGAACTTTTTGTTTACTGAACAAAAATGTGAAGCTTTTAGCAATGTAAGTGTTGTGTCATAGTTTAGCAAATTATAGGTTATGTTATATTGTGAGGACATAAAGATAAAATTATTATTTACAAAAATTGCTTTCACATGTGTATATATGCTTAATTCTGCTTGATTCAGAATAGAAATGGCAGATGCAGATACGTGAAAGAAGAAATGTAGGCAGTATAGCATTGAATACCTAAAATATGGATGCAGACCAGCACCACCAAACCAGCAACTGCTAATGCGTCCTTTATGTGAAATGGTCTTCTCTAATGACACCACGAAGTCTCCCAGAATAATTGAACATTTGAAGAAGGTACATCCAAACAAGGTAAATAACAAATCAACTTTCTTTCGATCCCTCCGAGAAAAATTTCAAAAGCGACCAACAGTTTCAAACATGTTTTGCAATGCTTCACAACAAAACAGCGATGGTTTGCGTGAGTCGTACAACATTCATTGCGGATCGCAAAGTCTGGAAAACCGCATGCTATTGGTAAGGAACTTTTCCTGAGTACTGTTTTATAGAAGTCACCATTTAACATAATTAAGACGATACCTCTCAGCAATCATTCTGTACAAAGGCGAGTAGATGAAATGGATGCTAATGTTGAAGAAACGCTAGGATTAACTGATTGGCTTCAGGTTGAAAAAGGAGTTAGGCAAGGATGTTTACTATCCTCATTGGTTTAGTATATATTCAGATGATAACATCCGTGAAGCCCTAGATAAGCTGAGCACAAGATTTAGGATAGGTGGTAGATTGATCAGTAATCTGAGATATACTTATGATACCGTACTCCTCTGAAATGAGAAAGAAGAAGTAGGACAAATTCTTGATAAAGGTATCAAGCTCAGTAATAAAAGTGGACTTGAACTCTATTCTAAGCAAGACAAAGATTGTGGTTCTCAAAGGAAATACAAATAAGGATTCTCGTTAGAAACAAGTTTGCATTTATAGAGAAAGAATAGACGTACTCAACAAGTTTGAGGACCTGGGATCCATTATTAATGTGAAGAATTGCTGTTCGGAAGATGTCAGAAGAAGATTAGGAGTAGCTAAAACAACAGTGTCAGAGATTTGTCTAAACCATACGGCGTCTGTGGATGCCCAGTGAACATATTACATATGACACATGTAAGAGAAAAGCAAATATAATTCATTACTCATATAAATATCGCTCAACATTAAATTAGTTATTCATCTATTCCCATTTTTTATCTCTAATAGTGTTTACTCGTACAAGACAGCTGCTATTGAGAAAAATGATATTATATGCATGTTGTATGACTCGTTGTTGAGAAACACGTGTTTTATTTCTGCCTGAAACTCATAACATATTGAGCGCAGTATATAGGGGAAATCAATTATATTTAGTTTTCTCTTACACCTAATTCGATGCTTGTTACGATTTTTCTTTCACTATTAATAAATATTTCAGAACAAAAATACATATAATTAAATTTTCAATTTTGGAAACTGCAGATGGGATACTGAATACTACATTTAAAAGTATGCTGGTGGAAATCGAAGAAGCACAGGATCTTTGAGTTATAGTGGATAGAAATTTGAAATTTATAGGACGTGTTACAAAAGTGATTAAGACAAGTCAGGGGACTGCTGCAGTATTAAGACGAACGTTGATCAGCAAAGATAAAATGATAATGATGCCAATGATTCCACGTGTACAAGGTCCTGAACAGGGCAAAATTTGGATTACTGTGCTCCAATCGGGTGACCGGGTTCAGAGGGGAACGAAGATACTTTGGAGAGGGTGCAGAGGCAGTTGACAAAAATGATTTCAGGACTGTGGAATGTTAGCTATGAGGAAAGATTGACATGTTTAATCTCTTGAACGGTATTCAACGGATGGATACCAGAGAGATTTTTCAGATAGTGGAAAATAAGCGCCTCCGAAGCAAAATTTGAAGAACGGTGGTACGTTACTCCTTTGAATTAGCAAAGGCCTAAGTTCGATTCTCGTCGTGAGGTGAGGGATCTTTATATGGACGTTTTCAATAGAAGTTGAGTTAGCGGGTCTCATGCAGTGGTATCAGCGTTTTTCTCACGGAAACTCGGGTTTTTCTTCCCTCATACACACAAATCGACACTTTAGAACACACGCAATTTACAGATAACAAAAAATTCTAATTTAGGAAGTGGTGAGCAGTAGATGGCGTTGTGTAGATGATTGGTAGTAGACGTTCGGTGTGGTGGTGAAGACAGAGTTGTACAGTATGAGTCATGTACAAGAATGATAATATCCATGGCGCAAGATTTATGCAGCAGTGACTCATCTAGTATGACTTTGACTTTCACCATCTTCCCTGGCTATTACAAATCCCAGATCTGAAACCTATTGAGAATGTGTGAGTCATGATAGAAAAAGAGATCTGCAAACAAGTCCACTTCCGTCGAAACTGAACCAGTTAAAGGACTGTATGGTGAATACCTGCTGTGTTGCCGATGTAGGTATTGTCGAACACCTTGTGGAATCTTTACGAAACCGAATATGTGCTGTTTTTCGAGGTAAAGGAAGTTCAACCCGGTATTAAATAAAAGTTTCTAATTCAGTTAACGGTGGGAATTATATTTTCATTTTTTGTGGTATTTTTATCACTTTAGCAATATATCCTTGAAACTTCAGTTCTCTATTCACTAATATCCTCAAATCCCTCGGCCCCCTCTCATCCTGTAATACAGCCTCCAATATGATACAGAGCATTACCTTTCCGAGATCCATGGTGCAAACCTTACATTTATTAACATTTACTTTTAATGTATAGTAAATCTTCACTTTTCTTCCCACATAGCCAATCTTTTCAAATTGCTCTTTACCACCGCCAGTACATCTGCATCATTCCTAATAATTTTTATAATTTTATCAACTTTTTATCATCTACGAACAGCTGAAGATCCATTTGCAAACTACTCGCAATATCATTAACAAACAATATAAACAAGTGTAAGACGTAGGACAGAACCACGTGGGGCTCCACTGGTAATTCTCTTCCTCAGAGACAAGGCGCCTCTGTACACCACCTTTTGATATCTATCAGAAAGCCATTTTCTTAACCAATCAACCTACTAATTATTCCAGTATACGAATAATTCAATTCCAGTATACGAATGACTCCTACCCAAAAATGTAGTCAGGTTATTATAATTAGCACAGAGGAGAAAAAAATTATCTTCGGGACTTGATATAATTTTTCATTGAACATACTGTATATATAGGCTGACCATACACACTACCGTGTTGAATGGGACGGTTCCATTTATTTATATTTCTTGGCCGTCCCGTTGTTTCAATAAAAATGACAATTGTGTCCCGTTTTAATAAAAGCTATAAATATATTTCAATATTGGACAATCATAACTTGTTATTCATAACCCATAATCGTACATCAATATCACGGATCCCAGTAATTTGTACACCCATGGATTCACATTGTTCGATACCAAATATCGATATCTTCAGTGATTTATTCAGAGAAATTAAAAAAATGCATATCGGCAACTTGAGCGTTTCTAAAACGGTGTCTGTTTTGCGGTAATGTTAGTTTTTGTTTTTCGTGTATGTTAACTGTTCGCTTTGTTATTCAATGCCGGTGTTTTAATTTCATATTTTTTTAAGGTTTTAAGTCTATCCTGGCAATTTCAAAGAGGAAAAGCTGCAGTTTTAATGACAATGTCCAGAAAGCATTCAAAATTATTAAATTGGACAATCTGTGTAGCAATGGAACAAAAGTGGTATGCCGACATTGTATTGTTCATTTTTCCGTTGCTCACGGAGGTAGAAGCAAGATCAAACAACATCCACGTAGCCAGAAACATAACAATTCTGGAAAGTCTTTGGCTGCAGTTAGCAACATCAGCTCATTTATGGTGAGAGATGATAGAGAAAGCGATAAACTTGCAGCAAGTGAAGCTCTTATTACGTTTCCTACTATGCGTCACGGCCAAAGTTTTTGCACAAATGATTGTTGGTAGACATTGACAAATAAAATTTATGAACCAAATTATCCTCAGCACGTAAGAAATCAGAAGCAGTGATTAGCAATGTTTTATCACCACACATATTGGGCGAAGTAATAGAGGATTTGAAAAAGAAAAAGAAGCATTTAAAGACTTCAAACGTTTTCTAATCGTTGTGCGGTACATTTTGCCTAATTGTGGAGTTCAAGACAAAATTATAGACTTTATTTCCTTACCTGAAATGCAGTCCCCCTGTACGTCCACCTAAATATTTGTATGAGTTCTGTCACTGAAGAATAATGGTAAGCTCAATATGTTTATGTAACATTTTTTTTTATCGTCTTACGTTTTCAGAATATAAAATATTACGTAACCGTTCGTCCCGTTTTTTCCATCCAAATGACCCGTTTTCATCTCATGGAAATATGGTCAGCATCTACAATTATGCATCTACAATATTATGCATCTACAATATTACAATGTAGATGCATAATAACTTTCGTACTTTGATGTAAAACAAGCACATTGCATACATGAATAATAAAGGTGCATAGTATATTCGTATTAAGAATAACGTTTCATTGAATAAAATTGTTACTAAAGAGATGCTTGTCAACGGTGAGTGATTACATGAGTGTTTATTTTTGTTTTGTTTTTAGAAAACTAACGAACACTAACTAACTAAAACTAACTACATATATTGAATAGGTGGGCTCGTTTAAGCCCTATGTTACTTTTGGAGACAGTTCGATTCTAGTCGCTGAGTAAAGGAATATTTTCAAAGTCTTTTTTTCGACCGGTTCCCGAATTTTTCGATCTCTGTCAGTGGCAAGGGTTTTTTTTATCCCGGAATGTTCTCCGGGTTTTGGTCAGTAAACTCAAACAAATCGACCGAAGAACCCAAACTATTTTTTTCAGACATTAAAAATATTGTGTTAGAGTTAGAGATCACGAGATGGCGGCACTAGTTACCGGTCTCTTCATTTCTTGCCGCTTAAATGAGTGCTTTCCCTGATCCACTTATCTCTGACTGGATACCAGAGGAGATTGAACTCGTCATTCAGTGTCCAATAAAAAGTAAGGTGGACTAAAACGGCCTCGCCTACTCCTTATAAGGAAATAAAAGGCGTTAGCTGATATATTATATATAAATACTGCAGTGATTCATTTAATACTGAATAAGTCACTGCATCCACTCACTTAGTTTACATGAAGCGAGTTTAATGGGTTTATTCTGGTTAAGTTACTAGATTCGAGTTGAGTAAGCTCTTAGCAATAAGTGTGGTTAATATTTCTGGTTAACATTCACGATTTCAGCATGCATTTTATAGTATTGCTGAGTCTTTTACCTCTCAGTTTTTCTACGAAGTCAGACCAAAGAAACATGAAAGAGTAGGCGGCAAGGAATGCATAGCAATTGACAACGAAGTACGAAAAGCAACTGAATTTGCTTTGCTAGAACTGAATGAGAAATCAAAATCACCAAATTGGAAGAAACTAGGACAGATTTTGAAGGCAGAATCTGAGGTAGGATGTTATTTATTGTTAGAATGTCACGTGTCGAAAATATCAGTCTACATGTAATTGTTTTTAGCTGCTAACATCTCTCTCTCTCTCACTTCACTACATGTACCCCCCATCCTATTTCTCGAACCAACGTTCTCTTTCTATGCAAAGTCTCATCCATGTTTGTTGAGTAGTTTTTCTTAATTTGTTGTATAAATGAATTCATTCTGAGACAATCCGAAGTTCTTTTCTGATTTCATTTAGCATTTCTCGACGGTTCTTCTCTAAAAATGCAATTCATCTGGAAACTTCTGTGCAATTGGACGAATGTTGCATTGTCTCGGTTTGTTACATTTTCATTGTATTTTATTTTCTGCTTCTATTTTTATTTTATTTTATTTATTTTTACTCCAAACGTTATCTTTCGCCCTGTTCTTCGACTCACGAATAGTAATTTAATTATGAATTGTTAGGACAAGAAATTGGCCTCCATACATTATATTGCAGTCGAATATTATAGCTTTATAATTGTATAGCGTTATAGTGTCTCAATATTTTTTATTTCAGTGTCTTTTAATAGCTTTCTATATTCTTAACTCCTGCTGAAGTCAATCCCGACGAAAGATGTTGCTTTTTGAAATAAATCTCAATTTGTTATAATTCTTGGATTTTTATTCAGTTTATATTACAATTAACATATCCAACCTGCCAGTTAATAGTGGTAGTATTCATATATATATATATATATATATATATATATATATATATATATATATATATATATATATATATATATATATATATATTGGTATCCAAAGTCAAACGACGAACTACAGTTTTACCTGAAAAAAATGTTCAAACCTGCTGCCAAATGTGGACATAAATTTATTGCCAGCTTACCAAGGAATTATGTTACTCAAAAATGTCTTATAAATTTTGTACAAATGTAATTGCAATAATTTACAATAATTTACGTACTTAACAATAATTTCTTAAGTACGTAGGTACGGAACTAATGTACATTGCTTACAGAAAACTATGCAAGGAGACTTTTTAGTATGGAATACGATCACCACAATTTGCGATGCAGTTCTCTCAACTTCGTACCATTCTTAGGACCACGTGATTCAGGGGTTCTTCAGGAAACTTAGACCACTCCACCTCCTTCAGAGAAAGGTTAATGCCTTGTTTTTCTGATTCGAGAATTTCGAGCAGCAATGCGTCCCAAACGCTCTATGGAATTGAGATCTGGGGAGCGTGCTGGACATTCGATTAGAATAATATTTGAATCCTTGGTCGGAAGAAGTATCTCCATTGCTCGTGTACATTGTGGTGTGGCGTGGCATTGTCATTATTAAAAATGACAGACTGCATCATGGAACAGTCCAACTCGACTTTGACGAACTTCGTTACTTTATCTTTAACCACCAAAATTTGTGGGCAGGTGCATTGTCCTGATGAAAGATGTTTTTTTTTCTTCAGCAAACCGATTTTTTTCTCAAGATTTTTTTTCCGTTTGGTCTGGTTAAAAGATCGGAATAATATTCCCGGTTATTGTTTTACCCTTTTCAAGATAATTAATAAACAAAATGCGTTTAGAATCCCAAAACACCGATGCCATGACCTTTCCTGCTGATGAAACCGACTTTGTCTTCTTTGGCGCTGAACAACCGATTTCTGTCCATTGTTTTGACTGCTGTTTGTATTCTGGTGTGTAATGGTGAATCTACGTTTCATCCATATTAATAAATTGACAAACAAAATCAGTTTTATTCTTGTTGAAACGCTCTAAACACGGTTCAGAGATTTTCAATTTCAATGATTTTGACTCGCCGGTCTTCTAATCAGATATCGTGCTCTTGATAAATGATTTCTGTTGTTGTTACACTTTGTGGACGACCTTTGCGTCGATCATCTCATCTTCAAGGCTGGTACGGCCACGTTTAGCTTGGCTGTACATTTTTTAATTGTCAAAAACAGAAGAGAAGAGTGCCCATAAACTTGTACGAAATTTGAATGAATTTCTTTTGGTATTAGACCATCTTTTACAAAGAATTTTCTACCTCTGCTGATTTGTTGGTTAAGCATAAATGCTTTTGATATTCCCCTTTCTTTTTGAGGGGAGAGTTCTTTGAGTGGAGAGTTATTGAGCTTTAAGCTCGCCCTGGAAAGACAGTGAGATTAGTTGTGTTCAGCGGAGCATAGAATTGACTTATGCCTTTTCTGTTTGTAGTAATTCTGCTTCATTGTAGTCTGAAGCTTGCTTGATCAGCGGGTTTGGATGATTGCTTTTCTTGGTGAAGACCGTTTCTGCTAGGTCATGGAGAAGGGATGTGATGTAGAGAATGTTGACTTTTCTTTGTATCTGGGAGTTTCTAATGGACAATGGAACATCCATAATCATTCTCAGGCATTTGTTCTCTATCCTTTGAAGCTTTTAAATATTTGTATTCGAGGGGTGGCTGCATGCAGGAGCTGCTTAATTGAAGACTGGACGTACTACTATCATGTATATGAGTAGTTTGTTCCCGGTATCCAGTTTACTTCTTCTGTTGATCATGGGATAAAGCTGAGCGATTGCTTTGAATGTCATCGAGATTATGTGTTTTATATGATTGATGAATCAAGTTGCCTACTAGGATATGTTTTTGCCGGTATTACAATTAATGAATCAGATGGGATAGAAAACTATTTTTAATGTTTGCTCGACTAGTTTAGTTAAAATTTTGGTTTAACATAAACTATGTGATGGAATTTACGTGAATAAGTTAAAAAAACTACACAAAGTTAAAAATAACTTAAAACGTTCACTCTGCGTCCTCTGTGAGGACGCAGAGTGAACGTTTGTTGATATATTTGTTCCTGTGTTATACTTCAAATGTAAGTAATTGTATTGATATAATCATCTTTAAAATGTGCTTCAATGATTTGTCTCAGTAACATAAAAAATTAGAGTGTATAAGTTATCGAAATTGATTCAGTGGTACCTGTAAACTAGTTCTTCAAAGAATTGAAGCCACGTGTTGCATCAACCGCCTTTCTCACCTTGAAGTTACCTATTAACCCTTCAAGGTCAACAGCCGAGATATGTCCACGGCTAATTGTAACAGCTGTAAAGACATTCCTAGGATAAATTAAGTTATTAATGTGGTACTGTAATGCTAAACTCTATAGAAAGTTAACCTCTGCGAGTAGTTTTAAAAAATCTCCTATCCAATCTGATGTTGTTCAACGGTCGCCATTGGGCTAGTATACAAGGTAAGTACATAGAATAAATAGGCTTAACGTTAAGCACTAAACTCTAACATAATGGGAATCCGCTGCAAAGTTTGTGAAGAGACATCTATTGATGTTACATCTATTATGAAGTGTGCACATTAGTGCAAAAGTAGTTATCATTTTCATTGTGCTGGTCTCAGTGAAAGGCAATTTAAAAGCTCTCCAAAGACAGGAAACAAAATTGGAAATGCGCTTCTTGCAAATGCCGCGATCAACAAACACCGGCCACTTCTTCCAGGGGTGATGACTCGTCCATTCTAGAGATTAGTCAGACGATACGTGTAACCGATTTAATGGGATTAATAAAAGAATTAAAAAAGACATCAACGACTTAAGAAGTTCGACAGAATATTCCTTGAACAAAATAGATGATTTTCTTGGTATCATTGCTGGCCTAACACAAGAAGTTAAGGAACTGAAAACAATGAACTATGAACTAGAAACCGCAAATATGGAGCTGAAAATAATTCATGAATCTGTGAATGACTTGAATTAACAGGCAATTAACTCAAACCTAAAAATTATTGATGTTCCTCACGAGCCACGTGAAAATGTGCATAAAATAGTAAAGAAAATTGCATGTAAAATCAAAATCAGCTATAATGAAGATGGTATTGAGGCTATATATCGTGTTCCCAATGGGCCGAAAAACAGACCAATGGTTATCATTATAAAATTTAAAAGTAAAATAATCAGAGACAAATGGCTGGACGGAAACAAAAGTATGAAATATACACTAAGTACAACTGATATATGTGACAGTTTTAAGGATAGTAAAATATATTTAAACGAGCACTTGACTGGAAACCTAAAACATCTACTATTTATAGCCAAGAAATGTAAAGAAGAAATCAACTACAAATATCTCTGGGTCAAACAGGGCAAACTTTTCATGAGAAAAGACGACACATGTAAAATATGGGGTATCAGATGTGAAGAAGACTTATCACTTTCTAATCGGTATTAAAGTGCACTTGCAAGTACAGCACAAAGATAGTATAACCGAAAATATTCCCCACACAGCAATTGACTCTAGAGTATTGAAACGTAATTTAAGCACTGTCTCCTGGGAAGATATAATGAGGGAAACAAATATTGATACCTCGTATCATTAATTTATTGCAATATTCAACAATAAAATGCAAGACTCGATTAAAGTTAAAATAATAGACAAAATGAAAGAAACAAAGCCCTGGATTACACAAGAAATCAGACGCTACATAAAAATTAGAGTAAAGTGTATAAAAAGTTTAAAAAATACCCGCACAATCAATATTATGAACACAGTTTCAAGTACTACAGGAATCTGATATACCATAAATTAAAAGAAAGTAAAAACGAATACTACAGAAATGAATTCCTAAAATGCCAAGGAAACCCCAGAAAACAATGGAAGTCTGTGAATAAATTAATCGGCAAAGATACATACAAACAAAACCTCCCCATACTTAAGATATCGATAGGAATAGAGAAAATAAAGACACGGGATTAACTGAAGAATTCAATAACAGTTTTGCCACAGTCAATGAAATCATTTTGAAAAATGCTAAATCCACCCCTCGGAATTGCACTCCCAAGAGACTTGAAAACTCCATATATCTTTTCCCCACTTGTGAAAACGAAATCAAAAATGTTATTGCTAGCCTAAAAACAACCAAAACTTCAGGATACGATGTTATTAACACAAACATTGTGAAAGAATGCCTATTGTACTTCATAGAACCCCTAATGTACATTTTACGTTATCACTGATGACAGGCACGTTTCCATCAGATTTTATGAAAGCGGTAGTTGTACCTATTTACAAAAGGGTAAACAAAAATAACTTGGAAAATTACAGGCAAACGTTTAGCACAGAACATTCTTTACTGAACTTCACAAACACAGTTTATACCTCCCTTAACGAACATAAATTAACACTAGCAGTATTTCTAGATATACACAAAGCTTTTGACTCTGTATCACATGAAAGTTTAATAAAAAAAATTTAGAAGTCATAGGAATACGAGGTACTGCCTTAAACTGGTCCAAAAATTACTTAAATGCCAGATCAAAAATTGTAAAAATAAACAACAGCTATAGCAGCTCCAAAAAACAGTAGCCTGCGGTGTACCGCACGGATTTGTCTTGGGACCAAATTTATTTAATATTTTTATCAATGATTTCTGCAATCTTAAACTAAACAGTAAAATAAATACTTTTGCAACTGATACAGTACTAATTTTCTCTACAGACACAGCGGAACAAATGAAAACCATCGTGAATGCTCATCTCTTGAAAGTAACAAATTGGTTCCAGTCAAACAAACTCAGTCTGAATGTCTCAAAAACTAAATACGTAAATTGTAACTTGCGAAATACAACTGGAAAAATGGACTTCACTGCACAATTAATTTTGCATGATTGGAATTGTAGGACAAATTCAAATTACAACTGCGAGAAAATAAAAAAAGTCAGTGTAATAATTTACTTGGAATTAAAAATTGATAGTAATTTAAGCTGGAAACCGCATACTACCGATGTCGTAAATAAAGTAAGGATTATGTTAAACAGACTTTACAACCTAAACAGATTCTTAAATTTAAATATGCTAAAAATATTATATTCTACCTGGATTCAATGCACACTACAATATGGTATATTAAGTTGGATTGGAACTATCGCACTACGCTGAAATCTTTAGTCTCGACTCAGCATAAAGTAATTAAAATCTTAACCAGAAACAAATATAAGGATACTGCAAAGTGTATTAAATACACCATACTAAACATACTACCGCTTAGATATTTAGATATCTATAGGGTACTATTATTCATACACAAGACAACGGATACGGAAATATCAAACAAGATACTTTCCTTAGTACACATAAGGGCCTGAAGTATTTAGTTCCAAAAGCAAAAATAAAGAACCAATATACAAACATTATACTTATTAAGCGCCAAAAGTATTCAACTCACTACCTTTAACAATAAGAAATGAAACTAAAGAGAACCCAAACAAATAAAAAACTCTAATCAAAGAGTATTTATTTTCCCACAGAAATGTGGAAGCTCTGTTCAAAATAATTGTATAAATTATTGGTTTTTAGCATATTTCTATTCAAAGATCCAGTCTTATGCGTAAAACGTAAAATTGAAATGTCATTTAACTGTTTTGTTTTATTTTGTTCATAAATAATTGTTATTCAACTTTCTCTGTATGATGAAATTTCATTTTTTCTGCGATTTTATTATGTAATTATATAATAATGATAATATGTAATATGTATATTATATGAATGTACATATGTGTATATAATGAAAATGTATTACATATATTTTTGTGACTTAATGAATGTCGAAACCGGGATGAGCTGTTGATCTTAGGTTACACATATGATTGTTCAACCTATTGTACTATTATAGGAAGCTTACAAATAAACAAGTTTTTTCTTTAAAAAAATGGACTAATTTGTCCAGCATAATACCGAGATATTTGACTCCGCTCTGCCATGGGATCTTGACAACTAGCAGGTGTATGTGTTCCTTGATCTGAAACTTCTTTTTGGAGAACAGGATGGCGGAACACTTCAGTGGATTTGTTTGGATCCTCCAGTCCATCAGCCATTTCACCAATGTGGGAATACTGTTTTGTAGACTTTTGGTAGCTAGTTTAGGACTGAGAGATCTTGCTAATAAAGCGGTATCATCAGCATATAATGCTGTGATTGGTGCACTTAGATTTTGTGGAATATCAGCTATGTAGATAGAAAACAGCAGGGGAGCGAGAAGAGAACCTTGCGGCACATCTGCCAGGTTCTTGCGCCTGGTTGATACGGTTTCATTTATTTTTACTTGCATGAATCTGTCTTTAAGGCAACTAGCTATGATTTTTATTAGATTAGTTGACATGCTAAATTTGATGAGTTTGTAGAGAAGACACTCGTGCCACACCTTGTTAAAAGTCTTCGCAGCGTCTATAAAGACCGCAGCAGTGTGGAGGTTCCAGTTAAATCCTGTGGTGATAAATTCAACCAGTCGGTGTATATGATGTGTGGTGCTATGGTTTTCTCTGAATCCGAACTGCTCATTAGGGATAATACCTAGTTTATCTGTTGCTGATTGAAGCCTTGTAAGGATGACTTTTTCTGCAACCTTACCTAGGCTGGACAGTAGGATGATAGCTCTGTAGCTTTTGTAATATCTGAAAAAAATTACAGTATGCCTTTCCCTCACCAACCTCTCTCGTTGTTGGTGTTGTTATGTGCTATTCAGTAATTTCAGCTCTCTCGGCATCTTGTTTGGGTAAATTAAACGTTCAAAGAAGAGTGTTATTGGTGTAAATGACGAGGTAGTTAATAAGAAGTATATATATCTAAGGATTATAAGGAAAATAATTTATTTTTAATTAATGTTTATTGAAAAATACAGTGTTTTTAATACATATATATTATTACAGGACGTAGCTGGAAAGAACTACTACATAACCATGGAAGTTATCGAAACAATTTATAAGAAAAGTAATGTCCCTGTTGAAAAAGCAAAAACCTGTGCTATTCAGAAAGATAAAGTAAGCATATTTATTTCCAGTTAATAATATTATTATATTTCTAAATATATATTTTGATGCTGCACTTCATCACTTGCATATCTGAACAAATAGATATTATTTTACATACATGAGAAACGTTAACAATATTATTATTTTTTCTTTTAAGTGATGCATCTAAGATTTGAATTTGATTGATTTGATCGATAAGATTTGAGTAGAATTTGAAATACGGAGCAATTAATGTTGATTAAGTTAAATATCACATCTGAATTCAGTTTTATTCTCTCTTCGATATATTACCATCATGATTACGGGATTTCCATTAAGTCATGGAACTCATTGCAGGAAGTCTGCAGTAGATCCCACAGTCTTTTAATTAACTTCCATCACTGCTAGTTTCTTTTCCTTCAATTATTTTTCACAGTGACATATCTCTTAGCTTTTAAATATCATAATCCAGCCTTGGAAACCCGCATTAATTTTGTTATCAGATATTTGTAAACTAACTCCCAAATTCTACTAATACATTTTTCTTCGTGTTCTATCAATGGTATCAATATCAAACTTCTAAACCAATTATAATCATTGGCCTTGAAATTTCACTTCAATTCCTTTCTTCTAGAAACTGTCATTTGCCCTCACACCATTCCTAATGACTCTCCATAAGTTAAGTGCGTCCTCATTTTTGTGGGAAAATAAATATTCTTTGATTAGAGTTTTGTATTTGTTTGGGTTCTCTTTAGTTTCATTTCTATTCTCTCTCTCTCTCTCTCTCTCTCTCTTTCTCTCTCTCTCTCTCCAGCTGATTTGGAGGTGACATCATTTCCACAATATTATCCTCTGATTCATTGATCAAATTTAAAACTATTTATCAAGATGTTCTCTCAACCACATCTTTATTGAGTTAATTATCCCTCAAGAATTTCAGTTTTTCTTATTCTGAGAATGAGGTCTCAGCATCTCTACATTACCTGCTTTTCACTACCAGACCTAATCTTCCAAAAGATCTCATGCACATCTTTCATCTTCATTCCGTGATCTATAGCAACACCTGACTAAGTATTCTGTATTTCAAATTCCACTTTACATCATACTCTTTTAAAACTTAATCACCCTTTTGTCACCATTTTCATTTCAGTTCTTCACTCTGAAAGAATACAGCCCATCTAAGCATACGTGTTAATTAGAGTGTAATTAAGATAAAAATTAAAAATTTGAAGAGTTTCGTTCATTGTAGAAATTGTAGAAATATGCATGTCTGTGTCTTTGTGTTCTTAACTTTAACGGCAACTTCATGTGTTGCCAGTAATGATGATTCTCTTTCGATTAAAAGTAAAAGAGTGGGAAAATTTCAAGGAGATGACTGCTTCTTCCTGCAAGAGAAAAACTTAGAAAACACAGCAGTGAATGTTAAAAAAAAGAAACAAAAAACCATTTCGTTTTGTAGATTTGATTTACAACTAAATATTTTACTGTTCGTAATCCTTTTGCTCTTTCAATTTATGTTTTTGGTGTTAGAGAATATATATATATTATAATGCAAAATTTTTGAACAATATTATTCAATAAAATACATCCCATTGTGTATACTCTTATCTTGAAGAGCGTCCCGTGGGTCAGTTGAAGAGACTACAATTGATGACAAAGCTGAGACCTCACATCCTTTTAATACAATATCACGGATGTGCTGTTCAGTGCATTGCTGAATTGATTTCGCTGTCTCGTGTGTATGTATATATATATATATATATATATTTAAAAGAATTGAATGATATAAACCGAGAGAAAAGGAAAAAGGTTTAAAAGTATCACACGACTAATTTCGGCTTTTGACAGCCTTCTTCAGGTGATTTTATAAAAACAAAAACATTAAACATTGAAGATAAAAATTGTGAACAGCACAGGAAGTCACTATACATGTTTAACGTGAAAACGTTGTAGTTAACGTATTCAAAGCTGTTCCTTCGTTGGCCACATTGTTGGGTGAGTGCGTGCGTATTGCATCTCGTGAGCGCCAGTATTTGATCACAGCAGAATGACAGTCTGAGAGGTTGTAGCTTAAATTATTATTTAAATGTACAGGGTTGAGGATGATTTCTCTAGATTCTACAGTTTTTCTCTCCAATTCGTCATGGCAATGGAAAATGTTGTTAGATCTTTCCCAAAAGGATTGTATGACCATGGTTTTCATCATCAGAATCGGCCGAAAAAAGGACATGGCTGGATAAAGCACTTGCTCGTGTTCTCTTGTAAGTGATGTCCTTCCTGTGCTCGTACATACGCAATTCAGTAAATTTATTCGTCTGGCCAAAGTAAGGAATGTCGCAGACTCACCATATCTTGTACACACCGGGATATTTTAGATTGTGATGACTAGGATTTGGACGGCTAACTAGAGAGCGGATTTTAGGAAGCGGAGTAAATTAAGTTCTAATGTTATATTTTTGAAAACCTTGACTACTTTTTGAGTAACTGAGCTTATGTATTGTATAGGTGTATTGCCTTTAGCATTATTCTATCTTCAGTATGGCGACTAGTAGGATTGAAAAGGTATTTTTCAGTAATTGTTTGAGAATAACCATTCAGTTTGAAAGTAGATCTAAGAAAATTGATTTCTTTACGAAGTTCATCTGAATCGTCAAGAAGAGAGCGAGCTCTATGTCACAAAGAAGAAATAATTCCAGGTTTCTGAGGAGGGTAAATGATTGGATTGACTATGGAGATATCTATTGGTGTGTTTGTAGGTTTTCTGTAAATTGAAATTTTATTGTTAAGAACTGGTCAGTTTCACCTCCTGGAAAGGCAGGGAACCATTAGTTTCAAACTCAGCCATGAATGAAACTAATTGAAACTAATGGTTCCCTGCCTTTGCAGGACGTGAAACTGACCAGTTCTTCTTAAAAACTTAAACTTTCGATGCACATGACTAATTGGAGAGAAAAATTGTAGAATCTAGGGAAATCATCCTCAACCCTGTACATTTAAATAATAATTTAAGCTACAACCTATCAGACTGTCATTCTGCCGTGATCAAATACTGTGTCTCACGAGATGCTATATGCACGCACTCATCCAACAATGTGGCCAAGGAAGGAACAGCTTTGAATACGTTCACTACAACGTTTTCACGTCAAACATGTATAGTGACTTTCCTGTGCTGTTCACAATTTTTATCTTCAATGTTTAATGTTTTTGTTTTTATAAAATCACCTGAAGAAGGCTATAAAAAGCCGAAACTAGTCGTGTGATAATATTAAACCTTTTATATATATATATATATATATACTATAAAAAGGCTATATATATATATATATATATATATATATATAGCCTTTTTATGTCACATTTGTATGTCACGTTTTTTTTTTAACGTTTAGAAACTTAGGGGCTAACTTGAGTGTCAAGTCTTAAAATCTTCAAAATTCGAGTCATCAGAATTCAAGAGAAACCGGCCTACCAGTCAGGAACACAAACTGTTGGGCGCCGTAGGTTCCAGTGGAATGGGGGGGGGGTAGCCACCTGATATGCACAAACACACACACACACACACACACACACACACACACACACACACACACACACACACATATATATATATGTGTGTGTGTGTGTGTTTTTAATCATAATTTTACTAATTTAATTTAAAACTGGACAGGGATAAGATAAGATAAAAATTTTAATTAAAATTCAACTAGTTTCCTCAGAACATCGACTTCTTTAAACGTATACATTATCACAAAAACTGGAAAACTAGCAAGAAAAAAATGGACTTCTCATAAAAACAAGTTACGAATAACAACAGTCAAGTTTGGATTGGTGTCCGGGTGGCAGGTCTAGCGTGAGGCGTTAGTGAGTGGCAACTATCTCGAGAGCACCAGAACTGAATCACTGCGCTGTGTGATTCAGGTAGGCTATAGCTTAAATTACTATTCATGTGTGAGAGATCCAAAACTATTTCTTTTGATTCTAAGATGCGTCATTCTAGTTCGCCAGCGCATTTATGGATATTAGTAGTAACATTGCAGTCTATCTGGTGTTGACACTCTTTTAAATTGGAGTCGGCAGAGAAACGGACATGAGTGGAGAGGGCACTTCCAAGGGTTCTGTTGTAAGAGATATCACGTTGATGCTCTTCGAGACGTAGTTAGACCGACTTATCGGTTTGCCCATAATACGGTTTTCCCCAAATGCAGATTATTCTATAAACTCCTGGGAACTGAAGTTGGTTGTGTTTATACCTCTTAAGCACTCTCCTCATTGTTTGGCCATGATTTCTGAAATTAAACACAATGTTTAAGAACTGAAAAAGTCATGTGATAGTAAATAGCTGGCTTGCAATCACAAATATGGACACCTTTTAAACTTTTGTACAGCCGTGCAGATGGCGCAGTGGAAGTCGTAGCCTTCTAATGGTTTTAAACCACCCAGACATGAGGTAGAATGTGAGGTGAGACACTAGCACCTAGAAATAATTGCTGTGATTGGCTATATTCTCAACCAATCCAATTTAACTTTGTGATTTGTCTTGAGTTGTTGTTTTTGTTTTCTGAGTTTCATCTGTTTAGTACGTGTGAAGTTCGAATTGATGTGTTTAGGCCTCCGATAAAGACAAGATTTTAATCTATAATATACTTTAAATAACTTATAATTTTTCGTCCATATTTAGAATGGGAAACAGTGTTGATGATCTACCGAATGTCCCATTTTCTACCAGAGCTTTTGGGTATTGTATGATTGTAATGAAAAGAGGTAAGCCTCGCCTTCCTCTTCAATATTTACTGAGTTAATAGGAAGATGCAAAATCTGAGTACATGTGACATTTGTCTATGTATTTCTCGTATTTCACAATGAGTGTTGAACACATTTCCCCCCACACTACAGAGATTTGTTTACAATCAATTCATAAATTAAAGTATGCAAATTTATCCTACAATTAATTACATTGGACCAATTAGGATGAGCGCTAATGGGCTATGCACTTCTAAGATTTTCATACAACGATCAAAATGGAATTAAATGGTCCAATTGACGTGAATATTCTATCACAAGTTGAAAAGCCACACAACAGCACAACCTAATGAAACGAGTATGCAACGCCATTGATATATATATATATATATATATATATATATATATATATATATATATATATATATATATATATATATATATATATATATATATATATATATATATATATATATATATATATATATATATATATATATATATATAAACAAACAAACAATAATATATATATAATATATATATATATATATATATATATATATATATATATATATAGAGAGAGAGAGAGAGAGAGAGAGAGAGAGAGAGAGAGAGAGAGAAAGTGAAGAGCAGCTGCATGAGAAATATGTCTCAAACTGAAAAAGTGACTACTACAGTAAAAAAGGAAAAATTGAGAATATAAGAGGATATTACGTTTTCTTTAAGAAACTTATCCCGGGTGATGCATGTTTTACTCATAGAGAATTTGAAAGGTAGAATATGAAAGAATGAAGAGGATATATTATCGTACAATATAACCTGTGTCATCAAGGTAGTGGGACTAGATCTGGTTTTGCTTCTTATGAAATAAATAATAAGCTGCCTGGTTGGCCGAGTGGTTAGCGTATCCGCTCTCCAGTCAAAAGGATGCAGGCTCAAATCCTGCCTTCGATGTGGTTGTTTGTGATGGTCTGTGTAAATACTAGTGGTGGTTTCACGCAGTAGATGGAGTTGATGTAGTTGTGGTTAGTTGCAGTCAGTGGATTGAGTGGTGCAGAGAGAGGTAGACTAGGTACCCTCCTTCGATGAGTCTTTGAACTCCCTGAAGGTGTCACGTAATAATAATAGTAATAATAATAATGAATATCAGTGCCATTAAGCTGAACAGTTCTTGAGTCTTGCCAGAATGAGCTCTTAACCGCAGTCTTAGAAAATCCACATTTGTGATAAGAAAGGGGGTCTGTGTGTTTCCAGGTATGACAGTAATGAGATGAGATGGAGAGCAAGAATTGTGAACGATGTGTAAGCAGAGATGTGTGAAGAGAATGGAAGGCAGTTTGTTAATGTTTAAAATGAGTATGAAGGAAGAATTGAATGGTTTTATTGTGAGCCATTTGGAGAGTCTTCAGCAGCAAATAAGAAGCCACGTGAACGCGCAGGAGAGTGACAATGGATCGTTTGAGTTACGAGATATCAAGAGAAGCTGCATGACGAATATAACTGAAGAGGAGTGAAGAAGAAATCTGAATGTAGAGAACAAGTGTGCAAGACAGATTAAAAATAAATACAGCAATGACATCTAATACTTATTTTCAATAACTTCACATACTGAAGGTGATACCTGGAAAGTGGTGATGTAAAAATACTCCTGATGAACACTACATGGTAGTTGGAGATAGCAGGTTGTGTGGAATGAATTGTCCTCCTGTAATCAAGTTCTTAGAGGTGCAAGATAATAATATATATTTTTAATATTTATTCTCCTTTAAAGAAATTACATATTCACAGAAGTATATAAACCAAATTAGCGCTGTAATTCAAACAAACAAACAAATAATAATGTGGCAAAGTATAAAAGTATGCACTTCGGTTTGAAAAAGTCCAATCTATGTACTATATTGATGGGGTTGATGAGTCCAGGGATTTGGGGATGATGAACAGGGAATTGAACTTTAAAAGGCACACATTCAAAAGTTGTAGAGGATTGAGAGGTGGGATGATATCAGAAATGTCATATAGTGAAGAATAAAAGAGATATAACTGAAGAAGTGTGCTGCTAAGACATAAAACGGATACATTTTTTTGTTCAACTTTCTTCATTTTATTAGACGGGATTTTGGAAGCTTTCTTTACCAATGAATACTACTATCAGACGAACTGAAATTTGTACTATTTTTGCATTGACGGCAGAGTTTGATTGTAAATACAAGAAAATCACGGAACTTTTGTCTGTCGTCTCCACTGAATATACTGCATAGCGAACATTTTTAATGTAAGATAACGCCATGGATTCCACGAACTTTTTTCCCGTTCTGCAGAAAGAAGACAAAACTGCTGCAATGCGTTTAAAGCGCACTTCAGTTTATGCTCATATTACTATGTTATGCGATATCCTAAAGATTTTATCTCCTTTCGTGAGAAAATGCACCTTCAGATGTTAGATCTCATCTTATTTCTAGTCGTTATATGAAGGGAGGAGTCAGAAATGTATTTTCACGTATTCAGAAGATGATACGGACCACGTCGTGTTAAATTCAAGTTATTAACGAAAACGCACGATCTTACTTCATGATGGAATTAAGATTTTGTAATTTTCTGATAATGTATATTACATTGCATTTTTTTAATGTTTTATGGAACTGTAAATGCTGATTAAAATTTGAAAAAATTTTACTTTTTAAGAGAAGGTGTTCACCCCCCTCCCAAAAACACCATCACAGAACCCAATTAAAAATCTAGAAATTAACTAATACGTTTATTAATTATATACCTTGAAAGTTAAGAAGATTGCAAATAAAATTATAAAGATCGATGGATATTTGATATGCAAAATTAATTCTATCCACAGTTGCTTTTGTATTCTCCTGTAAAAATTCGGGTAAAACGTCAATTAATACTCAAGATAAAATATATATACAACATTATACAATTTTTAATATATTTAAGAATAAAAAACTGTAAAATTACAAATATAGTTCTAATTAGTGTGGATCATATACGCATCCTGAAAGGCTTCGTATCCATTGTATATTTCAATATAATATCAATGGGATTACAATTTTAATATGCAATTCGCATCAATGGCAACTTGGAAGTATATACACAGCCTGTCGGGTAGCGTATTTAAAAAATTAGAAGTATTAATACACATTCGATTCTTTTAATTCAAAAATTACATCATTACTTCATGATAATGTGATCTTTGATTTCAGTACTCTGAGACCCGAAGTAATAATTACCGAAAACAAACTATAGTAAACGCCATGTGAAAAAGTGGGAAGAAGAAAACGACAAATGTGTGTATTCCGGGTATTTTATCCAATTCCTTGTAAATTAGTATTAAAAAAATTATTTTTCAATTTTACAAAGACCACTTTGGTATTGGAAAATACCTTAGTCATTTTTACACATTTCTTCACGAAATAACTTTCAGAATAGTCGTTCTAAACATTCAACAAGTAATCTGTCTCATTTATTTTTATTGGCGATTAATATGCTGACAAATATTGAAAATAGTTGTTTCAACATGCCGAAATCTCAACTGAAAGTGCAGAAAATGAGGAGGGAAATCGTAGATTCATTCAGGCACTGTACTATTGAAAACTCAACATGATCTCGATAATGTTGAATCTTGTGTGGCAGTCGTGTGGGATTTCCCTAACTTTTTCCACTCCCCTTAAGACCGGTTTCAAATTGTGACTTATTAGGAGGAACTTTTGAATATGTATTTTTAACTGTGTGTGTTCACGGTGCCGGTTTGCTTGTTCTGTGGGACATAAATTCGAGTTTGCGGAAGAAAAATTTGCTATGTGACTGATAACTCACCTTTAGTCGAATGAGACCAGATAAAGGATCCTCACGTCATGGACGGAAACGGAACTCAGTTCTTTCCGACCAACAGGCTTCGGTTATACCGACTAAGCTACGAAGGCTCTCCTTCGTTTAATTACAATCTGATATACAGTTTAATTGCAAATAAGCATTTCATTAACTGAATTACAAAGTCATCTAGATAACAAATAAGATCATTGCGTTAAGATATAAGTTCTGTCTTTTATATAATGATAAAGATTACTTATATACGAGGATGGTCTGAAAAGTTCTCGGCAAAACAATAAAAAAAAGAATTTATAATTTCGCCACTATTTTTATTTTTCAACATAATCTCCCTTAAGACTAATACATTTATTCCAGCGATGCTCCAGCGCCATTATCCAGTCCCTGTAGTGGTTCTCAGTAAGATCTGCAAAATACCTCTCTACAACTGCAATCAACTCTTGATTCGTAATAGAACGCTGACCAGTGAGGAAGTGTTTTAGTTTTTGGAAGCGATAGAAGTCGAAGGAAGGCAAATTTAGGGAATAGGATGGATGTTCCAACAATTCATAGTGCAGATCCCTTAATTTTCGCATTGCCAAAACACCTTTGTGGGCAGGTGCATTGCCCCCTGATGAAAGATGATTTTTTCTTCTGCAAAACAGGTCGTTTCACACGAATGTTTTCGTTTGTTCTGGTTAAAAGATGGGAATAATATTCCCTGGTATATCGTTTTTCCCTTTTCAAGATAATTAATGAAGAAAACGAAATGCCTTTAACATCCCAAAACACCGATGCTATGACCTTTCCTGCTGATGGAACAGTCTTTATTATTATTATTATTTTATATTTGTATTATATTATTATTATTAATATTATTTTTATCATTGTGTGTGTGTGCGTGCGTGCGTGCGCGCGCGCGCGAACGAATTTCTCAATCATAGATTTCGTAGCTTCCCAACACAGCAAAAAAAAAAAACAATACAAAATAACCAACTGTTGTCATTCTCAGATAAACTTACATATAAGCTTCGAGGATGAAAGCAGAGAAATTACTTCTCATCTAAGATCTATCATGTGTAACCAAATGCATGTAATGTACGTATCACATGTAAAGCAATGTATGTAATGTATGTAATGTAATAAAAAAATAATAATGTAATAATGAAATTATTATTATTATTATTAAAAAATATATATTTGATACCTCCAGGGAGTCCAAAGACTCATAGGGGGGAAGACACCTGCACTACAACTTTGTCTCCACTCAATCCACCATACGACTGCAACTACACCACGAAATCTACGGCCGATCACCACCACCACCACCACTACTGTTTCCACACGCAATCACAAACACCCATGCCCACGACGGGATTCGAACCCGCTGGACTTTGGCTGGAAAGGTGATACGCTAATCGCTAAGCGGATACGAGTGGTTAATTGCAATTAATTGTGCAAATTAGCTAAATAACAGTTACCGAAAAAAATTGAAATTGTCAAAAATATTTGAATTGAAATACTTCAGCTAAACGACAAGTGTTCCGTGGACGTGTATCATTTTAGTCATGTTGGGAATATTTTATTACCAATCAAACTTATGAAGAATTTAGATTTGTACAAATTTTTGAGCCTGAATGTGAGCATAACAACATTAAGTCATAGACATTTGTCTAGTTTTCACTGAGTAGCCAGTGCAACACACAATGCAGCACTTTTGATTGAAGACAAAAATGCTGAATTCTGTGTTTAAATAACACGTGTCATGATCTCATATTTCTGCGTCATATTGACATAATAGAGCTCTGCTGCAATTTGTAAACAAAAGGTACGTTTCGTCAAACATTCACAAATGTCATATTTTAATTTAATCTCGGCTCGTTTTAAGAGAGAGAGAGAGAGAGAGAGAGAGAGAATCAAATGTTCCTACCTATATATATATATATATATATATATATATACCTATATATATATATATATATATATATATATATATATATATATATATATATATATATATATATATATATATATATATATATATATATATATATGCAGATGAGGGTCCAGCGGGTATCGGACGTGGCGTTTTCAGCGTTCTGAACTTAAAGGGGGACACTGAGTGTCCCGCTTCACTTTAACTTCACGGGGACGACTATTCCTATTTCCACTTTTTTTTTCCTCTTGCAGTGACTTCACTCCAAAATGCTAATATGATTGTTCCTTATAATACATCTCATTCAGCATCGGTTGTCGCGCAGAGTAATCAGGACTACATTCAGGACTTAGGAAGAGGGTCCTCTCCGAGAAGTATATTACAGTCTCCATCAATAAGGAATTTTAAACAGGGAAACGGAATGTTCGGAGTCTGCAGATAGGTGCTCTTAAGTTGTCAGTAAAGAAATGGATTGGTATAAAATTGACATCTTTCTAATGACAGAGATCAGATGGAATGGAGTACACTTCAGAAGACAGGATAGTAAACTAGTTGTTCATTTTTGTTTGGTGTGGGAAGGAAGGTGCTTAATTATGATCATGTGGTAGCTGTGATACTGAAGATAGCTCAGGCAAGAGGTCTTCTTGGTTATAACCCCATTAATGATAGGATGCGTTCTATTAGTTTAAAGGGTCAGCCTACCAATGTATCGATGGTGGTTGTTTATGGGTCCCACATAGGTAGGCCTAATGAACAGAGCAAGGAATTCTATGAAAACGTACAGACTGTTTTCGACTCCCTACTAAGGAGAGACATAATTTACATCTTGGTGATCTTACATACAAAAGTGGAAAGAGTAGGAGAGTTAGGCTGGAGTGTTGCATGTTTTGGCTTGGTGAATGAAATTCCCGTGGTGACACATTTTTGGAATTTGCCCACACGTACAGATTAGTTATTACCAATACCTGCTTCCTGAAACACCAACGACACACCTATATTTGGATATCTAAAATTAATAGATCAAGTCAGCAGATTCATTACATTCTGACTCTCGACCGGTGGAGGAAAAATATCTCTGATGTGCATTCTTGTCGTGGAACAGGTTGTGGTACAGATCATCAGCTAATAACAGACAAAGTAAAACTAAGACTCTGAAACGTCTCAGTCAGGCACATTCCACTATACTGGATGTTAGAGTAATTCCTAGCAGATTCACAGATGAAACATCAATTCGGTTAGATGATTGTTTGGAGATCAATGAGGAGAATTCACCTAAAATGCTTTGGAAAGGAGTCAGGATTATAATACAACATGATACAGCCAAGAATTATCTCGGTTCAATAAGAAGGCCAAGAGACCCATGGATATCAGATTCACCATAGGAACTACTCAAAAGAAGGTGCTTGGAAAATCAAAGAGACACAGGGAGTGAAGAATATAAGAGATCGCATAGAGAAATCAGAATAGCCATCAAACAGGACAAGGAAACGTTTTATATAATAAATGTGAAGAGGAAGAGTTCCACAGGATGAAACCCAATTATTCAAGGACGTTTTGTTTAGTTCGTGACCTAAAGCACAGGTTTAAGCTCATGTCATGAAATACAGGAATGAAGCATTACTAACAGAAGAATTGGAAATCAAAAACAGATGAAAAGAATACTCTGCTGAACTGTACAAATGAGTGGATAAAGAAACTTTCAAGGAGCCCTATCACCCAGAAAAATTCCGATTTTGGATCCTCCTTTACTTACTTATGAAATAGAAAGAGCAGTTAAGCAGCTTAACAGCAATCAGGCCTCAGGTACAGATGGAATCCCAGCAGGGTTAATTAAAGTCACGGGAGATGGAGGGATAAGCATGTTTCATAGATTGATTGCAATAGTATGGGAGACAGCATTATGGCCTAGAGACTGGAAAAAATCGATTTTCATACCACTACATAAGAAGGGCGATATGAAGGCTTGCAAGAACTATAAAACTACCAATTACAGTATATATTTGGTTTAATCCTTTATCCAAGTGTAAACAAACAAAGTTTGCACCTGAAGTATTTTCGGGACTGGGGCAACTCGTGATAAACGTGGAGCCAGTTCTGATCACTTATCTTAGTATCTCCAATAATGCAAAGCACATCTCCTTGCAGGCATGTATAATACTATGCATTAAGGGAAGGGCCACTAACCAGACCTATTTCGACCTTTATTGAGGTCTCATCAGTAGGAGCCAGACCGAGAGGTGATGATAATAAGGTGGAATTAAGGTGGAACTAAAATTACAGATAATTTTGATTCTTTTAAACTCATGGTGAAAGACTTATTAAATGCACACATTGAACAAATTATCAAAAAATTCGAGAAGTATGAACATTATATACAGTTCAATAACGAGACCTCTAAAAAATATTAGGAACTGTGCGAGAACTAAAGACGAAATTAACGGTAGCGATAGAAACCCAAGAAACACTCCAACGAGAAAATCAAGAATTGCGGAAAGAAGTAAACACATTCAAGTGTCAAATGGAACACATGCTACAAAAAGAAAGAAGAAAAGAACTTCAAATTGAGGGAAAAACGAAAGAAAATACAGAAGACTTAAGCAACAGAATGCAACTGATAGGCAGAAAAAGTGGAATTCAAATCGTAACCACAGATATCACCTATATCAAACGAGGGCTCACAAAAAAATAAAGAGAGACTGCCACCAATCATCGCTCGTTTTACCAACAGAAATCTGAGAGACCCCATTCTTATAGCAAGCAAGAAAACAAGGCCGATAACAACGATCCTAACTGATAAGAAACTCCCAACACCGATCAATATAACGGAACACTGGATTCCATACTTAAAAATCTTCTATGCCAGGCAAGGAAGACAAAAACAGAGAAAATCTACAAGTTCCTGTGGACAAAGAATTCCCAGATATTTTTGAGAAAGAATGAAAACACTCGAGTATACATAATTACAAGTGAATTCGACTTACACAGCCTACAAATACAAAACACTAACTTTTCACATACTTAAGAATAAGATTAGAACTCATTTAAAAACTATATAATGCAGATCTCAAACATAGGCGAACATATCTAGTCAGACAACATAAACTTCAAGGTCATTGACGCTAGGAAGAAATGGTCAGACAACATTTCCACCAACACCAACTTCACTATCATACACACAAACATAAGAAGTATAAAAAAAACTGGCTTAGATTGATAACACAGCTCAATTATATCATGATAAACATAGATGCGCTAATACTGACCGAAGTTGCAATAAACGACACAGAAATTTACACATACAACATAAATAATTATCAAACCTACAACTTATGTAGACCAAACAAAAGAGGAGGTGGCATTGTAGCATTTATCAAAGAAAAATACAATGTGACAGTGAAACAAACTCACTTCGAACATGCGGAAACACCAATTTTGGAACTCACGAATAGCCAGAATAGTATAAATACACAATAAACACAATATACAGACCCCCGGATAATAATCCACTCTGTTTTCTTCACGAATTAGAAACATGGCTAAGCGGCATCGAACCTCCTACAACACACAGGCTCATCCTAAACGGAGACATTAACATAAATACTCTTGACCACGCTTCTTCAACTACTAACACATACGCTGATATACTAAGTCAGTACAACATAAACCCTACCATTAACTCCCCAACAAGAGAAGAAATACTCAATAACTCACTAACACAATCATGCATTGATCATATCAACACACGGGCTCCCATCCATACATATACATCATAAGTAATTAACCTCAAAATTGCCCATCACTACTTTGTCTCAACTTCGTTCTATTACGTTTTCTACCCCCCCCCTCCCACCACCACAAAAGTCAACAAAACTCGATTATACTAAAGAGCATTGTCGATAACCAATAAAAAAATACAGACTGGAATTTTCTACTTAAAATAAACGATCCTCTAACATTATACGAGAATTTTCAACTAAAGTTCACAGAAATATACAAAAAAGCAACAAAACCTGCACAAACGAGGCGACAAACAGACAACAACCCGTGGATAAATGATGTCATACTAAATAATATTACTGTAAAAGAAAATCTATGGAAAAAACTTATAACGTCACCTAGTAACACACATTTACAAACCTTATACAAAAACACAAGAAATAAACTAATAAATTCGTAGGACAAAAAAAAGACGCTACTACTTCCAAAAATTCATGGAATATAACAGCAACAGTAAGCAAACATGGGCTACACTCAACGAACTAGTAACTCGAAAAAAGAAAACTTCAGCACCAGATTTTGTTGCAAAAACCTTCGGTAAGGACACAAAGCAAGAGGAACTAACAGACTCATTCAGCCATGCTTTCAAAAACAACATCACACAGCTCAAAAAAGACAAACTACAAACTAAATCAACAAAAATCTACCGACACAAAGTCAACAACAAACGATGTATTTCCACCTATAACAAAACAGGAACTGAAAGAAGCAATCGTAAAACTAACACCAATGACCACTGCAGGAATAGACAAAATAAGAACAACAGACCTTATAACACACTTTCACCAAATAAATCCAATACTCTTGAAACTCGTGAACATAATATTCGACACAGGCATTATTTTACAACAACCAAAAACTGCAGTAATTACGCAAATATACAAACACGGCAAAAGAAACGATACTCAGAACTATAGACCAATAGCGACACTACCAGTCATCTCAACAATTCTAGAAAAAATAACACGAACCAGACTACAGAACTATTTACAGTAGTACAAAATCATCTCACAAAACCAACATTACTTTCAGAAAATAAAAAGCACCATTACTTTATTAGAAGACATCGCCGACACAATAAACAAAGCTCTCAACAAAAAAAAGTACGCCGTCCTCATACTGCTGGACCTAACCAAAGCATTTGACACACTTGAACATGACATACTATTCACCAAACTGTACTCAATAAGTATCAGAGGAACTACCTCTCAAACACAACACAAGTAACAAAAATAGGTATATGTCACAGTCGGAGTATACAAGTAAAACACGGTGTACCTCAAGGTGCCATATTATCACACACTCTATTCAACATATACATTAACGATGTTCATAACATATCCATAAGAAGTCAAATATTTCAATACGCAGATGACACTGCACTACTAGCAATCCACACAGACATTAACACAGCTCTCTGCAAAGCACAAGACCTAAACGAAATGACAACATACTTGCACCAAAACGCAATTCTAATCAAAGGCACTAAAACACAGATGTTGATAATACACAACCCAAGAATCATACGCCCTGCATCACTATCGATACATTGTCACACACCGCTGCATTAACAACAAAAATACCTGCCGTTGTTCCGAAATCAAACCTGTAACACACGCAAATCATCTCGGTCTCTATATAGATTCCCACCTGAAATGGACAAAACATATAGAATACCTACAAACTAAACTCCTGATCATCGCAGTAAAACTCTTCCAAGTTAAAAACAAGGTATTTGCAAATCCCTACTCAGCGATACACAGAATAACAATCTATGCAAATACATCAAACAACCACGTAACAAAATTAGAAACATTACACAGGATAATCGTGTCAACTAATATCCGACAAGCACATGGCGATACACAGAATTCTGAGGATTAAAAACCTGAAACACTAGATGACATTAACTAGGAATTACTTCTACACCATCTATCGAAACAACAGAGATACATATCGTATAACATGACCTCCACAATTCTGTACATCCCTACACCCTTCAACAACTCATACCGTTCTTTTGTGAGATCACATCAGATACCCACGCAACTCAACAACCTCCCAAGAAAGTTAAAACACGTAGATAACTAAGAACATTCAAATACGAACTCTGGAAAATATACCAACAAAGTTAAGAAACCATTAACACTAATATCGACGTCACCAATCATTAGCATCCAATGCCTACATCCCATACATAAATAAACAGTAGCAACAACACAAATAGTGAAGGCTAAATCCCACCTTCTTCATAAAAGCTAACCCAAGCTTCCAAGTAGGTGGGATTAACTTGCCTCACTCATCTACAAATAACCCTTATAAGCAAATGCGGAAATTTGTATGAATAATCACTCTTTCTCAAACTTTATAAAAAAGATATAAAAAAAGTTGATTTGATTTAAAAAATTCAGAAAATTATTAATATTAATACATATTTCCAATAATTAAAAAAAACAAGTTGTTTTCAAGACATTTTTCCAGATTTTTGTGGTAATTTCTGCAGTGCCTCATTTTTACATTAATAGTATTGTGTGCGTTATAAGGTATTTTCTAATATTCGTGTTTACTGAACAAAAATGTGAAGCTTTTAGAAATGTAAGTGTTGTGTCACAGTTTAGCAAATTATAGGTTATGTTATATTGTGAGGATATAAAGATAAAGATTATTATTTACAAAAATTGCTTTCACATGTGTATACACGCTTATTTCTGCTTGTTTCAGAATAGAAATGGCAGATGCAGATACGTCAAAGAAGAAATGTATACATATAGCATTGAATACCTAAAATATGGATGCAGACCAGCACCACCAAACAAGCAACTGTCAATGCGTCCGTTATGTGAAAGGGTCTTCTCTAATGACACCATGAAGCCTCCCAGATTAATTGAACATTTGAAGAAGGTACATCCTGACAAGGTAAATAACATCAACTTTCTTTCAATCTCTCCGAGAAAAATTTCAAAAGCGACCAACAGTTTCAAACATGTTTTGCAATGCTTCACAACAAAACACCGATGGTTTGCGTGCGTCGTACAACATTCATTGCTGATCGCAAAGTCTGGAAAACCGCATGCTATTGGTGAGGAACTCTTCCTGAGTACTGTTTTATAGAAGTCACCATTTAACATAATTAAGACGATTCCTCTCAGCAATCATTCTGTGAAAGGCGAGTAGATGAAATGGATGCTAATGTTGAAGAAATGGTAAGAACAGGTGTTGGATTAACTGATTGGCTTCAGGTTTGAAAAAGGAGTTAGGCAAGGATGTTTACTCTCCTCATTGGTTTAGTATATATGCAGAAGATTTCACGCTTGAAGACAGGAATTAGGATAGGTGGTAGGCTGATCAGTAATCCGAGGTACACTGATGTTACAGTACACCTCTCTAATGACAAGGAAGAAGTAGGACAGATCATTGATAAAGGTAACAAGATCAGTAATAACAGAGGACTTGAACCCAATCCTAAGCAAGACAAAGATTGTGGTTCTCAAAGGAAATACAAACAAGGAAGCTCTTGAGAAAGAAGTGTACATTTATAGAGAAAGAATAGACGAAGCCAACAAGTTTGATAACGGGGATCCATTATTAATGTGAAGAATTGCTGTTCAGAAGATGTCAGAAGAAGATTAGGAATGGCTAAAACAAAAGTGTCAAAGACTTGTCTAAACCATACGGCGTCTGTCGGTGCCCAGTGAACATATTACATAGCCAATCTTTTCAAACTGCTATTTACCACCAGTACATTTGCATCATTCCTAATAATTTTTATAATTTTATCAACTTTTTATCATCTACGAACAGCCGAAGATCCACTTGCAAACTACTCGCAATATCATTAATAAACAAAATAAAAAACTGCGGTCGTAGGACAGAACCACGTGGGGCTGTACTGGTAATTCTCCTCCTCAGAGACAAGACGCCTCTGTACACCACCTTTTGATATCTATAAGAAAACAATTTTCTTATCAAATCAACTAACTAATTATCCAATCCATTTGCGGTAACTTGCAAACCCAAAAAAATCCAGAACAATTCCAGTATGCAAATCACTCCTAGCTAAAAATGTAGTCCCGTTATTATAATTAACCCAGAGAAGAAAAATATTATCTTCGGGAGTTGATGTAACTTTTCATTGAGCATACTGTATATAAAGGCTGACCATACACACTACCGTGTTGAATGGGATGGTACCATTTTTTTCATATTTCTGGGCCGTCCCGCTGTTTTACTAAAATTGTCAATTGTGTTCCGTTTTAATAAAAGCTATAAATATACTTTAATATTGGACAATCATAACTTATTATTCATAACCCATAATCGTACATCAATATCACGGATCCTCGGTAATCGTACATCAATATCACGGTAATTTGTACAACCATGGATTCACATTGTTCGATACCAAATATCGATATCTGCAGTGATTTATTTAGAGAAAATAAAATAAAAATGCATATCGGCAACACGTGAGCCTTTCGAAAGCGGTGTCTGTTTTGCTGTAGTGTTAGTTTTTGTTTTTCCTGTATGTTAACTGCTGGCTTTGTTATTTAATGCCAGTGGTTTGAATTTCATATTTTTTTAAAGTTTAAGTCTCTCTTTGCAATGTTAAAGAGGAAAAACTGCAGTTTTAATGACAATCTCCAGAAAGCATTCAAAATTATTAAATTGAACAATCTGTGTAGCAATGGAACAAAAGTGGTATTCCGACATTGTACTGTTCATTTTTCCGTTGCTCACGGAGGCAGAAGCAACTTCAAACAACATCCACGTAGCCAGAAACATAAGAAAGCTGAAAAGACTCTGGCTTCAGTTAACAACATCAGCTCATTAATGGTGAGAGATGATAGTGAAAGCGATAAACTTGCAGCAAGTGAAGCTTTTATTACTTATCGTACTGTGCGTCACGGCCAAAGTTTTCGCGCAAATGATTGCCTCTAGACATTGTCAAATAACATTTATGAACCAAATTTTCATCAGCACGTAACAAATCAGAAGCAATGATTAGCAATGTTTTATCACCACACATATCGGGCGAAGTAATAGAGGATTTGAAAAAAAAAAAGAAGCATTTAAAGACATCAAACTTTTTCTAGTCGTTGTGCGGTACGTTTTGACATATTGTGGTGTTCAAGACAAAATTATAGACTTTATTTGTTTACCTGAAATTCCGACCCCCCTACGTTCACCTAAATTTTTGTTGGGTTCTGTTACTGAAGAATAATGGTAAGCTCAATATGTTTATGAAATAATTTTTTTTATCGTCTTACGTTTTCAGAATACAAAATATTACGTAACCCTGCGTCCCATTTTTTCCATCCGAATATCCCGTTTTCGTCTCAAGGAAATATAGTCAGCCTATGTATATACAATATTTCAAAGTAGATGCATAATAACTTACGTTCTTCTATGTGAAATATGCACATTTAATACATGTATAAAAGCGCATAGTATATACTTATTAATAATAACATTTCGTTGATTAAAATTGTTACTAAGAAGATGTTGTCAATGGTGAGTGATTCATTTAATACTGAATAAGTCACTGCATCCAGTCGCTTAGTTTACATGAAACGAGTTTAATGGTTTTATTCTGGTTAAGTTACTAGATTCGAGTTGAGTAAGCTCTTAGCAATAAGTGTGGTTAATGTTTCTGGTTAACATTCACGATTTCAGCATGCTTTTTATAGTATCGCTGAATCTTTTACCTCTCAGTTTATCTACAAACTCAGACGAAATTTTAGACAACACAGGCGAACGGAAACCCATACCAATTAACAAAGAAGTACGAGAAGTAGCTGAATTTGCTGTGCAAAAAATCAATGAGCAATCAAAATCACCAAATTGGATGAAACTGGGAAAGATTTTAAAGGCAGCTCAGGTACGATATCATTTATTGTTAGAATGTCATTTGTCGAAAGTATCAGTCTACATGTAATTGTTTTTAGCTGCTAACATCTCTCTGTCTCTCTCACTCTCTCTTTCTGTCTATCTCACTTCAATATATATCCCCTATTCTAATTTTTCCCCAATGTTCTCTTTCTATACAAAGTCTCATCCATGTTTGTTGAGTAGTTTTGCTTAATTTGTTGTAGAAATGAATTCATTCTCAGACAATCCGAAGTTCTTTTCTGATTTCATTTAGCATTTCTCGACGGTTCTTCTCAAAAAATGCAATTCATTTGGAAACTTCTGCGCAATTGAATGACTGTTTCATTGTCTCGGTTTCTTACATTTTCATTGTATTTTATTTTCTGCTTCTATTTTTATTTTATTTTATTTATTTTTACTCCAGGCTTTATCTTTTGCCCTGTTCTTCGACACAGGAATAGTAATTTAATTTTGTATTGTTAGGAGAAGAAACTGGCCTCCATACAATATATTGCAGTGTCAAAAATCAAACGACGATCTATTTTTACCACAAAAAATATACATACTTGCAGCGAAATGTGGACCGAAATTTATTGCCAGCTCACTAATAAATTATGTTACCCAAAAATGTGTTATTAAGTTTGTACAAATGATATTGCAATAATTTACAATAATTTATGTACTTAGCAATAATTTGTTAAGTGCGTACTAACGGAATTAATGTACAGTGCTTAGAAAAAAATATGCAGAGAGACGTTTCAGTATGGAATACGTCCACCACAAACTGGGATGCAGAGCTCAGATTGTCGTACCATGCTTACCACCAAGTGATTCAGAAGTTCTTCAGGCAAACTGGACCACTCATCCTCCTTCAGGGTAAGGGAATAATGCCTTGTATTTCTGAGTCGATAATTTCCAGCAGAAATGCGTCCTAAACATGCTCTATGGAATTGAGATCTGGGGTGCGTGCTGGACACTTGATTCGAATAATATTCGAATCCTTGTTCATCAGTATCTCCACTGCTCGTGTACATAGTGGTGTGGCGTGGCATTGTTAAAAATGAAACACAATATCACGAAACAGTCGAACATGACATTGACGAACTTCGTTACATTATCTTTAACCAGTCAAACTTGGTTTTCCCATCACTTGTAGCTAGGTGCGTCTATTAAATATAATGGCTCAGCACACCATGACCCCTAGCGCCGCTGTATCTATTCCTTTCAAGAACTTTCTTGAGAACATGAGCAGTACCGCTTTCACGCCAGATCAAGTTCCGTCTGAGAATTCGGATGAAAGTCTAAAACGACCTTGTCTGTAAAGAGTACATTAACCAATCGGTGGCTCGTCCAATTTTTATGAACACACACACCACAGAAAATGTGCTCTACGGAGAGCTGTGGATAAACGAACACACACACACACACACACACACACACACACACACACACACACACACACACACACACACACACACACACACACACACACACACACACACACACACACACACACACACACACACACACACACACACACACACACACACACACATACACACACACACTACAAGCCCCTCAGTGTATAAGCCTACATTTTGCAGATGTCTTACCACAGTCTGTCGAGAGATTGGCGCACCTGTGCTTTAATCGAGCCAACTTGCAAGCTGACCTCCCGTGATGCGTCGATTACGTTTTGGTGTTATAGAAAAAGCTCTGTAGTAGAGCGAGAACAACCTCTTAGCAAACGTCTGGAACACGCTACATTGGTTTGAAATGCTACCATGAGCCCGGATACAATGCTATGTGAGATTCCAAACTGTCTGGCAATATCAGTAATTCTGCGGTCTTCAAGCTTTCACTTAATTCTTCCCCGCGTGATATCATCTAGATATCTTTGAGGAACTACATTTGCATCCAAGTTTGCAACTTTATTTTTTCACGAAAACAGCTTCCTTCAAACACAATTTGCTTAGCACAGCCTTTAATACTGTTGATATTTAACATTATTATTATTATGATTATTATTATTATTACTTGACTCCTCCAGGAGTCCAAAGTAGAGTAATTGCCCTCCCTCATTCAGGTAATTACTCTACAACCCTCCATCTCCACCACTCACTCCATCAACTACAACGGTTGTAAATAGCATCATCATTATCTACACCAGCGCCATCTACCACCCACCAACACCAGTATTACAAAAAAAAATCACAAAAATCAATGCCCACGGCGCGATTCGAACCCGCAGTGTTTTGGCTGGAGAGTAGATACAGTAACCACTTAGCCAGACAGGCCGGCTATACGTCATTCCTTCACGGTCTGTTCGAAAATTTCAATGTGTACACGTTTTGATAGAAGCAGAACTGACGAAACCTTCATTTTAAGGCAAGTCTTTCAGAAATCTTGGGAATATGCTGAGAATGTCTACACATGTTTTATAGACTTGGAAAAGGCATATAACTGGATTCCTCGTAATTAGCTTTGGCAAGTAGTATCGGAATATGGAGTGGATGGCCAACTATTAGCTGTCATTAAGTGTCTGTATGAATGAGATTTGTGTCAGGGTAAACAGCACAAAGTCTGAATCTTTCAGAGTCTCCGTTGACCTCCGCCAAGGTTGTGTTCTGTCACCTCTCCTTTTCATAATATTTATGGACTGGATTGATAGGCGCAGCCGAGGCAGTGCGTGTGTCAGAATTGGATGGACGTCTGCTTTTTGTAGGTGACCTAGTTCTGCTTAGCTCTTCCACAGATGACCTCCAGCAGACCTTGGATAGGTTTGTAGCTGTTTGTACAGAAGCCAGAATAAAGATCAGTGTGGCCAACACCGAAACATTTCTGGTCTGAAGACAACCATCTCTGTCCATCTCAGTACAAAATGTATGCAGGATCGTTGCACTTCCAATCTCAATTCTGCCTTTATAAAAAAATTTGTAATAAATAATTCTTCCCATCCACTTTCAACAGCTGAAGAAAGTGTACTTGATAAAGGTCTCAATTTAGTAATAGCTCCTACTTCGATACCTAAAGAGCTATTCTTAACGAAGATACAAAATGCAGCATCCTTATTACCAAACCAAGAAGTAAAACTTCTTCGTAGGGAAGCTATTTTCTCCATAAATCATGCAAGACCGCTTTCTGATAACATTTCTCATTCTGAGAGATCAGCTATTAAAAGATTGAGATACAATAATGACATCATTATTCTTCCTGCAGACAAGGGGAATGCTACTGCCATCTTAAATAGATTGGATTACCATAACAATTTTAGAACTACTAAACACTGACACTTACTCTGAACTAAATAGTGATCCTACAAAAGAACTGCACAAAGAACCAACAATTTACTGAAACCATCTCAGAGTTACCAAGCAACATCCGTCTTTCCCTTAGGTCGATTCATCCTCTAATCCCTAGATTATATGACTCCCTAAGATCCATAAATTAAACTCTCCACTAAGACCTATCGTTGAGGGCATAAACTCCCCTACTTACAACCTTTCAAAATACCATGCATCCTTTTTAAAAAAAACCTTTGTGGTACTTCCTTTTCTCATGTAAAAAATTCAGCTGATTTTGTCTCCAAAATAAAAGACATCAAACTCAACACATCAGATTTAATTGCAAGTTACCGATATTGTTTACCTCTTCACGAATGTACCTACACAAGAAGGTCTAAACCTTCTTCAGAAGAAACTATCCAAGAAATTGTTATCCTTATTTTCTCATTTTGTTTATTTTTTATTTTTAGTAATCTGCCCATTTAGGTATGGGCAGACTGCTCTCACCGATTCTTGGTGACATATTTCTTAAGGATTTTGAAGAAAAAGCAAAAAATAATTCCTCGACTCAAACTTAAAGTATGGTATCGTTATATTGATGATTTATTTCTCTTCTGGGAACACGATGTCGACAAACTCAACTTTTTTCTGGACCAACTCAACAAGTTTCATCAGAAAATCAATTTCACATGAGAACTGGAATCCGACGACTGTCTTCCTTTCTGAACTTAAATCTTACGAGATGTGCTGAAGATATCAAAATCTTAATATTTAGAAAACCCACTCACACAGACAGATACCTTCATGCTTCTTCACATGACTACCCTCCACAACCGTTTGGTATTATTTCAACGCTGTCACATCGAGCCCGATCTTTATTAACAGATGAAAGAGAAATTGAGTATGAAATCAATTTTCTTAAAAGGTCTTTTGTTAACAATGGATTCTCTATTAAAAAGATTAATAAATTTCTCTATGTACACCGCTCAACTGCTTTTGAAGATTCTTCTCCACGAAGAGCTTTTATTTCATTATCATACATCAGCTCTCTCTCCCCAAAGTTTGCCAAAATACTTCAGAAATTCAACATTAGAACTTACTTCACTACGTTTCCTAAACTTCGATCCATACTAAGTAGATCTAAAATGAAACATCTTCCTACTCAGTATCCAGGAGTCTATAAGATTTTGTGTGATTGGGGTAAACCATACTATGGCCAGAGAGCTAAATCCATCCTTTTTCGCATAGAAGAACACCGAACAGACATTTCCATTAACAGAAGCAGGGCCAGCGCTCTCTCTAGCCATGTTCACTTCTCTATCAACTCGGACGAAGGCCGCCAACACCTCCTAGACTGGCCCAAACTTCTAATACCCATGTGTGCTATGATGAACCAAGTTAAAGGCATTATTCTACCTAACATAAAAAAAACTCCTATATCACGGTATCTGCGAATTCCTACTCAGATACAAAATAACAGTGTATGCAAATACATCCAATAGCCACCTAACAAAATTAGAAACACTACACAGGAAAATCGTGTCAACAGTGATCTGAACACCTTACACGCAACAACCAATATCCGACAAGCACATGGCGATACACAGAATTCTGAGCATTAAAAACTTGAAACACTACATGACATTAACAAAGAATTACTTCAACATCAACTATCGAAAAAACAGAGACACATTTTGTATAACACCACCTACAACAAATCTCTACGTCCTCACACACTTCAAGAACTCATACGATTCTTTTGTGAGATCACATCAGATACCCACGCAACTCAACAACCTACCAAGAAAGTTAAAACAGTAGATAACTACAGAACATTGAAAAACGAACTCTGGAAAAACATATACCAACAAAGTTAAGAAACCATTAACACTAATATACACATCACAAATCACTAGCATCCAATGCCTACATCCCATACATAAACAGTAGCAACACAAAGGCTAAATCCCACTCTCTTCATAAAAGCTAACCCAAGCTTCGAAGCAGGTGGGATTAACTTGCCTCACTCATTTACAAGTAATCATTATAAGCAAATACAGAAATTTGTATGCATAATCATTCATTATTATTATCATCATTATTACCCCATGGAGTCAACGAACCGTCTCGGCGATCCTTATGAAAATCCTTCTGAAAATTTCTCATTTCTGCACTATCACTAATAACTCTTCTCAACTTTATATCATCTGAAACAACTGAATATCCCTCTGCAATCCACTGTACATCAATTTCAAATTCGTTGGTATACAGGTGCGAGTACTGAGAACTCCAACTTGCAACCTTCTGCTTCTTTCATACTGCTCCCTTGTATATAAATGTCTCATATGTATTAGTAGCCAATCCCTAACTCACTAACCCAACATCTAAACCAATACTGTACCTTAAATATCAACTTATCTTTTACATCCTGCTTCAAATGCTTTTGTAAAATCTGAATAAAATGAGAGTTTGTGCCTTTCCCTCACCAACCGCCTTTGTTGTTGCTGACATAATATGTGATAACCAGTCATTTCAACTGTTACTCGGCCTCTTGTGTGGGAAAATTGAACGTTTAAAGAAGAGTGTAATTGGTGTAAATGACGAAGAAGTTAATAAGAAGTATATATCTAAGGATGATAGTGAAACTGATTTATTTTTAATTAATGATTCATTGAAAAATACAGTGTTTTTAATACATATATATTATTACAGGGGCTAGTTAGAAAGATGTACTACATAACCATGGAAGTTATCGAAACAATTTGTAAGACAAGGGATGTCCCTGTTAATAAAGCAGAAACCTGTGCTGATACGAAAGATAAAGTAAGCATATTTCTTTCCAGTTAATAATATTATTATATTTCTAAATATATATTTTGATGATACACTTCATTATTTGCATATCTGAACAAATATATATTATTTTACGTACATGAGTAAAGTTAATAATATTATTTTTTTTTCTTTTAAGTGATGCATCTAAGATTTGAATTTGATTGTTCGATAAGATTTGAGTAGAATTTGAAATACGGAGCAATTAATGTTGGATAAGTTAAATATCACATCTGAATGTAGTTTTATTCTCTCTTCAAGATGTCACCATTATGATTACTGGATCTCCATTAAGTCAAGGAACTCGTTGCAGGAAGTCTGCAGAATATTCCACAGTCTTTTAATTACCTTCCATCACTGCTAGTTTCTTTTCCTTCAATTATTTTCAACATTGACATATCTCTTAGCTCATAAACATCATAATTCCACCTTGGAACCCAGCATTAATTTTGTTATCAGATATCTGTTAACTAACTCCCAAATGCGACTGATGTCTTTTTCTTCGTGTGCTATCAATGGTGTGGTTTCTAAACCAAATATAATCAGTTACCTTGTAATTCTATATTTCTTCATTTCTTATAGAAACTTTCATATGCGTACTCACACATTAATGACTGTGCATTAGTTAGGACCACACAATTGCTCTCTCTCGATCTCCAATTGATTTGGAGGTGACATCTTTTTCACAATATTATCCTCTGATTCATTGACCAAAATTAAAACTGTTCATCATGATGTTCTCTCAACCACATCTTTATTGAATTAATTATCCTTTAAGAATTTCAGTCTTTCTTATTCTGAGAATGAGGTCTCAGCATCTCTACATTACCTGCTTTGCACTACCAGACCTAATCTTCGAAAACATCTCATGCACATCTTTCATCTTCATTCCTTGATCTATAGCAACACCTGACTAAGTATTCTGTATTTCTCCTTCCACTTTACATCATACTCTTTCAAATCTTAATCACAATTCATCATTTTCATCTCAGTTCTTCACTCTGAAAGAATACAGTCCAACTAATCGTAAGTGTTAGTTAGAGTGTAATTAAGATAAAAATTAAAAATTTGAAGAGTTCCATTCATTGCAAAACAATTTAGAAAAATGCATTTCTCTGTCTTTGTGTTCTTAACTTTAACGGCAACTTCATGTGTTGTCAGTAATGATGAATCTCTTTAGATTAAGAAATTTGTATTATTCATATCTTGTTTTATACATGAGGGACATATTTTAAGACCCTTATCGACTGCAGGTGAATTAACTAGTCCTATCAAAAATTAAGGTTTTTTGCTCCTGAAATTTGAGTTTCGTGTTTTCACAAAACAGATAAATAAGCCAGAGCACCCGAATACTTATGGCTATAGTAGGTTATGAATGAGAGGATAAATGTTCCCATTATTAACAGAAAAATAAAAATTAAAGAATTGATTAAATTTGACAAATGAAAGAATTCTTTGGGATATTCTGGGATTGCAGTGCTAGTTTCTTCTCATATTCCATTTTTGGAGTATGAGAGTAGATTCTCAAGTTTTATATTCCTCATGCATCTACCTACTTTCCTTCCCATTCTCTATACTTTATTTGCATAACTTTTTCATATGCAGTTCCGATCACTGTCCTTAGTATTTTTGCATAATCGAAAACACAACTCCTAGGAAATGCATGTTGTTATACATTATGGCAGAAGGTCACTACCCAGACCGGTTTCGACCTTTTTCGAGGCCTCATCAGTGAGCAGGTAGACCCACTTGCCGAATGCGAAACTCAAATATGGAAAATCTAAGAGTTTCATGACGAATATAGAAAATTATAAACGTTCGACGAGTCCAAACATAAGCCAACACCTGGTGCAATGCTGGGGCTAAGAAATAATGTTGGATTCAATGTCCTCTTAATTTGAATAATTCTGTCATATTTTCACCAGTGACACTCATCATAATTCAGCCTTTTATCTATAATAAATAAATAATTATATGTTATTTTAACAAAATAAAATAAGATTTACAAAAAATAGTTCACCCTCATCACGAACACGCACCAGTAATAAGAGTTTCGTTTCTCACAGAAACAACGCGCGCAAGCACACGATATACTGCTTAAGGCTAAGAGCCTTAACACGGCGCAAACGAGCAGTGTCGGCATGACTTGTAACGTGGCAAGCGCAAACGAATATCCGCCATTCTGGCTGCAATTGGTCGAACGTGATAATATCGACACTGCCTTAGCTCGCAATGTATTTGATTCTTAATCTAAAGCGTTAATCGAACAATTCCAATTATCAGCTATTCAATCACTGTCGAAAGATAAGCTGTAACCTTTAACATCTTGTATTGCATTTATATAATGTTGTAAGAATTGTTATTATTTACAAATACAAACAAAATTAAAATTTTTTATTTTTTATTTGGGGATGGAACAGTGTCTTCTTCTTCTTCTTCTGCAGCTTCTCCCACTTAAGTGGGGTCACTGTTCATAATGAGTCTCCTCCACACCTTCCTGTCTTGGGCTGTCACCACATCCAAGTTCTTCATCTTCAAGTCCTCTTCTACCAGCTCCCTCCATCTCTTCTTTGGCCGCCCACGCTTCCGCCTTCCTTGCACATCCATCTGCATGACCCTTCTTCTCGCATATTCGTGCTCCCTCCTCATCACATGACCAAACCATCTCAACCTTGCCTCCTGTATTTTCGCTCCTAAGTTCGTAACTTTTACTGTTCCCCTGACATAGTCATTTCTCAGACGATCCTTTCTGGTCACACCGCACATCCACCAAAGCATTCTCATCTCTTCTACTTCCATCCTGCTGATGCTATTTTTCCTCAGGGCTACAGTTTCTATAGCATATGTCATAGCTGGCTTCACTACTGTCCTATAAATTTTGCCTTTAAGATTGATCGGCACCCTCTTATCGCATAACACTCCAACCATCTCCCTCCAGTTTCTCCATCCCGCTTGGATGGAGATGGAGATGGAGATGGAGAAGGAGCAGTGTCTCAGTGCTTATGTACGTGCCACCACTGCTTGGCAGCTAGTGGGACTGATGTTTCGGACATGACGGTCTGTCAAAGATTCTTGGAAGCAGGGAGTCCTGTACACAGACCAAAAAAGACACAACTATTGATCGACGCTATGCAGAAAAAAAGGCTGAAGTCGGCATTAGTACACAAATATTGGACTGTTGAGACATGGAAGAAGGTCATCTTCTCAGATGAGGGCCAGTTCTTTGTCCAAGTAGAGCGAGTATCCTATGTTCGCAAATCAGCAGCTGAGAATACTTCTCGCGCCCACCTTTAATAAGCTCCTAAACACCCAACTGAAAGGTTCTTGGGCTGTTTTACACACGACAGTCCACGTTCACACCTGCATGTCGACGGCATGATGAAAAGTGCTCCGTACATAAAAGTATTATCGGAGAAAAGAGTGGTCCCACTGCTCCAGAAAAACAAAGAACTGATCTTCAAACAGGATCTCATTCGATGCCACACTTCAAAAAAAGTGAAAGAGTTCATCAAAAATCACAACATTCAATTGTTTCAGTGGACCGGTAATTCTCCAGACATTACCCCAATAGAAAATTTGTGGGTCAAAGTGAAAAAGAGACTTGAAGATTAAATTGTGGTGCAAAGGATAACTTAATCAATCCATCATAAAAGTATGGATTCGAGACGAAAAAATGAGAAAAATATTCTGCTTTGGTAAAGCGAATTAATGAGCTTACTAGAACACACGAACACATAAATTATTATGTAAAATTGGAAATTAATTTTTGTATTTATTTTCTTACGAAATTAAATTTTTTTCTTTAAAATTGGGAATGTTCTGATTAATTTTCTTCGTACTATAATATTATGAAATAACCGTTTGTTTATTATAGGGCAAGGGCAAAGAAATATGTGAAGTCACTGTATGGGTAAAAGAGTGGGAATATTTCATGGAGTTGACTGCTTCTTCCTGCAAGAAAAAAAACTTAGAAAAGACAGCAGTGAATGTTAAAAAAATAGAAACAAAAAACCATTTCGTTTTGTAGATTTGATTTACAACTAAATATTTTACTGTTCGTAATCTTTTTGCATTTTCAATTTATGTTTTTGGTGTTTGAGAAAATATATATATTGAATGTAAAACTTTTGAACATACATATTTTTGAAAAAAAAAAAATATATATATATATATATTTATTTAAAAGAATTGAATGATATAAAAACATTAAAAATTGAAGATAAAAATTGTGAGCAGCACAGGAAAGTCACTATACATGTTTAACGTGAAAACGTTGTACTTAACGTATTCAAAGCTGTTTCTTCGTTGGCCACATTGTTGGGTGAGTCCGTGCGTATAGCATCTCGTGAGACACAGTATTTGATCACAGCAGAATGACAGCCTGAGAGGTTGTAACTTAAATTATTATTTAAATGTACAGGGTTCAGGATGACTTCTCTAGATTCTACAATTGTTCTCTCCAATTCGTCATGGCAATGGAAAATGTTGTTAGATCTTTCCCAAAGGATTGTATGACCATGGTTTTCATCATCAGAATCGGCCGAAGAAAGGACATGGCTGGATAAAGCACTTGATCGTGTTCTTGTAAGCAATGTTACTCCAGTTCATCTGAGTCGTCAAGAAGAGAGCGAGCGCTATGTCCCAAAGTAGAAATAATTCCAGTTTTCCGAGGAGGGGAAATGATGGGATTGACTATGAAGATATCTATTGGTGTGTGTGTAGGTTTTCTGTAAATCGAAATTTTATTTTTAAGAACTGGCCAGTTTCACCTCCTGGAAAGGCAGGGAATCATTAGTTTCAAACTCAGCCATGAATGAAACTAATTGAAACTAATGGTTCCCTGCTTTTGCAGGACGTGAAACTGACCAGTTCTTAAAAACTTAAACTTTCGATGCACATGACTAATTGGAAGAAAAATTGTAGAATCAAGTAAATCATTCTCAACCCTGTACATTCAAAAAATAATTTAAGCTACAACCTCTCAGACTGTCATTCTGCTGTGATCAAATACTGTGTCTCACGAGATGCTATACGCACGCACTCGCCCAACAGTGTGGCCGACGAAGCAACAGCTTTGAATACGTTAACTACAACGTTTTCACGTTAAACATGTATAGTGACTTTCCTGTGCTGTTCACAGTTTTTATCTACAATGTTTAAAGTTTTTGTTTTTTATAAAATCACCTGAAGAAAGTTGTAAAAAGCGGAAACTAGTCATATGATACTATTCAACCTTTTTCCTTTTCTTTCGGTTTATGTCATTCGAATCGTTTAAAAAATATGTTTAGCAACCACGTAAATGAACCTTGATGCATATATATATGCATATATATATATATATATATATATATATATATATATATATATATATATATATATATATATATATATATATATATATATATATATATATATATATATATATATATATATATATATATATATATATATATATATGTGTGTGTGTGTGTGTGTGTGTGTGTGTGTGTGTGTGTGTGTGTGTGTGTGTTTAATCATAATTTTACTAATTTAATTTTAAACCGGACCGGGATAAGATAAGATAAAAATTTTAATTAAAACGCAACTAGTTTCTTCAAAACACCGACTTCTTCAGGCATATTCATTATCACATAAACTGGAAAAATAGCAAGATAAAACATGTACTTCACATATAAACAAGTCAGGAATAGCAACAGTCAAGTTTGAACTAGTGTCCGCGTGGCAGGTCTAGCGTGAGGCGTTAGTGAGTGGCAACTATCTCGAGAGCGCCAGAACTGAATCACTGCGCTGTGTGAGTCAGTTAAGCTATATCTTAAATTACTATTCATGTGTGAGGGGTCCAAAACTACTTCTTTTGATTCTAAGATGCGGTGTTATAGTTCGTCATCGCATTTATGGCTATTAGTAGTAAGATTCCAGTCTATCTGGTGTTGACACTCTTTTAAATTGGAGTCGGCAGAGAAACGGACATGAGTGGAGAGGGCATTTGCACAGATTCTGTTGTAAGAGATATAACGTTGATGCTCTTCGAGACGTAGTGAGACCGATTTATCGGTTTGGCCATAATACGTTTTTCCGCAAATACAGATGATTTTATAAACTCCTGACAACTGAAGTTGGTTATGTTGATGCCTGTTAAGCACTCTCCTAATTGTTTGCTGCCATGATTTCTGAAATTAAACACAATGTTTAAGAATTGAAAAGGTCATGTGATAGTAAATAGCCGGCATGCAATCACAAATATGGACACCTTTTAGACTTTTGTACAGACGTGCAGATGGTGCAGTGGAACAACGTCGTAGCGTTCTAATGGTTTTAAACTACCCAAACGTGAGGCAGAATGTGAGCTGAGACAATAGCACCTAGAAATCGTTGCTGTGATTGGCTATATTCTCAACCAATCCAATTTAACTTTGTGATTTGTCATGAGTTGCTGTTTTTGTTTTCAGAGTTTCATCTGTTTAGTACGTGTGAAGTGCGAACTGATGTGTTTAGGCCACCGATATAAACAAGTTTTTAATCTATAATATACTCTAAATAACTTACAATTTTTCGTCCATATTTAGAATGGGAAACAGTGTTGATGATCAACCTAATGTCCTATTTTCTTCCAGAGCTTTTGCGTATTGTATGATTGTAATGAAAAGAGGTAAGCCTCACCCTCCTCTTCAATATTCACTGAGTAAGTAGAAAGATGCAAAATCTGAGTACATGTGACATTTGTCTACGTATTTCTCGTATTTCACAATGCGTGTTAAACACATTTCCCCCAACACTACAGAGATTTCGTTACAATCACTTCATAAAATAAAGTATGCAAATTTATCCTACAATTAATTGCATTGAACCAATTAGGATGAGCGCTAATGGGCTATGCACTTTTAAGATTTTCATACATCGATAAAAATGGAATTAAATGGTCAAATTGACCTGAATATTGTAGCACAGTTTGCATAAGCCACACGACAGCACAACCTAATGAAACGAGTATGCAACGCCATTGGTTATATATATATATATATATTTCAAAAAATAGATTTAATGACTCCAAGACCGAGATAACATTTTACAAGATTTTAATGATAAATACTACTAGTTTCGGCATATAGCAGCCTTCTTCAGGTATTTATAAAGGAAAGGAATACTAATAAACATTGAATTATTTAAATAAACAAACTGGAAATTACAGGTACAAATTGCCTCACATAATCGATACATAAAAACGTTGTATTTTTCAAGTTGTTCCAACTGGCGTGCCATTGTTTGTTGCAATTGTGCGTGTAAGTTCACGTGAACGCCAATATTGAATAACTGCAGCATGGCTATCTGGGATGTTATAACTTAAATTATTATTTAAGTGGACCGGGTTCAGTAGGATTTCCCTTGATTCTACGATTTTTCTTTCAAACTCATCTTCACAGCGAAAAATATTTTCTGATCTATTCCAGCATACAGAGTGGCTTTGTTGGTCATCATTAGGATTATTTGAAAAAAGAACATGACTGGATAATGCAGTTGCATGAGATCTTTTGTATGAGATGTCTCTCTTATGCTCTTCTATGCGTTGTTCAATAGATTTGTTAGTTTGACCAAAGTATGGGATATTGCAATCACACCACAATTTATATACTCCAGGGTACTTAAGGTTGTGATGAGTAGGTTTTGGATGGCTGATTAGAGAGCGGATTTTTGGAAGTGTGGTGAAGAAGGTCCTGATATTATATTTTTTAAGGACTTTAGCTATTTTCTTAGAGACTGTGCTAATGTATGGAATAGAGATGCTACCTTTAAAATTAATAGTCTCTGTTGTGCACTGCTTAGGAGGGTTCAGAAGAAGTTTCTTAATTGTTTTTTCAGAGTATCCATTTTGTTTAAAAATAAGAGTGAGGTGATTCATTTCTTTTTGTAGTTCATCTTGTTCATTTAAGAGAGAACGTGCTCTGTGTCCTAAGGTAGATATAATTCCAAGTTTTTGTGGTGGAAAATGATGAGAAAGATTATGCAGATATCTATTGGTATGCGTAGGTTTTCTGTACATAGAGATTTTTAATCTTTCAGAGTATCGTGTAAGCATAACATCCAAAAAAGGTAAAGAGTTATTATTTTCTATATCAGCAGTAAATTTTATATTAGGATGTTGGATGTTTAGATGACGAAGAAAATCTGTGAGAGCTGTGTGCCCGTGATTCCAAATAATGAATATATCATCAACATATCTTTTCCAAACTTTTGGTTTAAATGAGAAGGAAGATATGGCTTTCTTTTCAAAGTCTTCAAGGAAGATGTTAGCTAGCACAGGGGACAAAGGGTTGCCCATTGCCAGGCCTTGTTTTTGTTGGTAAATGGAGTCCTTATATCTGAAGTAACCAGAATGAATGCAATGCTTTAATAAAGTGAACATTTTTTTGGATAATTTATCCTGTAGTAGTGTAAGTACCTCGTCCGTAGGAACGTTAGTAAATAAAGATATAATGTCCAAACTAGCTAGAATATCATTATCATCGATGGGAATATCTTTAATATGAGAAACAAAATCTGTGGTGTTTTTGATGAAAGATGAAGATTTATTGGAGAAACACTTGAGGTACTTTGCTAAATATTTTGAAAGTTTATATGTAGGTGAATCAATTCCTTCCACAATTGGGCGAAGAGGGATGTTTTCTTTATGAATTTTTGGAACTCCATAGATGCGTGGGATAAGAGGATGTAGAGAGCGTAATGAGAGGCGAATATTATGAGGAAGCTCACTCGCAGTCTTTAACAAGTTGTTTGTACGGTTTTGTAATTCTCTTGTAGGATCTTCCTGAAGAATTGAATATATTGAACTATCTTCAAGTAATTGAAGCATTTTGTTGTGGTAATCTTCAGAGTTGAGGATGACCGTAGAGTTGCCTTTATCTGCAGGTAAAATAATAATGTTACTGTTCTGTTTTAGATTAATAATATTCGCCTCTCATTACGCTCTCTACATCCTCTTATCCCACGCATCTATGGAGTTCCAAAAATTCATAAAGAAAACATCCCTCTTCGCCCAATTGTGGAAGGAATTGATTCACCTACATATAAACTTTCAAAATATTTAGCAAAGTACCTCAAGTGTTTCTCCAATAAATCTTCATCTTTCATCAAAAACACCACAGATTTTGTTTCTCATATTAAAGATATTCCCATCGATGATAATGATATTCTAGCTAGTTTGGACATTATATCTTTATTTACTAACGTTCCTACGGACGAGGTACTTACACTACTACAGGATAAATTATCCAAAAAAATGTTCACTTTATTAAAGCATTGCATTCATTCTGGTTACTTCAGATATAAGGACTCCATTTACCAACAAAAACAAGGCCTGGCAATGGGCAACCCTTTGTCCCCTGTGCTAGCTAACATCTTCCTTGAAGACTTTGAAAAGAAAGCCATATCTTCCTTCTCATTTAAACCAAAAGTTTGGAAAAGATATGTTGATGATATATTCATTATTTGGAATCACGGGCACACAGCTCTCACAGATTTTCTTCGTCATCTAAACATCCAACATCCTAATATAAAATTTACTGCTGATATAGAAAATAATAACTCTTTACCTTTTTTGGATGTTATGCTTACACGATACTCTGAAAGATTAAAAATCTCTATGTACAGAAAACCTACGCATACCAATAGATATCTGCATAATCTTTCTCATCATTTTCCACCACAAAAACTTGGAATTATATCTACCTTAGGACACAGAGCACGTTCTCTCTTAAATGAACAAGATGAACTACAAAAAGAAATGAATCACCTCACTCTTATTTTTAAACAAAATGGATACTCTGAAAAAACAATTAAGAAACTTCTTCTGAACCCTCCTAAGCAGTGCACAACAGAGACTATTAATTTTAAAGGTAGCATCTCTATTCCATACATTAGCACAGTCTCTAAGAAAATAGCTAAAGTCCTTAAAAAATATAATATCAGGACCTTCTTCACCACACTTCCAAAAATCCGCTCTCTAATCAGCCATCCAAAACCTACTCATCACAACCTTAAGTACCCTGGAGTATATAAATTGTGGTGTGATTGCAATATCCCATACTTTGGTCAAACTAACAAATCTATTGAACAACGCATAGAAGAGCATAAGAGAGACATCTCATACAAAAGATCTCATGCAACTGCATTATCCAGTCATGTTCTTTTTTCAAATAATCCTAATGATGACCAACAAAGCCACTCTGTATGCTGGAATAGATCAGAAAATATTTTTCGCTGTGAAGATGAGTTTGAAAGAAAAATCGTAGAATCAAGGGAAATCCTACTGAACCCGGTCCACTTAAATAATAATTTAAGTTATAACATCCCAGATAGCCATGCTGCAGTTATTCAATATTGGCGTTCACGTGAACTTACACGCACAATTGCAACAAACAATGGCACGCCAGTTGGAACAACTTGAAAAATACAACGTTTTTATGTATCGATTATGTGAGGCAATTTGTACCTGTAATTTCCAGTTTGTTTATTTAAATAATTCAATGTTTATTAGTATTCCTTTCCTTTATAAATACCTGAAGAAGGCTGCTATATGCCGAAACTAGTAGTATTTATCATTAAAATCTTGTAAAATGTTATCTCGGTCTTGGAGTCATTAAATCTATTTTTTGAAATGTATAACAACCGAGTAAAAACTAATCGCCACATATATATATATATATATATATATATATATATATATATATATATATATATATATATATATATATATATATATATATATATTATATATATATATATATATATATATATATATATATATATATATATATATATATAGAGAGAGAGAGAGAGAGAGAGAGAGAGAGAGAGAGAGAGAGAGAAAGAAAGTGAAGATCAGCTACATGAGAAATATGTCTCAAACTGAAAAAGTGAGTACTACAGTGAAAAAGAAAAATTTGAGAATATAAGAGGATATTACTTTTTCTTTAAGAAACTTATCCCGGGTGAAGCATGTTTTACTCATAGAGAATTTCAAAGGTAGAATATGAAAGAATGAAGAGGATATATTATCGTACAATGTAACCTGTGTCATCAAGGTAGTGGGACTAGATCTGATTTTGCTTCTTATGAAATAAATAATAAGCTGCCTGGTTGGCCGAGAGGTTAGCGTATCCGCTCTTCAGCCAAAAGGATGCGGGCTCGAATCCTGCCTTCGACGTGTATGTTTGTGATGGTCTGTGAAAATACTAGTGGTGGTTTTACGAGGTCGATGGCGTTGATGTAGTTGTGGTTAGTTGCAGTCAATGGATTGAGTGGTGCAGAGAGTGATAGACTAGGTACTCTCCCTCGATGAGTTTTTGAACTCCTTGAAGGTGTCACGTAATAATAATAATAATAATAATAATAATGAATGACAGTGCCACTAAGCTGAACAGTTCTTGAGTCTTGCCAGAATGAGCTCTTAACCGAGTCTTAGAAAATCCACATTTGTGATAAGAAAGGTGGTCAGGGTGTTTCCGGGTATGACAGTGATGAGATGAGATCGAGAGCAAGAATTGTGAATGATATGTAAGCAGAGATGTGTGAAGAGAATGCAATGCAGTTTTTTAATGTTTAAAATGAGTCTGAAGGAAGAATTGAATGGCTTTATTGTGAGCCATTTGGAGAGACTGCAGCAGGAAATAAGAAACCACGTGAACGCGCAGGAGAGTGACAATGGATCGTGTGAGTTACGAGATATCAAGAGAAGCTACATGAGAAAGATAACCGAAGAAGAGTGAAGAAGAAATCTGAATGTAGAGAACAAGTGTGTAAGACAGATTAAAAAAAATAAAGCAATGACATCTAATACTTATTTTCAATAACTTCACGTATTGCAAATAATACCTGGAAAGTAGTGATATAAAAATACTCCTGATGAACACTACATGGTAGTTGGAGATGGCGGGTTGTGTGGAATGGATTGTCTTCCTGTAATAAAGTTCTTAGAGGTGCAAGATAATAATATATATTTTTAATATTTATTTCCTTTAAAGAAATTACTTATACACAGAACTATATAAACCAAATTAGCGCTGTAATGCAAACAAACAAACAAATAATAATGTGGCAAAGTATAAAATTATGCACTTCGGATTGAAAAACTCCAATCTATGTACTATATTGATGGGGTTGATGAGTCCAGGGATTTGGGGATGATGAACAGGGAATTGAACATTAGAAGGCATTCATTCACAAGTTGTAGAGGATTGAGAGCTGGGATGATATCAGAAATGCCATATAATGAAGATTAAAAGAAATATAACTGAGAAGAGTGCTGCTAAGATGCGACACTAATCACGATCCACAAGATTTATGTATATCTTTTGGATCATGATTAGTGTAGGCTTCCCACAATAAAGCTGGACTCCATGAAGATGACCTGTTAATAATAATAATAGTTCGTGACACCTGTCAATGTGACAGCTAGAGATATTGCCGCCTGGGGAGGTGGTTCCTGAGATTGCGCCCTCTCAATACACACCAAAAATACTACAAAAAGTCGAAACGACATATAGAGAAATAAATTAGAAAAACTACGTTTATTTTTGTATTGAAACTATAATTCCAACATTCTAAAATATTTTTTTTCTTGCTTTTCCGTTAGCAAAGTTGTCAAAGTCTATTTCATCAGTCAGTTCCTGTTCTATAGACAGTATGGCCAGATTCTTAACGCAAAGTGCTGCACAAAGCAGACCTCTCCCTCACGCCACTGATACTTGTAAAATGACAGGAAACATTAATTTGCTAAAGAAGGGTGTGAATGATCGTCATTGGAATATTTTATCGATTATCAAAATGTCTTCGTGAACATCATAATGAGTGAGTTTACAGTTCAATTGCTCATAAGGAAGTGAGTGAGCTAGATGCAGCAATTGCCGAAATGTAGCAGACTATGTAATAAGACACAGAACGGATACATTTTTGTTCAAGTTTCTTCATTTTAATAGACGGGATTTTGGAAGCTTTCTTTACCAATGAATACTACTATCAGACGAACTGAAATTTGTACTATTTTTACAGTGACGGCAGAGTTTGATTGTAAATACAAGAAAATCACGGATCATTTGTCTGTCGTCTACACTGAATATACTGCATAGCGAACACTTTTAATGTAAGACAACGCCATGGATTTCAAGAACTTTTTTCCCGTTCTGCAGAAGGAAGACAATGCTGCAATGCGTTTAAAGCTCACTTCAGTTTATGCTCATATTACTATGTTATGCGATATCCTAAAGATTTCACCTCCTTTCGTGAAAAAATGCACCTTCAGATGTTAGATCTCATCTTATTTCTGGTCGTTATATGAGGGGAGGAGTCAATTGTTCTTGCCAGGAATCAGAAATGTATTTTCACGTATTCAGAAGATGATACGAACCACGTCGTGTTAAATTCAAGTTATTAACGAAAACGCACGATCTTACTTCATGATGGAATTAAGATTTTGTAATTTTCTGATAATATATATTACATTGCATTTTTTTAATGTTTTATGGAACTGTAAATGCTGATTAAAATTTCAAAAATTTAAGTGTTTACCAGAAGATGTTCACCCCACATCGAAAAATACCATCACAAAACCCAATTAAAAATCTACAAATTAACTAATACGTTTAATAATTATATACCTTGAAAGTTAAAAAGATTGAAAATAAAATTATAAAGATCGATGGATATTTAATATATAAAATGAATTCTATCGACAGTTGCTTTTCTATTTTCGTGTAAAAATTCGGGTAAAACGTCAGTTAATACTCAAGATAAAATATATGTACAACATTATACAATTTTTAATATATTTAAGAATAAAAAACTGTAAAATTACAAATATAGTTTTAATTAGTGTGGATCATATACGCATCCTGAAAGGCTTCGTATCCATTGTATAATTCAATATAATATCAATTGGATTACAATTTTAATATGCAATTCGCATTCATGGCAACTTGAAAGTGTATATACGGCCTGTCGGGTAGCGTGGTTAAAAAATTAGAAGTATTAATAGACATTCCATTCTTTTAAGTCAAAAATTACATCATTACTTCATGATAATGGGATCTTTGATTTCAGTACTCTGAGACCTGAAGTAATAATTAAGGAACACAAAATATAGTAAACGCCATGTGAAAAACGGAAAAGAAAACGACAAATGTATATATTCCTTGTAAATTAGTATAAAACAAAACTTTTTATTTTTCAATTTTACAAAGACCACTATGGTATTGAAAATTCCTTAGTCATTTTTACACATTTCTTCACGAAATAACTTTCAGAATAGTCGTTGTAAACATCACCCATTCACCAAGTAACCTGACTCATTTATTTTTACTATTGCAAGGATTGGCGATTAATATGCTGACAAATATTGAAAATAGTTGTTTCAACATTCCGAAATCTCAATTGAAAGTGCAGAATTGATGAGGAGGGAAATCGTAGATTCATTCAGGCACTCTACTATTGAAAACTCAACATGAATTCGGTAATGTTGAATCTTGTGTGTCAGTCGTTTGGAATTTCCCTAACTTTTTCCACTCCCCTTAAGACCGGTTTGAGATTGTGACTTATAATGAGTGACTTTTGAATATGTGTTTTTAACTGTAGATCCGTGTGTGTTCACGGTTCCGGTTTACTTGTTCTGTGGGACACAAATTCGAGTTTGCGGAAGAAAAATCTGCTATGTGACTGGCTGACTCACCTTTAGTCTAAAGAGACCAGATAAAGGTTCCTCACGTCATGGACGGAAACGGAACTCAGCTCTTTCCGACCAACAGGCTTCGGCTATACCGACTAAGCTACGAAGGCTCTCCTTCGTTTAATTACAATCTGATATAGAATTTAATTGCAAATAAGCATTTCATTAACTGTAATTACAAAGTCATCTCGATAACAAATAAGATCATTGCGTTAAGATAGGGGTTCTGTCTTTTATATAATGATAAAGATTACTTATATACGAGGATGGTCCGAAAAGTTCTCGGCATAACAATAAAAAAACGAATTTATAATTTCACAACTATTTTTATTTTTCAACATAATCTCCCTTAAGACTAATACATTTATTCCAGCGATGCTCCAGCGCCATTATCCAGTCCCTGTAGTGGTTCTCAGTAAGATCTGTAAAATACTCAGTAAAATACCCCTCTACAACTGCAATCACCTCTTGATTCGTAATAAAACGCTGACCAGTGAGGAAGAGTTTTAGTTTTCGGAAGCGATAGAAGTCAGAGTAAGCCAAATTTAGAGAATAGGGTGGATGATCCAACAACTCATATTGCAGATCCCTTAATTTTCCCATTGCCAAAACACCTTTCTGGGCAGGTGCATTGCCCACTGATGAAAGATAATTTTTCCTTCTGCAAACCCGGTCTTTTCACACGAATGTTTTCGTTTGGTCTGGTGAAAAGAATGGAATAATATTCCTTGCTTTATTGTTTTTCCTTTTTCAAGATAATTAATAAACAAAACGAAATGCGTTTAATATCCCAAAACACCACACCGATGCTATGACCTTTCCTGCTGATGGAACCGACTTTATTATTATTATTATATTATATTTGTATTATATTATTATTATTATTATTATTATTATTATCATTATGTGTGTGTGTGTGTGTGCTTGTGTGCGTGCGTGCATTCGCGCGTGCGCGTGCGCGAACGAATTTCTCAATCATAGATTTCGTAGCTTCCCAACACAGCAAAAAAAAACAATCTGGTGTCATTCTCAGATAAGCTTACTTATAAGCTTCGAGGATGAAAGCAGAGAAATTACTTCTCATCCAAGATCTATCATGTGTAACCAAATGCATGTAATGTACGTATCACATGTAAAGCAATGTATGTAATGTATGTAATGTAATAAAAAAATAATAATGTAATAATGAAATTATTATTATTATTATTAAAAAATATATATTTTTTATACCTCCAGGGAGTCCAAAGACTCATCGGGGGAGGGCACCTGCACTACAACTCTGTCTCCACCACTCAATCCACCATCTGACTGCAACTACACCATGAAATCTACCGCCGATCACCACCACCACCACTACTGTTTCCACACGCAATCACAAACATCCATGCCTACGGCGGGATTCGAACCCGCAGACCTTTGGCTGGAAAGCTGATACGCTAATCGCTAAGCGGATACGAGTGGTTAATTGCATTGGACCAAAGCAATTAATTGTGGAAGTTAGCTAAATAATAGTTACCGAAAAAAATTGAAATTGTCAAAAATATTTGAATTGAAATACTTCAGATAAACGACAAGTGTTCCGTGGACGTGTATCATTTTAGTCATGTTGGGAATATTTTATTACCAATCAAACTTATGAAGAATTTAGATTTGTACAATTTTTTGAGCCTGAATGTGAGCATAACAACATTAAGTCATACACATTTTTCTTCACTAAGTATCCAGTGCAACACACAATGCAACACTTTTGAACGAAGTCAAAAATGCTGAATTCTGTGTTTAAATAACACGTGATTTAATGAACTCATATTACTGCGTTATATTGACATCATGAAGCTCTGCTGTAATTTGTAAACAAAAGGTACGTTTCGTCAAAACATTCACAGATGTCATATTCTAACTTAATCTCGGCTCGTTAAAAGAGAGAGAGAGAGAGAGAATCAAATGTTCCTACCAAAAAAATTAACTTACATTTCTCTCCAGAATGAGAACATCTTGGTACTGTGCTTTACTGAATAATTTAATTAAATGGTGCTGTCCCTACGGTATTTTTAAATAAATAAATTAAAATAAACGCACAGTTAAATGGATTACAAAACCATTTCTATGTATTCTAGAGATTCTAATGATAATTTAAAATTACTTACAGCTTTCCAGAATGGCTCTTCTAAATACAAATATTCCAAAAAAAAAAAAAATTCCAAAATTGTTGAATTTCATATCCACACCACAACACAAACATAAAACCACAAAGAACGAAATTTCTGTAAATACTGCAACCTCAAATAGATGAGTAGTTCCTCCTTTAGATTATAGACCGTAGATGCTACGTCATGTACAATATCCCCAAGCGAGCGGTTTTCTTCAAAGGTTCTTTCATGAAGATGACATGAGTCACATCCGTATTGTTCAAAAGGTAGCATTTTCTCAACTTTGGATATTTCTCAAATACTTACATATGACTAATTGTTTAGCCTTGACATGTTTGCGATGACACCTATCCTAAAATTATTCATTCTTCATTACCGTCTGTATTTATTGGTGTAGTAAATTAATGCTTATATTTTAATTTTTTAAAACCAATATTGACTCTTAATTTTACCTGCAATTTCTTGTGCTCTTAACCTATTTCTGTAACTGAATTTATTTTATTCCTTTCTTTCTTTAGCATTAGTAATTTTAAGTAATGGATATTTGCGAGAAACAAAGTTTTTGAACTTGCCCTTGCGTTTTTTTTAGAAATTTCTTTTATCAGCACAACAAATAAATAGTTATTTCTTATTATTTCAAATGAATATTAGCTCTGTAATATATACTTTGTTAATTTCTATGTTACTTTTATTTGACTGTAATATTATTAACCAATGGCTGTGTAAAATAAAATAGCCAAATTCTTACAGTATTGTAACTTTTCAGGTGAAATCTTCTACACTAAAATTCTGGCTATTAATTTAATACCCGATTATTCCTATTGCTTCCAAGAGTTGACAGTTTCTTGAAATATTTGATGGCTTGCATGAACAAATAAGACTATTAATTCAGTGAGTCAAAAAATGTTATCGTCTTTCTTAAATTTGTATAACACATTAACGACACCCAATTTGTAAATTTAAATTTACACATTTTACACATTTCCTTATAATACTGTTTACCTGATCCTTAACCCTGACCGTTCCTTCCAAAATGAAACTTTTGTGCAGATGATTTGCGGACATGTTTCTACATGCTGTTGGATAAAACATGACAACAATGACGGATGTGTGTCACCCTTGGAAAATTCCAAGATATCTTATCTCAAAAACATCGTCCACAATTCCATAGCCAAACAAAACATGACAACAATGACGTTATGTGTTTGGAAATTTCTGGGGAACATATATCTCTCTTTCTGTGATATCACAGAGGGTGACAGATGTCTTCCCTACAATGCTCCCCCACTTAACCCCATCACCCTAGTCTCTCCCCTCTCCTCCAGAAGATGTCTGCTCAGCTCTTCACCTAGCTCTAAAAGGATGGAAACCGATTATTATTTTAGAAGACACGTACATTGTGATGTATTTATCCAGGACCACTTGAGAAAAATTATGCAGGAAGTGGTCTAATAACCTCGGCTACTTGCAAAGAAGAGTTGACTATGAAATGGACCTTGGTGAATGTTATATTCTGAAATGCCAAGATGAGGAACTAATACTTGATGATACAGGAGCTGATGGAAGTAAAGTTTTTTCTATTAGTTGTGAAGAAGCTGAGAGATTTTCACCAAAAATGTACGACATTGATAATCATTTACTATTTTTGGAAACTGAATTACCATCTGTTCGTATAATGGGGAAAATTATCGCTAATCATTTAAATTCATCAATGGTAAAATTAGACTTTCAAGATTTTATCCAATTCGATAAAGATTCTTAATTTTGGGACATTAACAAACATTTTACAAAAACTGTTTGTTTATATTTGCTGACAAAAGAATACACAGAATGTTTAGGGAGGGATGGTGTCATTTCCAGACTGACACAATATCAAATGTATGGAAGTGTGGTTACCATGGTATCTGATTTAAAAATTCTTTTGCGTGACCAGCTATTTTGATGTAATGTAACCAAGAAACAGTGAGTAACAAAAATTTTATTCATTGAACTCTTTGGAAAATATTAAGAGTCTAAACTGAATATTGTGAAATATTTTTAGGTAATTACGTGTTTCGAATTTTTCTCAGTGAATATACTTGTAAATAGTATTTCAGCAAAATAAAATGTGCACTTGTAAACTTAAATGAACAAAGATGTGTGTTTTTGTTGTTGTGTTTTTCCACAGTGAATTTTTACTCATTTATTCTGATTAGATCTTGATATTTAAATCCACAACTTTATATCTTAATGCAATTCTGTTTAATTATTTAAAAAAAACAACTGTGAAATTAATGCCAGGATGGGGAAAAAGTGTTGAAAACTAATATCCATGTATTGATTATTTTAGAAATTGTCTAATGCTACCTATTGAAATTATTTGAGTTATCTGAAAACAAATCGTTCACATAATCGAAAATCCGAACTGTTAGAATTTGGTTATTTTACAGAGAGAGAGAGAGAGAGAGAGAGAGAGAGAGAAGCACCTAATTAACCCAACAAAACGTGACTTTAACTCTTCTTTAAAGTTTGGCATAGAAAAAATGTTTGTACTCTCCAGATAACACATATACAAATTTTACCTTTCTCTACACAAAGTAAGATAAAAACACACCAACAATATATCCAACAGCATGTGAAAACATGTTGTTGAGTCATCTGTGCAAAAGGCTCATTTTTGAAGGAACAGTCAGGGTAGGACATGGTAAGTGTAAACAATACTATAAGAAAATATCATAGAGTCGAGTGACTTTGGACTTAAGGTAATCGTTCATCCACTGCAGCTGTTGATTTGTGATTTGTGTTTGGTAATGTAAAAATAATGGGTGAGCCACAAATTATTTGAAAGTTTCTTTGTGAAAAGTTCTAATTGTTTAGAATTTTGTAAACGAAAGTTACCATAAACAATACGATCAGAACTAATAATCAGTGAAATAATAATAAATAACTATTTATTTGTGGTGGCATATGAAGTAATCGAAGAAGAAGAAGAATGAAGGAAAACGATTATGAAAAATACATTGGGTGAAAAATACAAATTTTTAGTTATCATTGGAACAATTGACTGCCAATTTTGTTTTGAATAAGAGTTCCAATTTATTTCCTAAAGAAATTTGTATTTCTGATGGAATTGGTGTAAAATATGCATTGACAAAATCACCTTGTAGTTGGAAAGAATTACCTGAAAGAGTTAAAAAACAGAATTCTGGGTTAATAAAATATATCCATCAGCTGAAGTGGGAAATTGGTTCACTATCTTTGGACACACTAAGAAATTGGATGATAGAATCAACATGCAAATATCATATATTACTTGCGAAAGGAAGAGAAAAATCAAAAACAATAACGAAGTTAATAGGGAGGCCTGTTCTTGATTTAAATGAAATTGGATGCCCAAAACGTGAAAACATAACATGTACTTTTAAGTGCTTTTGGAAACATAATGAAAGATTCTATGCTTTTAATAATTCTCAGAATTATACGTATCGGATTCAAAGAAATAAATATACAACACTTAATTTTAGTACAGTAATAAATTCCCAACGAACACCAAATGAAAAATAAACTTTCTGATGAAAGTCACATTGTCAAAAACCATATGATGGCAATTACACAAGCATGGGAAGAACCTTTGATGTATTTTTCAGTTTATTTGTTTAATTTCTGTATTGTTAGATTCAGTAAATACAATTTGTATATAATATTTCATGCAAATAAAATGTGTAAATTTAAATGAACAAATTGGGTGTCGTTCATGTGTTATACAAATTTAAGAAAGACGATAACATTTTTTTTTGACTCACTGAATTAAAAGTCTTATTTGTTCATGCAAGCCATCAAATATTTCAAGAAACTGTCAACTCTTGGAAGCAATAGGAATAATCGGGTATTAAATTAATAACCAGAATTTTAGTGTAGAAGATTTCACCTGAAAAGTTACAATACTGTATGAATTTGACTATTTTACAGAGTCATTTGTTAATAATATTACAGTCAAATAAAAGGTAACATAGAAATTAGCAAAGTGTATATATATATATATATATATATATATATATATATACTTTGCTAATTTGAGCGCCTATGTAGCTCACTGGATGTGGCGTTTGCCAACCAGGGCGCTTGGCCGCACGAAGGAAGACTTGGTTTCGAGTCTAGTCAGCGACTAGAGCAAATTTTTCTAAACCTTTTTTCGACCGGTTCCCGAGTTAGGCGATCTCTGGCATGGTTAAGTGGATTTTTTCTCCCGGAAACTCGGGTTTTTCGTCCTGTAAACTCAAGAAAATCGACCGTAGAACCCACATTATTTCAGACATTAAATATATTGTGTTAGGGTTAGGGACCACGAGATGGCGGCACATTTGAGCCGTCTCTCTTCACTGAGTACTGCTTAATTAGTGATAGCCTTGGGCCATCTATCTCTGATTGGTACCAGTGGAGATTGAACTGCCAACTCAGTCTCCAAAAGTTAGATAGGGCTAAATGGCCTCGCCTACTCCCCGTATACGGGAATAAAAAAAAAAAGGCGTTAGCTGATTTTTATATATATATATATATATTACAGAGCTAATATTCATTTGAAATAATAAGAAATAACTATTTATTTGTTGTGCTGATAAAAGAAATTTCTAAAAAAAAACGCAAGGGCGAGTTCAAAAACCTTGTTTCTCGCAAATATCCATTACTTAAAATTACTAATGCTAAAGAAAGAAAGAAAGAAATAAGATAAATTCAGTTACAGAAATTGGATAAGAGCACAAGGAATAATCGCAGGTAAAATTAATAGTCAATATTGGTTTTAAAAAATTAAATGTAAGCATTAATTTACTACACCAATAAATACCGACGGTAACGAAGAATGAATAATTTTAGGATACTTGTCATCGCAAACATGTCAAGGCTAAACAATTAGTCATATGTAAGTATTTGAGAAATATCCAAAGTTGAGAAAATGCTACCTTTTGAACAATACGGGTGTGACTCATGTCATCTTCATGAAAGAACCTTTGAAGAAAACCGCTCGCTGGGGGATATTGCACATGACGAAAACGTAGAATCTACGGTCTATAATCTAAAGCTCTCGACAAAAACGAGTACACCTTCCTTATACTGCTGGACCTAACCAAAGCATTTGACCCACTTGAACATGACATTCTGCTCACCAAACTATACTCAATAGGTATAAGAGGAACACTGCATACATGGTTCAAGAACTACCTCTCAAACAAAACACAAGTAACAAAATTAGGTATATTAGAGTCGTAGTATACAAGTAAAACACGGTGTACCTCAAGATGCCATATTATCACCCACTCTATTCAACATATACATTAAGGATGTTCATAACATATCTATAAGAAGTCAAATATTTCAATACGCAGATGACATTGCACTACTAGCATTCCACACAGACATTAACACAGCTCTCTGCAAAGCACAACAAGACCTAAACGAAATCACAACATACTTCCACCAAAACGCAATTCTAATCAACGGGACCAAAACACAGATGTTGATAATACACAACCCAAGAATCATACGACCCGCATCGCTATCGATATATTGTCACACATACCGATGCATTAATAACAAAAATACCTGCCAATGTTCCGAAATCAAACCAGTAACACACGCAAAATACCTCGGTCTCTATATAGATTGCCACCTTAAATGGACAAAACATATAGAATACTTACACACCAAACTCGGGATCATCGCAGTAAAACTCTTCCAAGTTAAAGACATTATTCCACCCAACATAAAAATCCTATATCACGGTATTTGCGAATCCCTACTCAGCGATACACAGAAAAACAATCTATGCAAATACATCAAACAACCACCTAACAAAATTAGAAACATTACACAGGAAATTCGTGTCAACTTATATCTGACAAGCACATGGCGATAGACAGAATTCTTAGGATTAAAAACCTGAAACACTACATGACATTAACAAGGAATTACTCAACATCACCTATCGAAACAACAGAGACACATATCGTATAACACCACCTACAACAACGCTCTATATCCCCACACCCTTCAACAACTCATACGGTTCTTTTCTGAGATCACATCAGATACCCACGCAACTCAACAACCTAACAGGAAATTTAAAAGACGTAGATAACTACAGAACATTAAAAAACGAACTCTGGAAAATATACCAACAAAGTTAAGAAACCATTAACACTAATATACACATCACAAATCACTAGCATCCAGTGCCTACATCCCATACATAAACAGTAGCAACAACACAAATAGTGAAGGCTAAATCCCACTCTCTTCATAAAATCTAACCCAAGCTTCGAAGCAGGTGGGATTAACTTGCCTCACTCATCTACAAGTAATCCTTATAAGCAAATGCAGAAATTTGTTTGTATAATAACTCTTTTTCAAACTTTAAACAAAATATAAAAAAAAATTAATTTGATTAAAAATATTCAGAAAGTTATTAATATTAATACATATAAATACAATAATCACTACGGAAAGGCCACGCGAAACTTCTACATTCCAGACATGATAAACAAATTACCTTTTGAATACAGAAACTTTACAAACTACAATAGCCTGAAAAGAGCTCTAAGCACATACTACAAACAAGAGATACGCTTCCAAAATACCATACAAACATAATAATTATTATTATTATTATTATGGCCTCCATGGAGTCAAAATACTCATCGTGGAAACACAATATATTCGTTCAGGCTTCCAGTTCGGCGATGCATCAGAACATTCCAAGTTATTGTGTGTGTGTGTGTGTGTGTGTGTGTGTGTGTGTGTGTGTGTGTGTGTGTGTGTGTGTGTGTGTGTGTGTGTGTGTGTGTGTGTGTGTGTGTGTGTGTGTGTGTGTGTGTGTGTGTGTGTGCGCGCGCGTGTGGGTGTGTGTGGGTGTGTGTGCGCGTGCGTGCGTGCGTGTGAGTGCGCGCGCGCGCGCGAATTTCTCAATCATAGATTTCGTAGGCTCAAAACAACACAGCAAAAAAAAATACATAATAACCAACTGGTGTCATCCTCAGATAAGCTTACTTATTAGCTTCGAGGATGAAAGCAAAGAAATTTGTTCTCATCCAAGATGTATTATATGTAACTAAATGCATGTAATGTATCACATGTAAACAATTGTATGTAATGTATATAATAACTGTAACAAATGTATGCAATGTAAAAAAAATTCTTTTAAATGTAAATGATGAGTTTACACTGTATGTTTGTGAGAATAAGGAAATATAATATTTAGATTGCATATGTGTAAATACTGTCGTATAATCACACCTTTCCAAACTTGAAAAAAAAATAGTAAACCACAACATGTAATATTCTACAACTTATGTAACTCTGAACAATATAATTGTAAATTGTTATTATGATTGTTACTTAAAAAAAACTGTTATCAGCATTACTATTTAAATCTCATTATATGTAACACAAAGAGCTGAATCTTGTAAAATAATGTACTGAATAGACGATCATTGTACATATGTAAATATTTGAAAGAACAATAAAAAAAATTAAGAAACAAAAAAAAAAATAAAAAATAAAAAATAAAAAAATATTTCCAATCATTAAAAAAAAAAAACCAAGTTTTTTTCAAGATATTTTTCGAGATTTTTGTGATAATTTATGAAGTGGTCCATTTTTACATTAATAGTATTGAGTGCGTTATAATGTATTTTGTAATATTCGTGTTTACAGAACAAAAACGTGAAACTTTTAAATATGTGTGTCACAGTTTTGCAAATTATTGGTTATGTTATATTGTGAGGATATAAAAATAAAGATTATTATTTACAAAAATTGCTTTCACGTGTGTATATACGCATATTTCTGCTTGTTTCGGAATAGAAATGGCAGATGCAGATACGTCAAAGAACAAATGTAGGCAGTATACCATTGAATACCTGAAATATGGATGCAAACCAGCACCACCAAACCAGCAATTGCCAATGCGTCCGTTATGTGAAAGGATCTTCTCTAATTTAAACCATGAAGCCTCCCAGAATAACTGAATATTTGAAGAGGTAAATAATAATTTCACTTTCTTTCGATCTCTCCGAGAAAAATTTCAAATGCGACCAACAGTTTCAAACATGTTTTGCATTGCTTCACAACAAAACACCGATGGTTTCCGTGAGTCGTACAACATTCATTGCTGAATCGCAAAGTCTGGAAACCACATCCCATTGGTGAGGAACTTTTCCTGAGTATTGTTTTACAGAAGTCACCATTTAACATAATTAAGACGATTCCTCTCAGCAATCATTCTGTGCAAAGGCGAGTAGATGAAATGGATGCTAATGTTGAAGAAACTGTAATAACAGGTGTTGGATTAACTGATTGGCTTCAGGTTGAAAAAGGAGTTAGGCAAGGATGTTTACTCTCCTCATTGGTTTAGTATATATGCGGATGATAACATCCGTGAAGTCCTAGATAAGCTGAGGACAAGAATTAGGATAGGTGGTAGATTGATCAGTAATCTGAAATGAGAAAGAAGAAGTAGGACATATTCTTGATAAAGTTAACAAGTTCAGTAATAACAGTGGACTTGAACTCTATCCTAAGCAAGACAAAGATTGTGGTTATCAAAGGAAATACAAACTAGGAAGCTGTTGAGAAGCAAGTGTACTTTTATAGAGAAAGAACAGACGTAGTCAACAAGTTTGAGGACCTGGGATCCATTATTAATGTGAAGAATTGCTGTTCAGAAGATGTCCGACGAAGATTAGGAGTAGCTAAAACAACAGCGTCAGAGACTTGTCTAAACCATACGGCGTCTGTGGATGCCCAGTGAACATATTACGTATGACACATGTACGAGAAAGGCAAATATAATTTATTACTCATATACCTATCGCTCAACATTAAATTAATTATACATCTATTCCCATTTTTTGAACTCTATTAGTGCTTACTCGTACAAGAAGACAGCTAAGCGACTGAGAAAAATGATATTATATGCATGTTGTATGATCGTTGTTGAGAAATACGTGTTTTATTTCTGCCTGAAACTCATGACATATCAAGCGCAGTACATAGGAGAAATCAATTAAGTCTTATATGTGCGAAGCCGTTATTCAAAAAAAAAAAAAAAGCTATGAAAATTACGACATACTCGTCTGGTATGAAATTTAAAATTAACAGGACGTGTTACAAAAGTGATTAAGACAACTCAGAGGATTGCTGCAGAATTAAGACTAACATTAATCCGCAAAGATAAAATGATAATGATTCTAATGATTCCACGTGCACAAGGTCCTGAACAGGCAGCATCTGGACTACTGTGCTCCAATCTGGTGACCGGGTTTAGAGGGGGAAGAAGATACTTTAGAGAGGGTGCAGAGGCAGTTGAAAAAAATGATTTCAGGACTGGGGAATGTTAGCTATAAGGATAGATTGACGCATTAAGCTCTTGAGAGGTATTTAACGGATTGATAGAAGAGAGATTTTTCAGATTTTTCAGCGCCTCCGAAGCACAATTTGAAGAACGGTGGTACGTTGCGCCCTTCGATTAGCAAAGGCCTAAGCTCAATTCCCGTCGTGAGGGGAGGAATCTTTGTATGGACTTTTTCAATAGAAGTTGAGTTAGCGGGTCTCATAGGGTGGTAGCAGGACGTGTTTTTCTCAGGGAAGCTCGTGTAATTGATCCCTCATACACACAATTCGGTCCATCAGAACACATGCAATTTACAGATAACAAAAAATTCTAGTTTTGGAAGTGATGAGCAGTAGATGGCGTTTGCGTAGATGATTGGTAGTAGAGGTTCGGTGTGGTGGTGAAGACAGAGTTGTACAGTATGAGTCATGTACAAGAATGATACTATCCATTGCGCAAGATTTATGCAACAATGACACAGCTGGGATGAGAGTGGCTTTCACAATCTTCCCTGGCTATTACAAATCGCAGATCTGAAACCTATTGAGAATGTAGGGGTCATGATAGAAAAATAGATCTGCAAACAAGTCCTCTTGCGTAAAATCTGAACCAGTTAAAGGACTGTCTGGTGAACACTTGCTACGTTGTAGATGTAGGTGCAATCCAACACCTTGTGGAATCAATGCAAAACCGCTTATTTGCTGTTTTTCGGGGTAAAGGAAGTTCAACCTGGTATTAAATAAAAGTTTCTAATTCAATGGCAGTTGGGAATTATATTTTCATATTTTTGTGGTGTTTTATCACTTTTGCAATATATCCTTGAAACTTCAGTTCTCTATTCACTAATATCCTCAAATCCCTCGCCCCCTCTCCTCCTGTAATACAGTGCCTTCAATATGATACACAGCATTGCATTTCCGAGATCCATGGTGCAAACCGTACATTTATTCACATTTACTTTAAATGTATAGGAAATCTACATTTTTCTTCCCACATAGCCACTCATTTCAAACTACTCTTTACCAGCAGTACATCTGCATCATTCCTAATAATTTTTGTAATTTTATCAACTTTTTATCATCTACGAACACCTGAAGATCCACTTGCAAACAACTCGCAATATCATTAACAAACAAAATAAACAAGTGTGTGTCGTAGGACAGAACCATCTGGGATTGACTGGTAATTCTCCTCCTCAGAGACAAGGCGCCTCTGTACACCACCGTTTTTCATCTATTAGAAAGCTAGTTTCTTATCTTATCAAACAACTAATTATCCAATCCGTTTGCGGTAATTTGCACACCAATGTATTATGTGGTGGTGTGTCAAATGTCTTTGCAAAATCCAGAAAGATTCCAGTATACGAATTACTCCAACCCAAAAATGTAGTCACGTTATCATAATTAGCACAGAGGAGTAACAAATATCTTCGGGACTTGATATAACTTTTCATTGAGCATACTGTTTATATAGGCTGACCATACACACTACCGTGTTGAACGGGACGGTACCATTTTTTTTCATATTTCCTGGCCGTCCCGTTGTTTTAATAAAAATGACAATTGTGTCCCGTTTTAATAAAAGCTATAAATATACTTTGATATTGGACAATCATAACTAATTATTCATCACCTATAATCGTACATCAATATCACGGATCCCAGTAATTTGTACAACCATGGATTCACATTGTTCGATACCAAATATCGATATCTGCAGTGATTTATTCAGAGAAAATAAAAAAATGCATATCGGCAACTTGAGCGTTTCGAAAGCGGCGTCTGTTTTGCTGTAGGGTTAGTTTTTGGTTTTCCTGTATGTTAAATGTTGGCTTTGTTATTCAATGGCGGTGTTTTAATTTCATATTTTTTAAAGTTTAAGTCTCTCTTTGCAATGTCAAAGAGGAAAAACTGCAGTTTTAATGACAATCCCCACAAAGCATTCAAAATTATTAAATTCAACAATCTCTGTCGCAATGGAACCAAAGTGGTATGCCGACATTGTATTGTTCATTTTTCCGTTGCTCACGGAGGCAGAAACAAGTTCAAACCACATTCACTTAGCCAGAAACAAAACAATGCTGAAAAGACTCTGGCTTCAGTTAACAACATCAGCTCATTTATGGTGAGAGATGATAGTGAAAGCGATAAACTTGCAGCAAGTGAAGCTCTTATTACGTTTCCTACTATGCGTCACGGCCAAAGTATTCGCACAAATGATTGCTGGTAGACATTGACAAATAAAATTTATGAGCCAAATTATCCTCAGCACGTAACAAATCAGAAGCAATGATTAGCAATGTTTTATTACCACGCATATTAAGCGAAGTAATAGAGGATTTGAAAAAAAAAAGAAAAAAAAAAAGAAGAAGCATTTAAAGACAGGTAAATTTTGCCAAATTGTGGTGTTCAAGACACAATTATAGACTTTATTTCCTTACCTGAAATGCAGCCCCCCCCTCTAAGTCCAACTAAATTTTTGTAGGGTTCTGTTACTGAAGAATAATGGTACGCTCAATATCTTTATGTAATAATTTTTTTTTATCGTCTTACGTTTTCAGAATATAAAATAATACGTAATCCTGCGTCCCGTTTTTGCCATCCGATTATCCCGTTTTCGTCTCATGGAAATATCGTCAGCCTATGTACATACAATATTACAATGTAGATGCATAATAACCTTCGTACTTTGATGTAAAACACGCACATTATATACATGAATAATAAACGTGCATAGTATATACGTATTAAAAATAACGTTTCGTTGAATAAAATTGTTACTACGAAGATGCTTGTCAACGGTGAGTGATTACATGAGAGTTCTTTTTGTATTTTTTTTTTAAAACTAACTAACACTCTATATTCACTTATACTGACTAGCTGCGCTCGTTTAAACCCTATGTTACTTTTGATAACAGTTCGATTCTAGTCGCTGAGTAAAGAAATATTTTCGAATTCTTTTTTCGACCGGTTCCCAAATTAGTCGATCTCTGTCAGTGGCAAGGGGCTTTTTATCCCGGAATTTGTTTAGGTTTTGGTCAGTAAATAAACTCAAAGAAATCGACTGAAGAACCAAAAAACTTTTTAAGACATTAAAAATATTGTGTTAGAGTTAGAGACCACGAGATGGCGGCACTAGTTACCGGTCCCTTCATTTCTTGACGCTTAAATGAGTGCTATCCCTGATGCACTTATCTCTGACTGGATACCAGTGGAGATTGAACACGCCAATCAGTGTCCAATAAAAAGTAAGGTGGACTAAAACGGCCTCGCCTACTCCTTATAAGGAAATAAAAGGCGTTAGCTGATATATTATATATAAATACTGCAGTTATTCATTTAATACTGAATAAGTATCTGCATCCAGTCACTTAGTTTACATGAAGCGAGTTTAATGGTTTTATTCTGGTTAAGTTACTAGATTCGAGATCAGTAAGCTCTTAGCAATAAGTGTGGTTATTGTTTCTGATTAACATTCACGATTTCAGCATGCTTTTTATATTATTGCTGAGTCTTTTACCTCTCAGTTTTTCTACAAAGTCAGACGAAGAGGAACATGTAATACTAGGCGGCAAGGAATGCATAGCAATTGACAACGATGTACGAGAAGCAGCTGAATTTGCTGTGCTAGAACTGAATGAGCTATCAAAATCACCAAATTGGAAGAAACTGGGAAAGATTTTGAAGGCAGAAGCTGAGGTATGATGTCATTTATTGTTAGAATGTCACGTGTCGAAAGTATCAGTCTACATGTAATTGTTTTTAGCTGCTAATCTCTCTCTCTCACTTCAATACGTATTCCCCCATCCTATTTCTTCCCCAATGTTCTCTCTCTATATGCAAAGTCTCATCCATGTTTGTTGAGTAGTTTTTCTTAATTTCTTGTAGAAATGAATTCATTCTCAGACAATTCGAAGTTCTTTTCTGATTTCATTTAGCATTTTTCGACGGTTCTTCTCAAAAATTGCAATTCATCTGGAAACTTCTGTGCAATTGGACGAATGTTTCATTGTCTCGGTTTCTTACATTTTCATTGTATTTTATTTTCTGCTTCTATTTTTATTTTATTTATTTATTTTACTCCAAACCTTATCTTTTGCCCTGTTCTTCGACACAGGAATAGTAATTTAATTATGAAATTTTAGGACAAAAAATTGGCCTCCATACATTATATTGCAGTGTGTAATAGTTTTATATATATACATATAAACACTATCAACATGTTTCCATAAACACGAACAACGAAAGCCACCAACATGAAGTAAATTGGACAACAAATTCAAACCTGCACATTTGTCACGATGAAGTAGAACGCCGCATTGTCGAGTCAAAAGAAATCACCTTTGGACCCTCTTCACATGAACAATAATCTCAGCTATAATTTACCTGACTCTTTCAGCTCTACTTCAGAAACTGGAGATCGCGTGGTTCCACACACGCAGAAGTGTACAACAATAGAACTTTAACACGGACTATAGCACAAGTTCATAATAACTGTAATTTACAGTCGAATATTATAGTTTTATAACTGTATAGCTTTAGAGTGTATCAATGTTTTTTTAAGTGTATTTTAATAGCTTTCTATATTCGTAACGCATACACAAGTCAATCCGGACGAAACATGTTGTGTTTTCAAATAAATCTCAATTTGTTATAATTCTCGGATTTTTCGTCAGTTTATATTAAAATTAACATATCCAAGCTCCGAATTAATAGTAGTAGTAATAGTATGTCCACGGAGGGATTCGAACCCGTAGTGTTTTGGCTGGAGAGTAGATACAATAACCACTTTGCGAACCAGGCCGGCCATACATCACTCCTTTGGCTCCTTTGGCTCTGTTGAAAAATTTCAATGTGTACCCAATTTGGTAGAAGCAGAACTGACCAAATCTTCACTTTAAGACAAGTCTTTGAGAAATCTTGAGAATATGCTGAGAATGTCTACGCATGTTTTATAGACTTGGGGAAGGCATATAATGGGGTTCTCGGGAAAAGCTTTGGCAAGTAGTACCGGAGTATGGAGTGAATGGCCAACTATTAGCTGCCATTAAGTGCCTGTATGAATGCCCAGAGGTTTGTGTCAGGGTAAACAGCACAAAGTCTGAATCTTTCACAGTCTCCGTTGACCTCCGCCAAGGATGTGTTCTGTCACCCCTCCTTTTCATAAAATTTATGGACTGGATTGATAAGGCAGCCGAGGCATTGGATGTGTCAGAATTGGATACACGTCTATATTTTGCAGGTCACCTAGTTCTGTTTAGCTCTTTCACAGATGACCTACAGTGGACCTTGGATAGCTGTTTGTGCAGAAGCCGGAATGAAGATCAATTGGCCAAAACTGAAACATTTGTGGTCTCAAGACAACCACCTCAGTGCACTCTACATGTGACTGGAGTCTGACTGAGGCAGGTGGAGAAGTTTAAATACCTTGGGTCCATATTCACGAGTGATGGAAAGTGGTAGGTAGAGTTAGATAATGGAAATGGTTCAGCAAGCGCAATATTGCAGGAGCTTGGCCGTTCAGTAGTATTGAAGCGGGAGTTAAGCCAGAATGCAAAGCTGGCTGTCTTCAATACACTCTATGTCTCCATCCTCACCTATGGTGATGAGAGTTGGGTAATGACCGAAAGAAGGCGGACACTCATCCAAGCAGCTGTAATGAGGTTATTTTGAGGGGGTGCGGGCTGATAAGACTCGACAGAGTCAGAAACTCAGCAATTCGGGTAACCCTCAATACTCAACCGTTACTTCTGCCTATTGAGAGATCACAGTTACGTTGGTACGGGCACCTGGTCAGAATGCCACGAAAGAGGCTCCCTCAGTAGGCCCTCTTTGTGAAGTCACAGGGTCGGAGGCCACGTTGAAGGCCAAGGACTCGCTGGATAGATTATATCCAAAACCTTGGGTGGACAGGTTTAGGAATCCCACCGGAACAGCTGAGCTTGGTGGCGGAGGATCGTGAGCACTGGAAGTTTCTCTTGCAGCTGCTTCCCATACAACCCACTTAGTAAAGGTGGGCCTTGAAGATGTATGTATGTACTCGTTTTGTACTCGAAATCATTTCTTATACAAATTGTGACACGCTGATTCGTCTGAATTTGTGGTTTGCGATCCTCAGAAATAGCGTTCATCCTTAGAATATATATATATATATATATATATATATATATATATATATATATATATATATATATATATATATATATATATATATATATATATATATATATATATATATATATATATATATATATAAATTGAAATTGAAATCTTCCACTGAAAAATTAATTCATGAAGAGGTTTGCATTCTTTTACGCATTCTACATTCAATGTTGTAAAGTTTTGCGACATTAGATAGTTAAGCTTTGGAATTAGGTAGACAGGACTGATGGGATGCAAAATAAACACTTACGAGGGTGGTCTGAAAAGTTCTCGGCCTAACAGTGAAAAAACGAATTATTAATTTCACAACTATTTTTATTTTTCAACATAATCATCGTTAAGTTTAATACATTTATTTCAGCTATGCTCCAGCGCCATTATTCCGTCCCTGTAGTAGTTCTCAGTAAGATATGCAAAATACCCCTCTACAGCTGCAATCACTTCTTGAGTCGAAGAAAAATGTTGACCAGCGAGTAGGAGTTTTAGTTTTGGGAAATGATAGAAGACAGAGTGAATTAATCTGGGGAATGGAGTGGATGTTCCAACAATTCGTAGTGCAGACCCGTTCAATTTCCCATTGCCAAAATTCGTGGGCAGGTGCATTGTCCTGATGAGAGATGATTTTTTTCCTTCTGCAAACCGATTTTTTTCTCAAGATTTTTTTTTCGTTTAGTCTGGTTAGAAGATCGGAATAATATTCCCGGTTATTCTTTTACCCTTTTCAAGATATTTAATAAACAAAATGCGTTTAGAATCCCAAAACACCGATGCCATGACCTTTCCTGCTGATGAAACCGACTTTGTCTTCTTTGGCGCTGAACAACCGACTTCTGTCCATTGTTTTGACTGCTGTTTGTATTCTGGCGTGTAATGGTGAATCTACGTTTCATCCATATTAATAAATTGACAAACAAAATCAGTTTTATTCTTGTTGAAACGCTCTAAACATTGTTAAGAGATTTTCAATTGCAAGGATTTTGACTCGCCGGTCTTCTAATAACATATCGTGCACTTGATCAATGATTACTGTTGTTGTTACACTTTGTGGACGCCCTTCACGTGGATCATCTCATCTTCAAGGCTGGAACGGCCACGTTTAACTTGGCTGTACATTTTTTAATTGTCAAAAACATAGGAGCAGAGTGCCCATAAACTTGTATGAACTTTGAATGAATTTCTTTTGGCATTAGACCATCTTTTACAAAGAATTTTCTAACCGGACGATACTCAATTTTATCCATATCAAGGGATATAGACAATACTTTTGCTGCAGACAGCTGTATAAAACAAACTACTTGGAACGACTTGCAATTTGGAATCTGCTGGCCTGTTTGGCCGAGTTGTCAGCATATACGCTCTCCAATCAACAGGATACGGGCTCGAATCCAGCCATGGGCATGGATGTTTGTGATTGTCTAGAAAATACTAGTGGTGATGATGGGCGATAGATGGTGTTGGTGTGGATGATGATGGTAGTTGCAGTTAGTTGTAGTTGGTGGATTGAGTGGTGGAGACAGAGAATTGTAGAGCAAGTGCCGTGCCTCGATGAGTCTTTGGACTCCCTGGAGGTGTTACGTAATAATAATAATAATAATATTAATTTGAAATGGATGCTTATGACAGATGTACCAACTTAGAAAAAAGAATATCGGCGATAGTGTTGCCATCTATGGTCGAAGCCGATAACTTTACAGACCACCGTGAAATTCGAGAAATGAGAGATCTAGGAATGGTGGTGGAGAGGATTGATAGATGTTTAGTGGTCATATAGCTAAATTTGTGACGACATCACAGTGGATTATTGATGAAGAGTATCTACCGACAAATACAAGTAAATACGTTCGGTTCCATTGTATAAAGCATAATTAGGCAGAAAAGGGATTACTATATGGATAATAGGGATGAGATGATTTACACACCTTGTTTCCATGGTGATAATATCTTGGAACTTAGGAAGATTGAATAAGGTAATATCCGGTCTCTGGAATGTTGGTTATGAAAACCGATTTAATGAAGGCCATCTGCAGAGTTTCATGACTAGAACGATGCAGTGAATATAATTGAGACATAAGTTGTTGGGTTGTATATGTTGACTAGTTTTAACTAGATTAAGAGAGCAGAAATATTTTCCATAGAACAGATGGAAACTGAATAAGAAGGGATTTAGAGGGAAGGTGAAGGGCAAGTTTTGCTGGTTTGTGAATGAATGCTTCGCATGGATGTGTAGTTGATGAGTGGAATGCATTGCATGCAAGTGTGGTGAATGCAGAATTTTAATGGATATTTACGATTTTATGATATGTATTAAAAGGATTTTATGATATCCATTAATAAGTATTTTTCTACATTTACAAGATTAGTGAAAGCAATTAAATCTATTAATTGCTGTTTCATCAAGAATTTTCAGTTAGGAACTTTTGTACAAAAAAGACTATTTTAACATATTACACCATTTTTAATGCTTCTATTAATTCGTCTCAGTCATTGAGACATTCAGGGATTACAACTAACAAATGTAACATACATGCACAAAGGCAACACAATATTGAATGAAGCACGTGACTATGACTTTAGAGTTATATACAGGGCGTCGTCCATTGGCATTTGAAGGATTCCCAGATTGTATATTGACAGCTCTGAGGATTAATGCTTCCCACATTTCAGGAAGTTTATAGAACTCGCCAGCCTGACTGCCCGAGTGGTTTAACGTGTCTGCTCTCCAGTCAAGAGGCGCGGGTTCGAATCCCGCCTTGGGCATGTATGTTTGTGATTATCTGTGGAAATAACAGTGGTAGTGATCCGCGGTAGATGGCGTTGGTGTAGTTGCGGTCCGTTGGTGGATTGTGTGTAGTGGAAGCAGAGTTGTAGAGTGGATGCCCTTCCTCGATGAGTCTTTGAACTCCCTGGAGGTGACAAATAATAAAATGAAAATATTAAAAAAACTCAAATCTTGTAGAAATTTATCCCAACTTAACCACCGCTCTAAGGATATTGTTAACAATTCCTGTTAGCGCAGTAAATGCGGAAAGAAGTTTTTCCAAGCTTAAACTGATTAAAAATTATTTGCGAACAGAATGAAAACGGAAGACCCAAGTAAGATTGGTTGGTTTAGGAACTATATCGATAAAAGAGGACATAGCTTATAATTTCAGTCTAGAAGAACTTGTAAACAGTTTTATTGTGCGATATTCTCGTAGAGCAAATATTTAATTAATATTATTATGGAATTTTTCTGCATTAATGTTTCTCTTGTAATAAAAACAAAATAGCAATTGGAGATTTTCTTATATTTTTGTCTTATAATCCATCAGGGGCGCGATCTAATCTGCCCTGATCTATGCGCAGGGAAATGAAAAGGATTGGTATTGATTGTCGCATGCCTATACAGAAATCACTGATTTCTGCGAAGAACCAGAAAGTTTGTCTACAGCGGTGTCAGTACCATCGTGCCTGGACACTGAAATTCATCTAGTTCGACGAATCACGGAAAATGTACATATCAGCATATTTCATGCTGAACTAGTACTTTGAGAGGGAGAAGATTGTGAAGGTTATGTAAATACGAAACATTGCATTACGTAATTCACTCCTTCACTGAATTCTTGGGAAGGGAGTGTTTAAAAATAATCTTCTTATCCCAGAGGTTTTAATTCACGATGATCATTTTCATTCTTTGCGTTATCAAGATATACTAGTTCTTCTCTAGATTATTCTTCTTCTTATTGTGCTATCTTCTATCGAAGGTCAGCGACCATCTTGGCGAACAAACTGCGCTCTTGTGCTAATCTGAGCAGTTGTGCACTGCTCTTTCCTGTCCACGTCTTGATGTTGTCAAACCATGATATTCTTTTTCTTCCTCTAGTTCCTTTGCCATCAATTTATAATCTTTGCTCTAGATTATAACGTTGTAATTAATAATAAACATTTCTTTATTTATTATTAATGACGAAATTAATCGAATTTCCATCTAGCCTCCAGCCCTCCTCCGTTACTTTACCGAAACCCTTCCGTCGGAAACATGACTACTAAAACAAAGTGTCTCTCATTTCACGAAAATGTCGAAATTATTTGTTAGTTAAAACTGGTGAGAAAAATGTCTTCTTCAACACTCTCAACACTGCTGAAGAATAAAGATGTTTACATATCGGCAAAGGGAAACAAATACTGGATTAAAAAAATTAGATAATGCAAGCTTACAAACATCGATGAAGCATTGCTTCAATAGTTCTCTGTATAAAGAAGCAAAAGCAATGGAATCTGAACAAACTGTGGGATCTTGAAGGCTCAAGAGGGGAAATTTGCTGAACAATCTGGACGCCATGATTTTGTATGCAACGAAGGTAGGCTGGATCATTGAAATTGTGTTTATTATTAATTAGTATTGTATTGTTTTTAATTACACGCAGAACGCAGAACTCTGCTGATTTGTTGGGTAAAGCATAAATGCTTTTGATATTCCCCTTTTTCTGAGGGGGGAGTTCTTTGAGAGGAGAGTTATTGAACTTTAAGCTCGGCCTGGAAGCGCAGTGAGATTAGTTGTGTTCAGCAGAGCATAGAATTGACTGTCTCCTTTTGTGTTTGTAGAATTCTGCTTCATTGTAGTCTGAAGCTTGCTTGATCAGCGGGTTTGGATGATTACTTTTCTTGGTGAAGAACTATTCTGCTAGGTCATGGAGAAGGGATGTGAGGTAGGGAATGTTGACTTCTCTGTGGATCTGATAGTTTTCTAATGGACAATTGGGCATTCATAATCATTCTCAGGCACTTCTTCTCTATTCTCTGAAGCTTTTGAATATTTGTATTCGAGGTGGTGGCTCCATGCAGGAGATGCTTAAGTGATGATTGGACGTAATACCATCTTGTATATGAGTAGTTTGTTCCGAGTATCCAGTTCACTTCTTCTTTTGATCATGGGATAAAGCTGAGCGATTGCTTTGAATGTCATCGAGCTTATGTGTTTTATATGATTGGTGAATCAAGCTGCCTACTAGGAAATGTTTTTGCCAGTATTACAATTAATGAATCAGATGGGATAGAAAACTATTTTTAATGTTTGCTCGACTAGTTTAGTGAAAAGTTTGGTTTAACATAAACTATGTGATGGGAATTACGTGAATAAGTTAAAAAAAATAAACAAAGTTAAAAATAAGTTAAACAAAGCGCTGTCAGGGCGAAGAGTGAACGTTTGTTGATAAATTTGCTCTTGTCTTATACTTAAATGTAAGTCATTGTATTGATATAATCATCTTCAAAATGTGCTTCAATGAATTGTCTCAGTAACATAAAAAATTAGAGTGTATAAATTATCGAAATTGATTCAGTGGTTCCTGTAAACTAGTTCTTCAAAGAATTCAAGCCACGTGTTGCATCAACCGCCATTCTCACCTTGACGTTACCTACTAATCCTTCAAGGACAACAGCCGAGATATGTCCAACGCTAATTGTAACAGCTGTAAAGACATTCCTAGGATAAATTAAGTTATAAATGTGGTACTGTAATGCTCAACTCTATAGAAAGTTAACCTCTGCAAATAGCTTTAAAAAATTGCCTATCAATCTGATGTTGTTCAACGGTCGCCATTGGGCTAGTATACAAGGTGAGTACCTCGAACAAATAGGCTTAACGTTAAGCACTAAACTCTATCATAATGGGAATCCGCTGCAAAGTTTGTGAAGAGACATGTATTGATGATACATCTATTATGAAGTCTGCACATTAGTGCAAAAGTAGTTATCATTTTCATTGTGCTGGTCTCAGTGAAAGGCAATTTAAAAGCTCTCCAAAGACAGAAAACAAAATTGGAAATGCGCTTCTTGCAAATTCGGCGAACAACAAAGACCGACGACTTCTTCCAGGGGTGATGACTCCTCCATTCTAGAGATTAGTAACGCAGACAATATGTGTGTAACCGATTTAATGGGATTAATAAAAGAATTAAAAAAAGACATCAACGACTTAAGAAGTTCGACTGAATATACCTTGAACAAAATAGATTATTTTCTTGGTATCATTGCTGGCCTAACACAAGAAGTTAAGGAACTTAAAACAAAGAACTATGAACTAGAAAACGCAAATATGGAGCTGAATATAATTCATGAATCTGTGAATGACACGAATCAACAGGCAATTAGCTCAAACCTATAATTTATTGATGTTCATCACGAGCCACGTGAAAATGTGCATAAAATAGCAAAGAAAATTGCATGTAAAATCAAAATCAGCTATAATGAAGATGGTATTGAGGCTATACATCGCGTTTCCAATGGGCCGAAAATCAAACCAATGGCTATCATTATAAAATTTAAAAGTAAAATAATCAGAGACAAATGGCTGGACGGAAACAAAAGTAGCAAATATAGACTAAATACAACTGATATTTTTGACATTTTTAACGATAGTAAAATATATTTAAACGAGCACTTGACTGGAAACCTAAAACACCTACTATTTATTGCCAAGAAATGTAAAGAAGAAATGAACTACAAATATCTCTGGGTCAAACAGGGCAAACTTTTCATGAGAAAAGACGACACATGTAAAATATGGGGTTTCAGATGTGAAGAAGACTTGTCTAAACTCCGAGAATACAGCGAAAGTAATAACTAATTACGAACAACTATGACAGATGAGAATAATATCGCTGATGTCCGGTTTTCATAAATGTGTAATTTGTCATGATTCAGTAGAATTAAGAAACTTTTTATCCTCAGACACTGTAAGTACCTTGCAAATTTTGCATATAAATATAAGAAGAATTCGAGATAAATTACAGCATATCGAATTACTACTAGACAATTTAAATTATCGGCTAGATGTTCTGATATTAACGGAAATCTGGGTTAAAGACGAAGATATTGATTTGTACCAAGTAAGCGGATTTAAAATTTATTATCAGTGTAGAAATTATAACAAATCTGGAGGAGAAATTATCTTTATCCAGAATTCCATATCTGCTAATAACATTACTAATATAAAAATAAAAACAGGTGAAAATGTCAATAAATTCAGAAAGATTTATATATATATATATATGATGGCTGTATATAGGTCGCATTGTTACACAGAGTCCAACTTTATACAAGAACTCGAGTGTAGTCCAGGTGAGATCAGAAGTGATAATGTTCTCATAATTGGGGATATGAATATTGACTTGCTGAAGAATAGCAGATCCTCTCAAGATTATCTAGATCTACTTGCCATGCATGGATTCGAACAATATATTAATGCCTCAGGAGAGAAGTCAATGGTGGTAGAACGTGTCTAGATCATGTATTCGGGAGAACATTAAGTGGAAACAAAATCCAAGTAGCGATTCTGTGCCAACCTCTCGCGGATCACTTTCCAATCGGTATTAAAGTGCATTTGCAAGTACAGCACAAAGATAGTTTAACCGAAAATATTCCCCACACATCAATTGACTCCAGAGTATTGAAACGTAACTTAAGCACTGTCTCCTGGGAAGATATAATGAGGGAAACAAATATTGATACCTCGTGTCATTAATTTATTGCAATATTGAACAATAAAATACAAGACGCTCTTAAAGTTAAAATAATAGACAAAATGAAAGAAACAAAGCCCTGGATTACACAGGAAATCAGACGCTACATACAAATTAGAGATAAAGTGTATAAAAAGTTTAAAAATTACCCGCACAATCAATATTATGAACACAGTTTCAAGTACCATAGAAATCAAATACACCATAAATTAAAAGAAAGTAAAAACGAGCACTATAGAAATGAATTCCTAAAATGCCAAGGTAATCCCAGAAATCAATGGAAGTTTGTGAATAAATTAATCGGTAAAGATACACACAAACAAAGCCTCCCCATACTTAAAGATATCGATAGGAATAGAGAAAATAAAGACAGAGGATTGGCTGAAGAATTCAATAACAGTTTTGCCATAGTCAGTGAAAGCATTCTGAAAAATGCTAAATCCACCCCTCGGAATTGCACTCCCAAGAGACTTGAAAACTCCAGATATCTTTTCCCCACTTGTGAAAACGAAATAAAAAATGTTATTGCTAGCCTAAAAGCAACCAAAACTTCAGGATACGATGGTATTAACACAAACATTGTGAAAGAATGCCAAATGTACATCATAGAACCCCTAATGTACATTTTTAACTTATCACCGATAACAGACACGTTTCCATCAGATTTTAAGAAAGCCGTAGTTGTACCTATTTACAAAAGGGTAAACAAAAATAACTTGAAAAATTACAGACCGATCTCCCTTCTACAGGTCTTTTCGAAAATTAGAGAAATTGGTAAAAATTAGACTCGTGAAATTTTTGTACAAAAACAACCTCTTTTCAAAGAATCACTTTGGGTTCAGGCAAATGTTCAGCACAGAACATGCTTTACTGAACTTCAGAAACACAGTTTATACCTCCCTTGACGAACATAAACTAACATTAGCAGTATTTCTAGATATACACAAAGCTTTTGAATCTGTATCACATGAAAGTTTAATAAAAAAAATTACAAGTCATAGGAATACGAGGTACTGCCGTTAACTGTTTCAAAAATTACTTAAATGCCAGATCACAAATTGTAAAAATAAACAACAGCTATAGCAGCTCCAAAAAACAGTAGACTGCGGTGTACCACAAGGATATGTCGTGGGACCAATTTATCAGTGACTTCTACAATCGTGAACTAAGCTGTAAATTAAATACTTTTGTAGATGATACAGTACTAATTTTCTCTACAGACACAGCCGAACAAATGAAAACCATCGTGAATGCTGATCTCTTGAAAGTAACAAATTGGTTCAAGTCAAACAAACTCAGTCTGAATGTCCCAAAAACTAAATACGTAAATTCTAACTTGCGAAACACAACTGGCAAAATGAACTTCACTGCACAATTAATTTTGCATGATTGGAATTGCAGAACAAATTCAAATTAAAACTGCGAGAAAATAAAAAAAGTCCGTGTAATAATTTACTTGGAATTAAAAATTGATAGTAATTTAATCTGGGAACCGCATATTACCGATGTCGTAAATAAAGGATTATGTTAAACAGACTTTACTACCTGAACAGATTCTTAAATTTAAATATGCTAAAAATATTATATTCTGCCTGGATTCAATGCACACTACAATATGCTATATTAAGTTGGGGAGGAATCTATCCCACTACGCTGAAATCTTTAGTCTCGACTCAGCATAAAGTAATTAAAATCTTAAATAGAAACAAATATAAGGATACTGCAAAGTGTAATAAAAACACCATCCTAAACATATTACCCCTTAGATATTTATACATCTATAGGGTACTATTATTCATAAAAGAGACAACGGATACGTAAATATCAAACACGATACTTTCCTTAGTAGACATAAGGGCCTGAAATATTTAGTTCCAAAAGCTAAAATAAAGAACCAATATACAAATATTACACTTATTTAGCGCCAAAAGTATTCAACACACTTTAACAATAAGAAATGAAACTAACCCAAATAAATACAAAACTCTAATCAAAGAGTATTTATTTTCCCACAGAAATGAGGAAGATCTGTTCAAAATAATTGTATAAATTATTGGTTTTTACCATATTTGTATTAAAAAATCCAGTCTTATGCGTAAAACGTAAAATTGAAATGCTATTTAACTGCTTTGTTTTATTTTGTTCGTAATTAATTGTTATGCAACTTTCTCTGTACGATGAAATTTTATTTTATTTGCGATTTTATTATGTAATTATATTATAATAATAATAATATGTAATATGTATATTATATGAATGTACATATGCGTATATAATGAAAATGTATTTCATAAATTTTTGTGACTTTATCAATGTCTTAACCGGGATGAGCTGTTGATCTTAGGTTACACATATGATTGTTCAACATTTTGTACTATTTTAGGAAACGTACAAATAAACTAGTTTTGTCTTTAAAAAAATGAAGTTTTTTGTCAAGCATAACACCGAGATATTTGACTTAGCTCTGGCATGGGATCTTGACAACGAGCAGGTGTATATGTTCCTTGATCTGAATCTTCTTTTTGGTGAACAGGATGGCTGAACTCTTCTTGGGTTTGTTTGAATCCTCCAGTCCATCAGCCATTTTTCCAATATGTAAATACTGTTTTGGAGTCTTTTGGAAGCTAGTTTGGGACTGAGAGATCTTGCTGATAAAGCGGTATCATCAGCATATAATTTGTGATTGTTAAACTTGGATTTTGTGGAATATCAGCTATGTAGATAGAAAACAGCAGGGAACTGAAGAGAACTCTGCAGTACACCTGCCAGGATCTTGCGTCTGGTTGATACAGTTTCATTTATTTTTACTTGCATGAATCTGTCTTTAAGGTAACTAGCTATGATTTTTATTAGATTAGTGAGCATGCTAAATTTGATGAGTTTGTAGAGAAATCCGCAGCAGTGTGGAGGTTCCAGTTAAAACCTGTGGTGATAAATTCAACTAGTCGGTGTATCTGATGTGTGGTGCTATAGTTTTCTCTGAATCCAAACTGCTCATTAGGGATAATACCTAGATTATCTGTTGCTGATTGAAGACTTGTAAGGATGACTTTATGCATCCTTACCTAGGCTGGACAGTAGGCTGATAGCTCTGTAGCTTTCGGAAGTTGAGGGATTTTTCCAATCTTTTTTTTTTTTGTGATTGATTGGTGTTATATCCGTTTTCCATACTAAGGGAAAATATTTGAATTTGTGGATAGCATTGGTAATTTGCTGTTCTTTATGTGATTCCGTCTGGACCTGGAGCCTTGTTGTTATTCGAGTGGGTTATGATATTTATAACTTCTGCTGAAGAGGAGGTTATGATGGGTTCTGCCTTCTCCTTTTGTTCTATTATGATCTGTCTGACTCTGAGGTGAATCTTGCAGATGAGATTGATGTTTAAATTCTCGTAAGAGGGTTTACACTGAGATTCCAAATTGTCAACCATAGCGTCTTCTTTTTCTTGGTCAGTGTGAGCTGCTCCTTTCTTGGTCTGAATTGGGAGTATGAGTTGCTTTTTAGTGCGGAGGGTTCTCAAGATTTTCCAGATGGAGTTATTTTCTGGGATTAGTTTGTTCAGTTTGGTTTCCCAATCTTGATTTCGATGTTTTTGTAGAGCTTCCCGGACACGTCTATTTAAATTATTCAGAGTGGTTTTATCCTGTGGGGATTTTGTGTCATTATGGTATCTTTTTCTGGCTCCGTTTTTCATTTTGATCAGGTCCATAATTTCCTTAGGGATTCGACTACTGGAATGAATAACTGTGATTTGTGTGACTGAAGTTAGTGTTTATTTTTAATTTGGTAAGTAAGGTTGTTGACAGCTATATCTATCTCCTCTTTGTTATGGATAATGGGTGCTGGGCCAATGTGGTCTGAGAGAGAGCTTTGGGGAGCTTTTCCATGATATGAAATAGTGTCTAGGAGAGAATTGTTCTTGTGTACCGAGCTTGAGCAGAATGGGGTTGTGATAAGATGATAATTCGTTTAGCATTTCCAGTTGGTATTGGTATCTGGTGTTTCTGAGGATTGCGATATCCAGTACATCTGAGTTTCCATTTGGACTGTGATGAATGGGCTCTGTAGGTCCGGCTATAACAATAGAATTTTGCGTTGAGTAATGGTTTAGGGTGCAGGCGGCCTTTGTCATTGATTGTGGAGCAATACCAAGCTGTATGCTTGGAATTGAAATCTCCAGCCATGATGATGGAGTCAGTGGAGCCGAGAATAAAGTCCAAGTCAGATACCAGTAATGGATTGCTGTGTGCGTTGTATACTGCATACCTTTTGGTACTGCCAGCATTGTTTGTATGAACTTAAACGCTTTTTATCTCTAGGGTCTTGGTTTGTGGATTTGTCAGTACATTGTGGCTTATGTATTTTTTAATGAATATGTCTGTGCCTCCTCCACTGCAGCAGTGAGTCTGTCTGTTTTTTTCATTGCGCAGTTCCTTAATTTAGGGTTATTAGCTGGCCTGAGATTTGTTTCATTTACAAGATTTATATCAGGAGTGTATCTGTGAGTGAACTCCTGTACTTGAAGGATTTTCTTGTTCAATCCATTTGCATTCCATGCAGTTATGGTAAGGGAGTTAGGCTTATATTTCCTATTGTTTATGATTGAGGGCTGTCAGAATGGAATGGGTGCCTTGATGGAATTTCTTCGTGGCGGATGGTGTAGGATTTGTTTTGCTGTATTCCTGAAGCATGGTACCTAGTGAGGCAGTTAGAACTGATGTAAGGTTCGAGCTTGTAAATTCGTTGGAGGAAGTATTCTTGGATCGTGCAGAGTCATATATGTTTTGGTCCTGGATTTAGGTTGATTTCCTTTCTGAGCTGTCTAGGTGGACGTTATTTGAACTGGATGGCAATCTGCACAATTGCCCAGGGTACCACTGCTGGGTGATGGATGAGCGTGTTTGGGTGAGCCGCGGTTCTTTTGGTGTGCTATGCATCCTTTATAGTTATCGGGTTGAGGACTTCCGCAGTTTGCGCACTTAGCTGGCGTAGATCTTGGCTTGGTGCATATGATGATCTGGTGGCCTTCCCCACATTTTAAGCACCTAAAATTTGCCTGGCATAGCTTTTGTGCTTGCCCAAAACGCTGACATCTTTGGCACCGTCCTGTTGACGCTGTCTTTCTTAGAGGTTCTGTATTAATTCTGAGGCCACAGACAGCTGTCAGCTGGTATATTTTCTTCTGCGTGTTGTCAATCTCCACGAGTACAAAAGGCATTGGCCTCTTATCAGACCTTAGCATGCTACTTACTTTGATTGGGGTCAGGTTCTGGTTGCTTCGATCAACTGAGATTTCTTGTGATTCCTTCTGTGACTCCACGTTCTACCACCTTTAGGGTCTTTTCACTTTGTAAAGCGAATGTATGGTAAGGAAGATTTTTAGTGTCCAGTAGCCTTCTCATCTGCCTGTAGTCAGTAACGGTGGCTGGCTTGATTTTAACACCCTCATATTAGTTTTTTTTTGCCCAGGATTATGTGCTGTTTTGCTGCATAAGATCTCATATTACAGAAATCCATTTCTCTTTGTCCCGTAGAATAAATGGGGTGACCTTCTCGGTGTTTTTCGGCGCGTCCTGTGTGGGTGAGTCATCCTCTAGAAGATCATCTCCAGTTCTTCTCCGTTGGTTGGAGTGCTCTTCTTGTGAGTTGTTATGACGGGGGTTTTTAGATAGTTGAACAGTTATGAATTCCATTTGGGATTCTTCATCCTGTACTTCTAGATAATTTGTTTGGGCGTATAGGTTTTTAAATAACCCGGCCAGTCAGTCTCAAACTTTTCCATGATAAGGTTTAAAATTTCTAATGATTTCTCCTTGTTTAGAGGTCTTAATCTGTTCCTTGATGCCTTCCATACCAATCGGGAGTCTCCTGGAGTTATGTACATGCTACGAAAAACCCTACGAAAAAAGTAGGGCAGTGAGCCTACGATTCGGTTGTTTTTAATAATTAATGAACAATGGCGAATCCAACGTTAGTTAGGCCTATAAATTAATTCATGTTTTTAATTAATTCTATAGGCCTAACCACTTGTAATTAATGTTTTTAATTAAAAAGAAAGAAACTGTGTTTAGTATTAAGCGACTGATTTTCAAATTATGGACAAACAAATTGTGTTTAATATTACGTGGATTATAGTTTATGCAAGCATATTTATACAAATAATATCTAGATGTGTAATTATATTATTTTTTTCTCTCTCTAAGACATCATTTTTTTATCTATATTTATCAAATTATTGAGAATTAAGAAAAACATAGAAGGTAGATTTAACTCATAACTGATATAGCGAGTATTGGTTATAACCATGAACTTTTGTCGGTCCTCTGGAGTCATTATAATCAAGTTCGACTGTATTTAAAAGACAAAATTTGATATTGTCATTTATTCTTTCTGCCCTTTCGCTGTGGACTGAGTTTTGTATTCACTCATTTTCTATTCTCTTTATTTTCTTTTCTCCTCTTCCATGTCTCATAATAATTTCTCACCACTAAAGCAAGTTAATTCTTTGTGATGTCTCTTGCAATGATGTCATCAAAGTGTTATGGTAAAGCGATAGTAACTCCCTCCCCGCGCTTAACAACATGCCCGCCCTAACAACCATTACATTGCAGATGCAAGAAAAAGAAGTACGCTTCTTGTATCCCTGAATAAGGTACAGAGCCTTTTGCAGTCTGTGTAATATATTTCTCAACAAACAGTGAAATTAAAGACAGCTGGAATAAAAACGCTGCTAACTAATGAATCACATGTCTCCACTCGCATGAACTATGCTGTATAGACTTAAGCAAAACCATATGTTGCACCAGAAACACAGTATCTAACTAAAATCCCTTATCCAATTTTTCAATTACGTGAAATAAATATTTGTTTTATTGCATTTGAAATTGTCGATGCCATTATGACAGTTCACAAAGGCTACTTGAAATGAAATTCTACCACGAATTGAAATATGCGATATAATTCATGTGTGAGTTCCCATGCCAACTCAAAAGCAAACAAGCATCAATAAAATTCAACAAAGTGTAGAAACTTTGTGTGAGTTGAGCCCGCCGGTAATCAGTTCTGCCAGAACGACAAATGACTTCCCGTCGTGAATGTGGTAAAACTAAGAAATATATAGTGAATGTTTTTATGGCAGTTTCATATGTTATGGAATTCGGTTGAAGAGAATTATCATTTCAACTGAACGCGATACCGAACCAATTATATGTACGCCTTCATAGTTACTCTCTGGTGTAAAACAAAATTTAACTTGTACATATTGTAACAATTAAAAAACAAAGGTTGAATAATCTTTAAGCGTATGAAAGGATATCCCTTTAAATCGTTGACGTGCCAGCAAAATTCTCGGACGTGCCACAGGTTCGCCATCTATGATCTATACTAACGCCATCTCCTACCCACCTCAATTAGAAACATTCATGACCACATCGAGATTCGAACCCACACTTCATTGCGACTGGTTTCTAAAACCAGAGCCTTAGACGACTAGGCTACACTACCTATCGAACTATAATGCTATATCATAGTAAATTTAAGGAAGAACTGTTTTTGTAATCTGCAGCAATCCTCATAAATCAGTGAAAGTTAAACAGATACAGTTTACGGTTTACAGATACATAATAATCAAGCAACTGATGGGAGGGCTTGCGATGCTAATAATAGAGGTAACATGGAAGAGCTTGGCCAGGAGTTAATGAAAATGAAGAATCAAATTAAAAGTATAATAATAATAATAATAATAATAATAATAATAATAATAATAATAATTATTATTATTATTATTATTATTATTATTATTATTATTATTATTATTATTATTATTATTATTTTTACTCCATGAACTCAATGAATCCTCTAGGAGGTCCTTCTGAAAATCCTCCTGAAACGTTCTCATTTCTGAGCTATCACTAATAACTCTTCTCAACTTTATATCATCTGAAACAACTAAATATCCCTCTGCAATCCACTGTACATCAATTGCAAATTCGCTGGTATACAGGTGCTAGCACTTAGAACTCCGACTTGAAACCTTCTACTTCTTTGATACTGCTCCCTTGTATATAAATGTCTCATATCTATCAGTAGCCAATCCCCGACTCACTAACTCAACATCTAAAGCTATATGCAGTACCTTAAATATCAACAAATCGTTTTCATCCTGCTTCAATTGCTTTTGTAAAATCTGAAAAAAATTACAGTATGCCTTTCCCTCACCAACTGCTCATGTTGTTGGTGTTGTTATGTGCTATTCAGTGATTTCAACTCTTACTCGCCCTCTTGTGTGGGAAAATTGAACGTTCAAAGAAGAGTGTAATTGGTGTGTATGACGAGGAAGTTAATAAGAAGTATATATATCTAAGTATCTAAGGATTATAGGGAAAATGATTTATTTTTAATTAATGTTTCATTGAAAAATACAGTGTTTTTAATACATATATTATTACAGGTGGTAGCTGGGTTGAACTACTACATAACCATGGAAGTTATCGAAACAATTTGTAAGAAAAGTGATGTCCCTGTTGAAGAAGCAAAAACCTGTGCTATTAAGAAAGATAAAGTAAGCATATTTCTTTCCAGTTAATAATATTATTATATTTCTAAATATATATTTTGATGCTACACTTCATCGTTTGCATATCTGAACAAATATATATTATTTTACATACATGAGAAATGTTAATATTATTATTTTTTCTTTTAAGTGATGCATCTAAGATTTGAATTTGATTGATCGATAAGATTTGAGTAGGATTTGAAATAGGGAGCAATTAATGTTAGATAAGTTAAATATCACATCTGAATGCAGTTTTATTCTCTCTTCAAGATATTACCATTATAATTCCTGGATCTCCATTAAGTCAAGGAACTCGTTGCAGGAAGTCTGCTTTAGATCCCACAGACTTTCAATTAATTCGATCACTGCTAGTTTCTTTTCCTTTAATTATTTTCCATATTGACATATCTCTTAGCTTTAAATATCATAATCCAGCCTTGGAACCCCGCATTAATTTTGTTAACAGATATCTGTTAACGAACTCCCAAATGCGACTGATGTTTTTTTCTTCGTGTTCTATCAATAGTATGGCTTCTAAACCAATTATCATCACTTGGCTTGTAATTCAATATGAATTCCTTTCTTCTAATAACTTTCATATGCCTACTCACACCATTCTTAATGCCTCTCAATAAGTTAGGACAACACAATCGTTCTCTCTCTCCAGTTGATTTGGAGGTGAGAACTTATTCACAATATTATCCTCTGATTCACTGACCAATTTCAAAACTGTTCATCACGGTGTTCTCTCAACCACATCTTGATTGAGTTGATTATCCCTCAGAATTTCAGTCTTTCTTATTCTGTTATTAAAAAAAAAAAAAATTGATTTATAAGAAATCATGTTCTTTGGTCATAATAGGCTACACATTAAAGAAGATATTATAATATTAATAAAATTTGACAAATGAAAGAATTCCTTGGGATTTTCTGGGATTGCAGTGCTAGTTTCTTCTCATATTCCATTTTTGGAATGAGAGTAGATGTTCACGTTCTACATTCCTCATACAACTACTCTCCATGCCATTCTTTATACTTTATTTTTATAACTACTTTTTCATATGCAGTTCCGATCACTGTCCTTAATATTTTCCCATAATGTAAAACACAACTCCTAGGAAATGCATGTTGTTATACATTATGGCAGAAGGTCACTACCCAGACCGGTTTCGACCTTTTTCGAGGCCTCATCAGTGAGCAGGTAGCCCCACTTGCCGAATACGAAACTCAAATATGGAAAATCTATGAGTTTCATGACGAATATAGAAAATTATAAACATTTCGACGAGTCCAAACATAAGCCAACACCTGGTGCAATGCTGGGGCTAAGAAATAATGTTGGATTCAATATCCTCTTAATTTGAATAATTCTTTCATATTTTCACCAGTGACACTCATCATAATTCAGCCTTTTATCTATAATAAATAAATAATAATATGTTATTTTCATAAAATAAAATAAGATTTACAAAGGACAGTGATCGGACACGCACCAATAATAAAAGTTTCGTTTCTCACAGAAATAACGCGCGCAAGCACACGATACACTGCTTAAGGCTAAGAGCCTTAACACTGCGCAATCGAGCAGTGTCGGCATGACTTGTAACGTGGCAAGCGCAAACGAATATCCGCGAGTTTGGCTGCAGTTGGGTCGAACGTGATAATATCGATACTGCCTTAGCTCGCAGTGTATTTGTTTCGTAATCTAAAGCGTTAATCGAACAATTCCAATTACCAGCTATTCAATCACTGTCGAAACATAAGCTGTAACCTTTAACATGTTGTATTGCATTTATATAATGTTGTAACCATTGTTATTATTTATAAACAAAAACAAAATTTCAATTTTTCATTTTTTCCTTGGGGGGTACGGCAGTGTCTCAGTGTTTATGTACGGGCCGCCACTGCTTGGCAGCTAGTGGGATTGTTGTTTCGGACATGACGGTCTGTCAAAGATTGTTGGAAGCAGGGAGGCCTGTACACAGACCAAAAAAGAACCAACTATTGACCAACACTATGCAGAAAAAGAGGCTCCAGTCGGCATTAGTGCACAAAGATTGGACTGTTGAGACATGGAAGAAGGTCATCTTCTCAGATGAGGGCCAGTTCTTTGTCCAAGTAGAGCGAGTATCCTATGTTCGCAAATCAGCAGCTGAGAAGACTTCTCGCTCCCACGTTCAACAATCTCCTAAACATCCAACTGAGAAGTTCTTGGGTTGTTTTACACACGACAGTCCACGTTCACTCGTGCATGTCGACGGTATGATGAAAATTGATCAGTACATAAAAGTTGTTATCGGAGAAAATAGTTGTCCCACTGATCCAGAAAAACAAAGAACTCATCTTCAAAAAGGATCTCATTCCATTCCACACTTTAAAAAAAAAAATGAAAGAGTTCCTCAAAAATCACAACATTCAATTATTTAAGTAGACCGTTAACTCTGCTGACATTAACCCAATGGAAAAGTTGTGGGCCATAGTGAAAAAGAGACTTGAAGATTAATTTGTGGTTCAAAGGATAACTTAATCAATCCGTCATAAAAGTATGGTTTCGAGATGCAAAAATGAGAAAAATATTCTGCTTTGGTAAAGCGAATTAATGAAATTAATAAAACACAAGAACACATAAATTATTAGGTAAAATTGGAAATTAATTTTTGTATTTATTTTCTTACGAAATTAAATTTTTTCTTTAAAATTGGGAATGTTCTGATTAATTTGTTCGCCACTGTAATATTATGAAATAACCGTTTGTTTATTACAGGGTAAGGGCATAGAAATATGTGAAGTCACTGTATATTTAAAAGACTGGGAAGATTTAATGGAGTTGACTGCTCATTCCTGCAAGAAAACTTAGAAAACACAGCAGTGAATGTTAAAAAAAAAAAGAAACAAAAAACCAGTTCATTTTGTAGATTTGATTTACAACTAAATATTTTACTGTTCCTAAACTTTTTGCCTTTTCAATTTATGTTTTTTGGTCTTTGAGAAAATATATATATTGAATGTAAAACTTTCGAACAATATTATTCAATAAAATACATCCCATTGTAAGAGTGTGATAAGAGTGTATACTCTTATCATGAAAAGCGTCTCGTGGGTCAGCTGAAGAGAGTACATTTGAACACGAAGCCGAGGCCTCACTTCCTTTTTATACAATATCACGGATGTGCTGTTCAATGCATTGCTGAATTGATTTCTCTGTCATATATATATATATATTTATTTATTTAAAAGAATTGAATGATATAAACCGAGAGAAAACGAAACAGGTTTAATAGTATCACAAGACTAGTTTCGGCTTTTTACAGCCTTCTTCAGGTGATTTTATAAAAAACAAAAACATTAAACATTGAAGATAAAAATTGTGAACAGCACAAGAAAGTCACTATATATATTTAATGTGAAAACGTTGTAGTTAACGTATTCAATGCTGTTCCTTCGTTGGCCATATTGTTGGGTGAGTGCGTGCGTATTGAATCTCGTGAGCGCCAGTATTTGATCACAGCAGAATGACAGTCTGAGAGGTTGTAGCTTAAATTATTATTTAAATGTACAGGGTTGAGGATGATTTCTCTAGATTCTACAATTGTTATCTCCAATTCGTCATGGCAATGGAAAATGTTGTTAGATCTTTCCCGAAGAATTGTATGACATGGTTTTCATCATCAGAATCGGCCGAAAAGAGGACATGGCTGGATAAAGCACTTGCACGTGTTCTCTTGTAAGCGGTGTCCTCCTGTGCTCCTCCATAAGCAATTCAATAGATTTATTCGTCTGGCCAAAGTAAGGAATGTCAAGACTTACCATATCTTGTACACACCGGGATATTTTAGATTGTGATGACTAGGATTTGGACGGCTCACTGCACAGCGGATCTTAGGAAGTGGAGTAAATAAAGTTCTAATGTTATATTTTTGAAAACTTTGAATAATTTTTGACAGACTGAGCTTATGTATGGTATAGGTGTATTGCCTTTGACATTATTCATTCTCCAGTATGGCGACTAGGAAGATTCAACAGGTAATTTTTAGTAATTTTTTGAGAATAACCATTCAGTTTGAAAGTAGATCTAAGAAAATTGATTTCTTTACGAAGTTCATCTGGGTCGTCACGAAGAGAGCGAGCTCTATGTCCCAAAGTGGAAATAATTCCACATTTCTGAGGACGAAAATGATGGGATTGACTATGGAGACATCTATTGGTGTGTGCAGGTTTTCTGTACATCGATATTTTACATTTCTAAGAAGAACTTGTCAGTTTCACCTCCTAGAAAGGCAGGGAACGATTAGTTTCAAACTCAGCCATGAATGAAACTAATTGAAACTATTGGTTCCCTGCCTTTCAGGACGTGAAACTGACCAGTTCTTCTTGAAAATTTAAACTTTCGATGCACATGACTAATTGGAGAGAAAAATTGTAGAATCCAGAGAACTCATCCTCAACCCTGTACTTAAATAATAATTTAAGCTAGAACCTCTCAGATTGTCATTTTATTGTGATCAAATACTGTATCTCACGAGATGCTGTACGCACGCAGTCACCCAAAAATGTGGCCAACGAAGGAGCAGCTTTGAATACGTTAAATACAACGTTTCACATTAAACATGTATAGTGACTTCCTGTGCTGTTCACAATTTTTATCTTTAATCTTTTGTTTTTTATAAAATCAACTGAAAAAGGCTGTAAAAAGTCGAAACTAGTCGTGTGATACTATTAAAAGTTTTTTTTCTTTTCTCTCGGTTTATGTCATTCAATTGTTTTAAAAAATATGTTTAGCAACCGCGTAAATGAACCTTGATGCATATATATATATATATATATAAATATATATATAGCCTTTTTATGTAACATTTTTATGTCACGTTTTTTTTAACGTTTAGAAACTTAGCGGCTACCATGAGTGTCGCGTCTTCAAAATTCGAGTCATCAGAATTCAAGAGAAACCGACCTACCAGTCACGAACACGGACGGTTGGGCGCCGCAGGTGACAGTGGGATGGGTGGGGGGGGGGTATCTCCCTACACACATATATATATATATGTGTGTGTGTGTGTGTGTGTGTGTGTTTGTTTTTATTTTATTTTTAATCATAATTTTACTAACTAGGAACACCGGACTGGGATATAAGATAAGATAAAAATTTTAATTAAAACGCAACTAGTTTCTTCAGAACACTGACTTCTTCAGGCGTATACATTATCACAAAATCTAGAAAACTAGAAATATAAAACATGGACTTCTCATATAAACAAGTTACGAATAACAGCAGTCAAGTTTGAACTGGTGTCCGCGTGGCAGGTCTAGTGTGAGATAGTTGCTCTCGAGATAGTTGCCAATCACGTCTAGCGTGAGTGGCAACTATCTCGAGAGGACTACAACTGAATCACCGCGCTGTGTGTCAGGTAAGCTAATGCTTAAATTACAATTCATGTGTGAGAGGTCCAAAACTACTTCTTTTGATTCTAAGATTCGTCTTTCTAGTTCGTCAGCGCATTTATGGATATTAGTAGTAAGATTCCAGTCTATCTGGTGTTCACACTCCTTTAAATTGAAGTCGGCAGAGAAACGGACATGAATGGAGAGGACGCTTGCACGGGTTCTGTTGTAAGAGATATCACGTTGATGCTCTTCGAGACGTAGTTAAACCGATTTATCGGTTTGCCCATAATACGGTTTTCCGCAAATGCCGTTGATTTTATAAACTCCTGGGAACTGAAGTTGGTTATGTTGATACCTGTTAAGCACTCTCCTAATTGTTTGCTGCCATGATTTCTAAAATTAAACACAATGTTTAAGAATTGAAACGGTCATGTGATAGTAAATAGCCGGCGTGCAATCACAAATATGGACACCTTTTAGATTTTTGTACAGACGTGCAGATGGTGCAGTGGAACAAAGTCGTAGCGTACTAATGGTTATAAGCCACCCAGAGTTGAGGCAGAATGTCAGCTGAGACAACAGCACCTAGAATTCGTTGCTGTGATTGGCTATATGCTCAACCAATCCAATTTAACTTTGTGAATTGTCATGAGTTGCTGTTTTTGTTTTCTGAGTTTCATCTGTTTAGTACGTGTGGAGTGCGAACTGATGTGTTTAGGCCACCGATAGAGACAAGTTTTTAATGTATATTATACTATAAATAACTTACAATTTTTCGTTCATATTTAGAATGGGAAACAGTGTTGCTGATCTTCCGAATGTCCCATTTTCTGCCAGATCATTTGCGTATTGTATGATTGTAATGAAAAGAGGTAAGCCTCACCCTCCTCTTCAATATTTACTGAGTTAATAGAAAGATGCAAAAACTGAGTACATGTGACATTTGTCGACGTATTTCTCGTATTTCAGAATGCGTGTTAAACACATTTCCCCCCCCACACACACACACACACTACAGAGATTTGGTTACAATCACTTCATAAATTAAAGTAGGCAAATTTATTCTACAATTAATTGCATTGGACCAATTAATATGAGCGCTAATGGGCTATGTACTTTTGAGATTTTCATACACCGATAAAAATGGAATTAAATGGTCAAATTGACCATTTAATTAATATTGTACCACATTGTTAATTGACATTGAACCACAAGTTGCAAAAGCCACACAACAGCACAACCTAATGAAACAAGTATGCAACGCCATTGATATATATATATATATATATATATATATATATATATATATAAAGAGAGAGAGAGAGAAAGAAAGAAAGTTGACAGCAGCTGCATGAGAAATATGTTTCAAACTAAAAATGTGAGTACTACTTTAAAAAAGGAAAAATTGAGAATATAAGAGGATATTACTTTTTCTTTAAGGAACATATCCCGGGTGAAGTATGTTTTACTCATAGAGAAGTGTAAAGGTAGAATATGAAAGAATGAAGAGGATATATTATCGTACAATATAACCTGTATCATCAAGGTAGTGGGACTAGATCTGATTTTGCTTCTTATTAAGGAAATAATAAGCTGCCTGGTTGGCCGAGTGATTAGCGTATCCGCTCTCCAGCCAAAAGGATGCGGGCTCGAATCCTGCCTTGGATGTGGATGTTTGTGATTGTCTGTGGAAATACTAGTGGTGGTTTCACGAAGTAGATGGCGTTGATGTAGTTGTGGTTAGTTGCAGTCAGTGGATTGAGTAGTGCAGAGAGAGAGGTAGACTAGGTACCCCCCCCCCCCTCGATGAGTCTTTGTACTCCCTGAAGGTGTCACGTAATAATAATAATAAATGACGGTGTCATTGAGCTGAAGATTTCTAGAGTCTTGCCAGAATGAGCTCTTAACCGCAGTCTTAGAAAATCCACATTTGCGATAGGAAAGGTGGTCAGTGTGTTTCCAGGTATGACAGTGATGAGATGAGATGGAGAGCAAGAATTGTGAACGATGTGTAAGCAGAGATGTGTGAAGAGAATGGAAGGCAGTTTGTTAATGTTTAAAATGAGTCTGAAGGAAAATTGAATGGTTTTATTGTGAGCCATTTGGAGAGACTGCAGCAGCAAATAAGAAGCGACGTAAACGCGCAGGAGAGTAAGAGAGGAGAGTTTGCTTTAGGAGATATCAAGAGAAGCTGCATGACAAGTATAACTAAAGAAGATTGAAGAAGAAATATTAGTGTATAGAACAAGTGTGCAAGACAAAATAAATAAAAAATAAATCAATGATATCTAATATTTATTTTCAATAACTTCACATACTGCAAATAATACCTGGAAAGTGGTGATGTAAAAATACTCCTCATGAACACTACATGGTGGCTGGAGATGGCAGGTTGTGTGGAATGGAGAGTTCTCCTGTAATCAAGTTCTTGGAGGTGCCACATAATAATATATGTATATTTTTTTTAATATTTATTCTCCTTTAAAGAAATTACATAAACACGGAAGTATATAAACCAAATTAGCGCTGTAATGCAAACAAAGAAACAAATAATAATGTGGCAAAGTTTAAAATTATGCACTTAGGATTGAAAAAGTCCAATCTATGTACTATATTGATGCGGTTGATGAGTCCAGGGATTTGGTGATAGTGAATAGGGAATTGAACTTTAGAAGGCATACATTCAAAAGTTGTAGAGGATTGAGAGGTGGGATGATATCAGAAATGCCATATACTGAAGATGATAAGAAATATAACTGAAGAAAAGTGCTGCTAAGACATAAAACGGATACGTTTTTTGTTCAACTTTCTTCATTTTAATAGACAGGATTTTGGAAGCTTTCTTTCCAATGCATATTACTATCAGACAATCTGAAATTTGTACTATTTTTGCATTCACGGTAGAGGCTGAATGTAAGTACAAGAAAGTCACGGATCATTTGTCTGTCGTCTCCACTGAATATACTGCATAGCGAACACTTTTAATGTAAGACAACGGCATGGATTCCACGAACTTTTATCCCATTCTGCAGAAGGAAGACAAAACTGCTGCAATGCGTTTAAAGCGCACTTCAGTTTATGCTCATATTACTATGCCATACGATATACTAAAGATTTACCTCCTTTCGTGAGAAAATGCACATTCAGATGTTAGATCTCATCTTATTTCAAGTCGTTATGTGAGGGGAGGAGTCAATTGTTCTTGCGAGGAATCAGAAATGTATTTTCACGTATTCAGAAGCTGATACGAACCACGTCGTGTTAAATTCAAGTTATTAATGAAAACGCACGATTTTACTTCATGATGGAATTAAGATTTTGTAATTTTCTGATAATATATATTACATTGCATTTTTTTAATGTTTTATGGAACTGTAAATGCTGATTAAAATTTGAAAAAATTTTACTTTTTAAGAGAAAGTGTTCACTCCACTCCCAAAAATACCATCACAAAACCCAATTAAAAATCTACAAATTAACTAATACGTTTAATAATTATATACCTTGAAAGTTAAAAACATTGAAATTAAATTATAAAGATCGATGGATATTTAATATACAAAATGAATTCTATCGACAGTTGCTTTTATATTCTTCTGTAAAAATTAGGGTAAAACATCAATTAATACTCAAGATAAAATATATGTACAACATTATACAATTTTTAATACATTTAAGAATAAAAAACAGTAAAATTACAAATATAGTTTTCGTTAAATACCACCTTGCCGGCCATTATGCATCAAATACGCATCCAGAAAAGCTTCGTATCCATCGTATAATTCAATATAATATCAATGGGATTACAATTTTAATATGCAATTCGCATCCATGGCAACTTGGAAGAATATATTCGTTCTGGCCGGTAGCGTGGTTAAAAAATTAGAAGTATTAATAGACATTCCATTCATTTAAGTCAAAAATTACATCATTACTTCACGATAATGGGAACTTTGATTTCAGTACTCTGAGACCTGAAGTAATAATTACCGAAAACAAAAAATAGTAAACGCCATGTGAAAAACTGGGGAGAAGAAAACCACAAATGTATATATTCCTTGTAAATTAGTATAAAAAAAAACTTTTTATTTTTAAATTTTACAAAGACCACTATGGTATTGGAAAATACCTTAGTCATTTTTACACATTTCTTCACGAAATTAACTTTCAGAATAGTCGTTCAAAACAACACTCATTCACCAAGTAACCTGACTCCTTTATTTTTAATATTGCAAGGATTGGTGATTAATATGCTGACAAATATTGAAAATAGTTGTTTCAACATTCCGAAATCTCAATTGAAAGTGCAGACGATGAGGAGGGAAATCGTAGATTCATTCAGGCACTCTACTATTCAAAACTCAACATGACCTCGGTAATGTTGAATCTTGTGTGTCAATCGTGTGGGATTTCCCTAACTTTTTCCACTCCCTTTAAGACCGGTTTGAGATTGTGACTTATAATGAGGGACTTTGAATATGTATTTTTAACTGTAGATTCGTGTGTGTTCACGGTGCCGGTTTGCTTGTTCTGTGGGACACAAATTCGAGTTTGCGGAAGAAAAATTTGCCATGTGACTGGCTAACTCACCTTTAGTCGAAAGAGACCAGATAAGGATCCTCACGTCATTGACGGAAACGGAACCCAGCTCTTTCCGACCAACAGGCTTCGGCTATACTGACTAAGCTAACAAGGCTCTCCTTCGTTTAATTACAATCTGATATAGAATTTAATTGCAAATAAGCATTTCAACTGTAACTACTGTTAACTGTAATTACAAAGTCATCTCATTAATAAATAAGATCATTGCGTTAAGAAAGGGATTCTCTCTTTTATGTCATGGTAAAAATTACTTAAATACCAGGGTGGTCTGAAAAGTTCTCGGCATAACAATAAAAAACGAATTTATAATTTCACAACTATTTTTATATTTCAACATAATCTCCCTTAAGACTAATACATTTCCTGCTGATGGAACCGACTTTATTATTATTTTATATTTGTATTATATTATTATTATTATTAAGTATAATTTCTGTGAAATTCCCATTTACTCCTCTTAAACACTATTAATATAATTAACGGCTATTTTAGCCTGTTTTTGTTTATGAGTGTCCCTTATATTTAATACTTTGGCTAACATAACTCAAAAGGGGTATATATATATATATATATATTTTAGGGCATTATGGGCGAGTATACAAGGCAATTATGGCAGAATAAAAAATGTGGAAAGATTATGTACATACCTTGATTTTGGTTTAAAGATGCCTTCTAAATCCAAGCTCTTGTTGAAGGAGGGGGGGGAAGAGAGGGAAAGAACATAGGGATGTACTTGAGACACGGGAAATATATATATATATATATATATATATATATATATATATTATTAATAGTAACCCGGGTTCCCAAACTTATTTCCCATGTCTCAAGTGCATCCCCATGTTCTTTCCAACTCTTTCCCCCTTCAAGAACTCTTCCCCCCATGAAGGAGGGGGGGAAGAGAGGGAAAGAACATGGGGATGTACTTGAGACACGGGAAATATATATATATATATATATATATATATATATATATATATATATATATATTATTAATAGTAACCCGGGTTCCCAAACTTATTTCCCGTGTCTCAAGTACATCCCCATGTTCTTTCCATCTCCTCCCCCCCCCCTTCAACAAGAGCTTGGATTTAGAAGGCATCTTTAAACCAAAATCAAGGTATGTACATAATCTTTCCACATTTTTTATTCTGCCATAATTGCCTTCTATACTCGCCCATAATGCCCTAAAATATATATATATATATATATATATATATATATATACCCCTTTTGAGTTATGTTAGCCAAAGTATTAAATATAAGGGATACTCCTAAACAAAAACAGGCTAAAATAGCCGTTAATTATATTAATTATTATTATTATTATTATCATCACAGTTTTTATAGTTTTAAAGTGCTCCCAAGTAACCCTACTTATCACGCCGAAGACAGTGATATAAAATTCAACGAGATTGGCTAAGAAGAAACCACATTTTGAAGTGTTGAAAAGGGAACAGAGAGGACCGTGGTCAACAACAAGCGAAGAACGAAGGACGTCGCCATCTTTATAATCACGCCTCACTGCCTAAGGGAAGAAAGGTGAGTCATGAAGTGTATCAAATGCCTGGAGGAGTTATCGTCCAACGGAAATAATATAACTTGTACGAAATGCAGTAGGATTCTACACTTAAAATGTGCCGGCTTTTCAGAAACAGCCGGGCAACATAAATATGAACCCGATGTAACACGTGAGGAATGGAAGTGTGTATTCTGCATGAGGAACAAAGAAACGCACGTAAGGCAGCCACCTACGATGCAGCCGATTATACCGGAGGCAAAATCAAATGACGAACTGAACAGACAAAAAAACGCAGGTGAGTCCTATAATTTAAACTCTTTAAGTATACTAATAGAAAACGGTCTAGTGACTATAAAAGCCAGCTTAGTAGATCTTGTGCAAGAACTCTTTAAGAAACAGAACGAACAAATAACAAAAAAATCTAGAGAATATGAAGATTTGGTAAAACATAATAATTTAGCAGTTATAGAAGTGTTGCAAACGGTAAAAGACATTAAAATGAGCATTAACGCACTAAAAGACAGGCAACACAATTTGATGAAAGAGACATCCGAACTCCGTCAAGAACTTCATTCTCTAAAACTACAATACGAACGTTTAAATCAGCAACAACATAAAAAAAGATCTTGTCATAAACGGTCTTCCTGAAACTGCAGAAAACCTCAGAGACCTGGTTTTAAAATTAGGCCATGTAATTGATATCCCCCTACAGCTTAACGACATTTAGACAGTAAATCGGATTCCTAGGAAGAGCAAAAACCAAGGCTTCCCACGACCTGCACCAGTCATAGTTCGTCTTAAAAGCAAGTCCACAAGAGACAATCTCATAAAAGCCAGCAGGCAGAAAAAACCAGTTGCCAAGGACTTGAACGCACAGCAAGACAATACAGCAATCTTCCTATCCGAATATTTAACACCATTCAACCAGAATCTGTTGTACGAAACAAGAAAAGCAAAAATGGAAAACAATTACCAATTTTTGTGGACCAGAGATGCCAAGATATTCATAAGGAAGTCACAAACTTCAAAGCCGATACAAATTAAAAGCACAGAAGACATAGAAAGGCTGCCACTGTGAAGAAAAAAGCCTCCTAAACAGTTCAAAAAGAAGCCCACAATAAAAAAAAAGAACGTGAACCATCAAGACAGATGCAATAACACAGGATATATCGGCAATTTCACCTTGATCCGACCTTTCAGATCATTCATTTGACCTCCCAAAGATCTGCCTACTTCCAACACAGCAACCAAATCAATAACAAATATACGTATATATAACCAGTATCACCCTCAGATAAACTAATTACAAAGCTTCAAGGGCGCAGTTGAGTTACATCCCAGTAGCAGTAGTTATCTAACATTATTCACTTAGCACTCTGTAATGAATTCTAGTAGTAAACAGAAAATGTGATAGTAATACTTCAGTTATATATTTAAGTTTAAAATTATATATTTAATTTACAATTTAAATTTAAAAAATTATTATTATGTAAACTGCAACATAAGCAATATTGTTTAACTTGTGAGTCATTAATAATACACACGATTACTATGATTATTATTAATGGTAATAATACACACTTTTTACTCTTGTGTCAATGAAAAATTCTGCAAATAATAATGATATTAAGAGTAATTATAATTCTTACTAAACCATTTTGCAAGAAAAAGATGCATTGTTGCCTAAATATTAGTATATTCATGTAATTATTTGAGAGATAATAAACTAAAAAAAAAAACATCATCAATAACATTATCATCAATAACAATAATAATTTTTAATAATTTTTTTATATATATAATAACAATAATAATAATAATAGTATATATATATATATAATTTATATATTATATAAATTTAATATATATATATTAAATTATATTATTATATTAAATTATATTGAATTATATAATTATATAAAATATAATTATATATATAATTATATTATATAAATTTATTATATATATATAATAATAATAATAATAATAATATTTTTTTTTTTTTATAAACGACTTATTTGTTTTTGTTTTCATTTACGTATATGTGATAGTAATCCTTATCATTTTCATTTACAATGAAAATGATAAGGTTTACTATCACACAGAGTATCTGCACACACATAATGAAAAACATATTATCTTTTCTGTACAATACAAAAATTCGATATACAAAATGCAAAATAATAATAATAATAATAATAATGATAATAATAATAATAATTATTATTATTATTATTATTATTATTATACATTTAACTTGACCCTTCAGTTTCATTAGCTCTTGCCCAAGCTCTTCTATGTTACTTCTATTATTAGCATCGCAAGCACTCCCATCCATTTCTTGATTATTTTGTATCTATAAACTGTAAACTGTATCTCTTTAACTTTCATTGATTTATGAGGATTGCTGCAGATTCCAAAAACAGTCTTTCTTAAATATGCCATGATATAACATCAGTTTCTGATAGGTAGTGTGGCCGAGTTGTCTAAAACATTGGTTTTAGGCACTAGTCTCACTGATGCGTGGGTTAGAATCCAGCCGTGTTCATGGATGTTTCTGGTTGTGGTGGGTAGTAAATGGCGTTGGTATAGATCAAAGATGGCGAACATGTGGCACACGTTCTGGAGGTGGCATGTCTGAGAATTTTGCTGGCACGTCAACTATTTACAGGGATATACTTTTATACGATTATAGATTATTCAACCATTTTTTTTAATTGTTACAATATGTACAATTTAAATTTTGTTTTACACCAGAGAGTAACTATGAAGACGTGCATATGATTGGTTCGGTATTAACAAGCGATCGCGCGACCCAAAGACAAAGTTACAACTGTTTAGCTGAAATGCCAATTCTCTTCAATCGAATTCCATAACATGTGAAACTGCCATAAAAACATTCACTATATATTTCTTAGTTTTAACACATTCACGACGGAGTGTCGTTTTTCGTTCTGACAGAACTTCTCATACCGACGGGCTCAACTCACACATAGTTCCTATCCTTGGTAGAATTTTATTGATGCTTGTTTGCATTTGAGTTGGCATGGGAACTCAGACATGAATGATATCGCATATTTCAATTTGTGGTAGAATTTCATTTCAAGTTAGCTTTGTGAACTGTCATAAAGGCATCGACAATTTCAAATGCAATAAAACAAATATTTATTTCACGTAATTGAAAAATTGGGTAAGGGATTTTAGTGAGATACTGTGTTTCTGGTGCAACATATGGTTTTACTTAAGTCTATACAGCATAGTTCATGTGAGTGGAGACATGTGATTCATTAGTTAGCACGGTTTTTATTCCAGCTGTCTATAATTTCGCTGTTTGTTGAGAAATATATTACACAGACTGCAAAAGGCTCTGTACCTTATTCAGGGATACCAGAAGCCTACTTCTTTTTCTTGCATCTGCAATGTAATGGCTGTGAGGAATGGCATCTTGTTAAGCACGGGGATGAGTTACTATCGCCTGGCGTGAACATATTTAAACATTATTCGTGTGCGAGGTATATGCAAAAATTGTTAATGACTTTTTTCTAAAGTAAAATCAAGGGTGCGAGTTAGTTTCGAGTAAATATGGTAAACATTTCTCCATCAAGTTGACATCCTTCTGCTACTTCCCATGTTCAGCTAACTTCGATGGTGAGTTACAATGCATAAATATTTTTCTCAAACCAATATAATATTACAAATCAATCACAAACCAATATTATAAATTTACATATAAATAAATATTGTAAATAAAATAAAATATTATTTACTTTTTTACAAATAATTTTTGTAAAATTATAAATAACTATTTATAAAATATTATAAATAAATATATATATTATAAATAAATTAATTAAGTTAGATTAATTTTCTATTAAATTATGCCCTATTAAAAACTGCCTAGCACGTCAGCAACTCGATTTGTATATTTTTGGCACGCAAACATAAAAGGGTTCGCCATCGCTGGACTATCGATGATGAAAGTAGTTGTAATTGGTGAATTGGGTGTAGGAGATGGAGAGCTGTAGAGTAAGTGCTCCCACCGATGAGTCTTTGGACTCCCTGGAAGTGTCAGGTAATAATAACAAATAAATAATTTGAGGAGAGGTCCTCTTGTAAGATGGAGGAAATGGAGACTTTTGTCTGCTCGATAGAGTGACCTACGACAGGAGCACGCACATGCCAAGATGGCGATGAACCTATAGCATAAGGCGAGCCACCCAAGAGTAGTAAACAGAGTCGAAAGAATAATGAACTTTGCCGGCATGGTTTTCCGAGTGGATAGCGTATCCACTCTCAGGCTAAAAAGTTGTGGGTTCGAATCACTCCGTGGGCATGGATGTTTGTGATTGTCTGTGAAAATACTATGGTGGTGGTCAGCGGTAGATGGCGTTAGTGTAGATAATGAAGGTAGTGACGGTTGGTAGATTGGTGGTGACGGAGATTTGTAGAGTAGGTGTCGTCCCTCGATGAGTCTATGGATTCCCTGGAAGCTTTAAGTAGTAGTAATAATAATAATAATAATAGTTTTCTTCCAGGAGATTCCATGTGTGGTATGCAATACATAGTCCACTAGACCAGACTGGCCATTGTCATCATTGCAGATGTAAGTTTTATGTTAATCTAAATGGATGGAGGCTGATATACCTGTCTGTGGATAGCATGCAGGGCCGTCGCCAGATTAGATCGTGCCCTAAGGCAAACAATTAAATATCGCCCCTAATGGATTATAAGACAAAAATATAAGAAAATCTCCAACTGTTTTGTTTTTATTACAAGAGAAATATTAATGCAAAACGATAACATATTAATATTAATTAAATGTTTGCTGTACAGGGATATCGCACAATAAAGCTGTTAAAAGCTCTTCTAAATTTAAATTATAAGCTATGTCCGCCTCTATCGTTATAGTTGCTAGACCAGCCAATATTTCTTGGGTCATTGCTGTTTGCAAATAAAATAAATAAATAAATCAGCTAACGCTTTTTATATTTCCTCGTAGGGAGTAGGCGAGGCCTTTATACCCTATGTGCTTTTGGAGGCTGAATGGGCAATTCACTCTCCACCGGTAGCCAATCAGAGATAGCTATGTCTATCACTAATTATAGCAGCCAGCGATGAAGATGCTGGCAAACAATTGCTGTCATCTCTTCGTACCTAAACCTAACAAGATATGTTACTGTCTGAAATGATGTGAGTACTTCGGTTGATTTTCTTCAGTTTACGGGAGGAAAAACTCGCTTGCCTGTGCCAGAGATCGACTAACTCGGGAACCGGTCAAAGAAAGGCTTAGAAAAAGTTCCTCCAGTTATCAACTAGACTTGAACGTAAGTCTAACTTGGAGCGATCAAGTGCAGACAACGCAAGCGTCACTTCCACTGAGCTACACGGGCCTTTTGCAAATAATTTTTAATCAGTTTAAGCTTGAAAAAACTTCTTTTCGCACTTGCTACGTAGCGATGGCGCCTACTGCAATATGACTGAACGAGCGGCCTTATTAAGCCACGCTATGTCACACATCACACCTTCTTGACGGTATACTGCACGCAACCACGCACGCACCCCCCCCCCCCCACACACACACTTGCTGAGATTGAAAGAACTAGAAAGGACTTCGTTTTCTTTTTAATATATATATATATATATATACATATATATATATATATATATATTTCAGTCAGTGTAAACGGATTTGTGATCAGGTATTTTAGAGCCTTTGAAGCATAGTTAATAGCTGAAAAAATAAGATATGGTGGCACTTGTATGCCTACATTTTACTCCACAGTCTCGAAATCATCGATAACTAAACTACAGAATGGATACCAGCTACTTACCAATTCCCAAATGTTTAGGCTAAAAGAGTTTCACCTGCTCCCTTTAAGAATAAAAGCTGTTAATGGATTTGTTATTATTATTATATTTTAAATTTTATTTATATCGCTTTGAGGACATCATTGCAAGATACATCACAAAGAATTAACATGCGTCAGTGCTCAGAAATTACTATGAGAAATGGAAGAGGAGAAAAGAAAATAAAGAGAATAGAAAATGAGAGAATACGAAACTCAGTCCACAGCGAAAGTGCAGAAAGAATACATTTTTGAAAATTATGGAGACAACTACCGTGTTTGAATAAAAACTTTAGTTTAATATAAGTAAAATCTACATTCGACGTTTCGACATTTATCTCAAGGTCATCTTCTGAAGCATACAACTATACACAGAAAACAAGCTACACTACAATCAATCTGGTTTGTTAAAGATACTGACCAACCGCTGCAACAATTGTTGGCCTGACCTCTGGTGAAAAAAAAAATATATACATCAACGCTAGAGTACTATTACTAGAGTTATCTGTTGGTTGTAGAAATACATTGGGCGTAACAACAAGTATCTATCTATATACATATATTAACATCATGATTATACTTGTACATTCCAGCCAGTTGGTATGGAATGGATAGCTGAAGATTGGCTAGACTCCTGACTTATGCTGGATATTATATATTAGGAAGGCTGACTGTGTGCTATCCATATCCTTGGAATTTTCATGCCATCTTTGTTGTTGATATTTGGGTGGTTTATCAGGATTTTGCAGGCTTCTTAAATTTCCTTTCATACCAGGTTTTTGTGTGGTGAAAAGAGCAGGTACTTTTCCAGTTGATTTGGTGTAAGGTGTTGAGCGTGTGGTCTGAGAGGCCTGATTCACCATAATGGTTATGGTTATATTTAATGTGTCTAATGCGTTCTTTCTTGCGTATAGGAAATGTCCGTCCTGTTTCACCAATCTACGGTAAGGTACAGGTGCAGCGGATGCAATAGATTACAGGATGTGCTAATGGGAGGAGAGGATCCTTAGAGGAGTTGAATATGGTTTTAAGATTAGTGGGTGGTTTAAAGGTGGCATTGAGGTTATAATGTTGTGGGATTCTGCTGATTTTTTCTGATAACCCTTTAATGTATGGGATGGCTATGGTTTTACTGTAATCTCGATTCGTTTTTGTTGTTGTTTTATGGAGTATTTTATTAATAGCATTTTTGTTAAAGCCAATATTTATGAATATGTCGCTGATGATTTTTAGTTCTTGTTTCAGGGCTTGCTGGTTAGAGCAAATTGCTGTAGCTTTGTTTCTAAGGGTGTTAATGACTCCATATTTTTGTGATTGGTGGTGGTGGTATGAATTAGCATGTATGTATTGGTCAGTGTGGGTGTGTCGCTGTTCGGTAGACCGTGAAGGATAGGCTGCCTGAAGGAAGACGTGTGACTAGTGTGTCTAGGAACGGGAGCGAATTTTGATTTTCGATTTCGATGGTGAATTGTATGCGTTCGTGTTGTTTGTACAGGTGGCTAAGGAATGTGTTTAGCGATCTGGCTGTACGAGCGACAAACGCTAAACACACTTGTTAGTTTTCAAAAATTTTCAAAAATACATTCGGATCACCGTGTAAGCTTAAAAGGAAGGAAGCAGAAAGAATAAATGACAGTATCAAATTTTGCCTTTTAAACACAGTTGAACTTGATTATAATGATACCAGAGGACCGACAAAGGTTATCGTTATAAACATTACTTGCTTATATTGTTTATATATCAGTGATGAGTTAAATCAACCTTCTGTTTTTTTGTTACTTCTCTATAACTTGTTAACTATAGACAAAAAAGAAATTAAATCTCAGAGAGAGAAAAATTAAATAATATAATTACACATCTAGATATTATTTGTATAATTATGCTTGTTTAAACTATAATCCACTTAATATTAAACACAATTTTTTGTCCATAATTTTAAAATCACACACTTAATACTAAACACAGTTTCTTTGTTTGTAATTAAAAACAGTAGAGGTATATTTGAGAGCAGATTAGGTCTGATGCTTCAAGTGTTTTAATGAATTTTAAAGATTGTGTAATGTGTTAATAAAATGTGTGAAACTCTGGTTAAGAAGTGTAGCTGAGTAGTAGTCCAGCCACTAGTGACCAGATCAAGATCAAGATAAGATAAGGAATCGTGACGTGATTGGTTGGTGACGTCATTGTGTGTGACATCATGGGTCTGGAATGTTTGGAATTTCCCTGTGGGCATATGTGTCACTGGCTTCAGTTCTTGTGTTTTGGTTCGCTTATGGGATTATGGGTGATGGTAGAGATAAGGATTCGTGTTGTGATTGGTGGTGCACTAGTGACAAGATCAAGATCAAGATAAGATAAGGAATGGTGTCGTGGGTGTGTGTTGTTTTCAGAAGTAGATAAGTGACGTCATTTGTTATTTGTAAATAAGTGACGTTGTTGTTTTGAATGGAAAAGGGAGATATATTAGAGATAAGGAATCGTGTCGTGATTGGTGGGACACTTTAAACAAGATCAAGATCAAGATAAGATAAGGAATCGTGACATGGATGTTTGTTATTATAGAGTTTGGAATGTTTGGAATTTCGCTGGGGCCCTCGTCTGTCAGGGACATCACGTGGTTTGTTTGTTAGTTGTAAATAAGTGACGTTATTGTTTTGAATGGAAAGTAAGATATATTAGTGGATAAGGAATCGTGTCGTGATTGGTGGGACACTACTGACCAGATGAAGTTCAAGATAAGATAAGGAATAGTGACGTGAATGTGTGTTGTTATTGATTTTGGAATGTTTGGAATTTCGCTGGGGCCCTCGTTTGTCGGGGACATCACGTGGTGTGTTTGGTGATATTTAGAGATAAGAATCGTGACGTTATGTGTTTGGAAATTTCTGGGGAACATATGTCTCTCTCTGTGATATCACATGGTATTTTGGTTTGGCTATGGAATTGTGTGCGATGTTTTTGAGATAAGATATCTTGGAATTTTCCCATGGTGACACACATCCGTCATTGTCGTCATGTTTTGTTTGGTTGTCTAAGGATGGGTGTACTAATTTTCCAATACATTTGGGATATTTCTTTCCTGTTAAAGAGTGGGAATACTAAGAATAGAGTAGACTCGAGATGGCGGCAGTCTTTCGAGGTTTTCTGAATAATTTAATTATATACTGGTGTCTCTTAAACAATTTTTTTTCCATAGCTCATCTGTATTTTTTCTATATTCATATTCTAATCAAGTTCATATTTTATTCATAATTCATCCGAATATTTTGATTTGTCTAAATTAAGATCATAAAGTTCAATAAATAAATAAATAAATAAACAAATCGTGTGTCAATTAACGGTGATTTTCAAAGTACTCTTACTTAAACATACATAACACATCAAAGACACTGTTTGTTCTTTTAAGTTTACATATTTATTTCACAGATATTATTTACAATGCAATATGCAGAAATAGGAATTTACATATATCACCAATGCAAATGGTGTTTTTCTTGGAGTAACATTTCTTTGATGAGGCATGTTTGATTGCCTGATTTTGATACTGCTTCCCAGATGATTATGGCAATTTCAGCTGTCACTAATATTAGCATCACTGCTATAAAAGCAAGTATCTGGCACTTTTGCAATAGTTCTTGATTTTCACCTGCAAAGAAAAAAAATCATTGATAGTAATGGAAAAGTTAGCAGATTACTATAATCCTAATACAGTAGTTAGTTTTGGAAGTATCAAAGCTTTACAGAAACATACAAATTTGTCACATGAAACCGTGAAAAGTTGGTTAGCAACACAACCTACTTATGTGAGACATAAACCGATTAGAAGAAAGTTTAAACGCAATTAAATCAAAGTTCCGACACTTTTACACACTTTTCAATGTGATTTGGCAGATATGTCATCCCTTGCAAAAGAGAATGGGGGTGTGCGTTTCCTTCTTGTATGCATTGATTGTTTTTCCCGATTTGCGTGGGTTCGAACACTGAAGAAAAAATCAGCAGACGATGTTGTTAATGCTTTCGAGTCTATTTTTAAAGAGGAAGTGCCATGTTACATAAACATTGATGAAGGAAAAGTGTTTTGCCACAAGAAAGTTCGTACAATGTTTAAAAACCATAATATTCATTTCTACACGACCAGGAGAGAAATGAAAGCACCCATTGCAGAAAGATTTATCAGAACATTGAAAACAAAGATCTACAAGTGGATGACGTATACTAAAAGTAAAAGTTATACGAATGTTTTGCCTGCCCTTGTACATACTTATAACCTAACAACACACCGTACTATAGGTATGGCACCTTCGCAAGTTAACCTTCACAACGAGGATCGTGTTTGGAAATATCTGTACGGAACCCAAGAGGAGACTACCAAACCAAACTTTCAAGTAGGTGATAGTGTGGTTTTAAGTGATGATACCCACAAATTTAGAAAAGGGTATTGGGGTAACTGGACACGAGAATTGTTCACTATTGCTCAGGTTATTAATAGAAACCCTGTAGTATATAGATTTCGCAGTCGGGACGGAGAGATAGTAGAGGGAACTTTCTATGAACCTCAGCTGCAAAAGGCTAATATACCCAACGAACTTCCGGAAGACGTGTGTCTAATCGAACAAGTACTTAAGCAGCGCAAACAGAAAGGAATGCTTCAGTATTTTGTTAAGTGGATCGGTTATCCCTCATCGTATAATTCTTGGGTTCGTAGTAAAGATGTTTTACTTAACCCTTCCCAGTAATGCCAGTATGAAAATGTTTCCTACAAACACGCAAACGAAATTTCAAGTGGAATGACCATACGAGATCAGACTTAAAGGTAAATGGGACGTTGCTCTTGCCGAAATTCATCTTCCTGGAGAATTTAATAACATAGATTCCGGTTACGATGAGTTTCATATGATACGTGGAATTGGAGGAGGTGTCAACAATATCGAGAACAACAACATCACAGGAAATAAAGTTTTCGAAAAGTCTAAAGAAGGATTTTACAAAGTGTACAAGATTCCTCATGGCAGTTACAATTCACCCTCTGAACTTCTTCAAGCAGTGCTTGATGTGAGTTCTGTGATTACTGGAAAAAGAACCCAAACAACACCATTTCTCTGACAGTCCCAAAAGATTAGAACCTGTTGTTTCCCAAGGAGGCCTCGGGTTTGGGCCTTCTACTGGGTTTTAATCAGATTGGAGTTAAACTGAAAAGCACAATCACAGGGAAATATCCAGTTTATATAAAGAGGGGTGTAGCCGCATATTTTGTTTATTCTGATTTAATCCAAGAACAGATAGTTGGTGATACATGTGCACCATTGTTACGAGTTGTTCAGTGCAGTACCAAGTGTTTCTTCGTTTTTGTTCAACCTGATTATTATCCGTTACGAAAACAAACATTTCAGTCAATTAGCATTGAAATTCGTTCTGACAGCGGGGAGTTGTTCCACTTTCGTGGTGGCAAGACAATAGTTAAATTACAGTTCCGACAAGTGAAGGATGACTGATTATCTCAGATATTACACATTGCAGGCAGGTGGGGCTCAGATGTTTACGGGCCCTCCAATACAACGTGGGTACGGATTAGGTAGCATTTTCAGAAGTGCCTTCTCCTTTCTAAGTCCACTTTTAAAACCTGCAGCTCAATTTGTCGGTCGTCAAGACTTAAAAGCCGGTCAGCATATGATAAGTGATGTATTGGAAGGGGTACCTGTACGTCGAGCCTTTATAAACAGAGCATCAGAAGCTGGGAAAACCATTGCTGAAAAGGCTCAGAGTCGATTACTTCAGAGAGGTCAAGGAAGCAAGAAGAAAAAAACGAATACTAAAAACGCGATCTTTTGCTGAGGATATGATGTCAGAGTTAGATCTTTTTTTCCCACCCTCGTGTCAACATGTGTGTGGAAAGAAGTTCTTATGTCACTTACTAATCAATATCCAGTACTGACAGTGGAGGTCCTGTGGAAGTTTGCATACCAGGTAAATCTGAAGAATACTTGGATTTGGGAAAATCATACCTACGTGTTCGTGTGCGCATCACTGACAATGATAATAAACCTATCGAAGATTCTTCAGTTGGTGTTGTGAATAATTTTTTCCATTCCCTGTTCAGTCAAATTGACTTTTTTCTCCAAGATAAACTAGTGAATGTGGTATCAGACACGTATCCTTATAGGGCTTATATTGAAAACCTACTAAATTATGATAGAGATGCTAAAAACAGTCAACTCACAAATGAACTGTTTGTTAAAGATGATGTGGCTAATGTTAGTGATATGTTTACAAAAAGTGAATGTGGGATGCGTAGACGACAAGCTCGAATTAACCAATCGAAAAGTGTCGAGTTGTTTTGGCGAATACACGCTGACATCATGCATCAAGACCGGTACTTGATCAATAACATTACTGTTCGTGTTCGTATGGTTCGCAGTTCTCCCGAATTTTGTTTACTGACTGCAAATGCTGATTCTAAGGCTAAAGTGCAAATTGAAGAGGCTACACTTTTTGTCCGCAAATTCAAAATAAATTCAAAGATTCAATTGGCTCACCTGTCTGTGTTAGACAAGTCAAACATGATATATCCCATCAATCGAGTGCAAGTGTCTTATTTTTCGATTCCCAAGGGTGGCATCTGACATTCCCAAGTATGTCAGATGCCACACGAGACAATCTGTATCTAGGTGAAATACCATCTAGATTAATTATTGGACTGGTCGCTAGTGATGAATTTAATGGCACTTTCAACAGAAATCCATTTAATTTTCATCATTTCAATATGAATTTTCTTGTAGTGACAGCTGACGGCATTCAATATCCCTCACAACCTTTGACTCCGAACTTCAAAGAAAGGCATTACAGCAGATGTTACATGTCACTGTTCACATCACTAGGTAAATGGAACAGAGACTGTGGTAATGACATTTCTTATGAAGAATACGTAAAGGGAAACGTTCTCTATGGATTTGACTTATCGCCAGATCAAAATGCCGTTTCCCCCCATGTCAGCCTGTTAAGAAGAGGAAGTGTGCGACTCGAAGTTAAATTTGCTCAACCTCTTCCTGAAAACATCACAGTAGTTCTTTATGCAGAATTTGAGTGTACGTTATCCGTTAAAGGATCGTTCTGTGTCACTGGACTATGAACACTGAACAATTAGTAAGCATACTAGAGTTAGAACCCACCACGAGAAAAGTGGGTTTAGGAGTTTGTGCTCGTGATGAATTGCCACAATATCCGATCAGAAAACAAGAGTCGATGTTCGTAGTGAACACAGATCCGACCTGGTTGCCAGGACAACATTGACAAGCTATCTATATTAAAGACAAACACGGTGATTTTTTCGATAGCTTCGGTCGTCCACCCGAAAACGATATTGTTAACTTTCTGAATATTAATACTAATAAATGGTATTATAATTCTGTAGCTGTACAAGCTAAGGAATCTGTCGCGTGTGGTTTGCATTGTGTGTATTTTTTAATATTGAGATGTCGCGGTCTTTCTATGCAAAATATTATTAGCAAATGTTATTCAGGATTTGTGATTAACTGATATTGTAGTAACTAATGCTGTTACAGATCATTTACTGAAAATAAAAAAATAATTTAAAAAAAAATGTTTTTTTCACTTACCATTTTTTCCAAACCAGTTTCTTATTCCCACGCAGCTTTTGGGAGATAGAGAGATGAATTTGGTACTCCTTCTTCGAGCTCTCTTGAGGGGAGGGATTGGAGTGGAAGCATTTTCTTCACTGGGACTGGCTGACGTTGATGGTTGACGGGAATGGTTCTGGGTATTTGGTTTGTTCAGTAAAGGTTCTGGACGTGGTATTCTATGTTCCTGTTGCTCTCCTTCTGTGTGAGCCAATTGGTTTTTCAAACCTAAATACTTTTGCAGAACATTGAAATATGCTTTTACTTTTTTAATCTGCATGTTTATTTCTTATTTTTAAAATGGCACTCATTTCGTCATCGAGTGTGTACAATTCACGCTCCTCTGGTGATGGGAGAAGCGTAAAATTTTTAAACATATTCATTTTCTAATAAGTGAAATCAATAAAGGAACAATGATACTGCCTAATAATGGGAACAGTGCTCCTCCGTGCTGTAAAACCAATTTTCTTCTGGTTATGAAGGGAAGCGATTTGTTACTTAGTGCTCTTATAATTTTTTTTCCTTCGTAGGCGTGACTTCTGGTTTTTTTGTAGTGGAATATTTCCACATAAAACATTTTTGCAGATTTCACAGAGTGTGGTGATTTGGCTGGAGGTGCAATGTTTTAAAGCATCATTTGCTTGTTTGGGAGAGGAATGAGATAAGTACTTGATGAGATATTCATAGCGTTTGAGTCTATCAGCCATTCAGGGATAAATACTGTATTGGGTTATTCTCCTGGCAAAATCCGTGACCTCAAGCGTAAAATATCAGGTGTTTCCTGTCTAAAGTCTAAAACTAAATATGAGTGGGGTTCGCGTGTAGCATCTTTACAAATCTGAACTAACACGTTCGTTTGTCCTGGAAATACTTGGGAAGCTAAATGAGAAAACTGCAAAGAGTCTCGGGGATTTTTAAAAGCAATAACATAATGACTATTGAGAGAAATTGTACGAAAATGTGTACCTTTACAGAATAAATTTTGTGTCAGTAGAATGACACTGAGGTTACGGTGATGTGAACCTTTTATGAAAACATAAGGTATTTCCGTGCTGTCCTTCGCCTGGTGAACCAAATCATCGATTATGAGTAAATTTCTCACATTAGAATCAAATTCAGGTAACTTCAAACCATTCACGAATTCTATATTGGTAAATTTTTTAAATTTATCTTGATTTTCACTGTAACAGTAAAGGATTCGTTCCGGTGGTGGTTTGATGAGTTGATTACAATGTTCTATGAGAGACAACACGAATGTTGTTTTTCCTGACTGAGTAGCTCCCGAAATTATACATGTAAATGGATGTATATATTGTACATATCGAAAATGATAACATAATAAGACGGTGATTATTTTTATATAATCAGAGATCATGTAATAACAAATAGATACTTGTTTTTAATATCAAAAAAATCTCCTTGTCAACATTTTTTTTTTTTTTTTTTTTTATCACAGTCACCATGTAAACATGCCAAGACGAATTTTCTTTTTAATTCTAAGGGGAAAAAAAGCTATTGTGGAATAAGAGTAACAATAACATTGATGTAAAAAATGTACAAGAGAAGGGCGACACTGCAAGTTATCGTGTTGGGAAACAACCACGGATTTTTACCTACCAGGTAGAATGTTGTTTAGTTTTCTGTCCCATAGATGGCATCTTTTGCTTATGGGGTATGTGAGTGTAAGGAATTATCCTTTAAAATACCCATAGGGAAAAGTGCATGTGTCTGTTGACAGTATGCACTTCGCAAAAGTGTATCCAAATCTTTTTATTACGGAGGTCATTTTGAGTTGACAGCTCCATTTGTCTCTGTGGACAGAAAATGGTACAGGAATTTGGATGTTTTGTGGCTCACCCCTTACTGCTGCAATCATAGATTCCAGATTAATCTCAGTGGCCACGAGAGAATTTAAAGTAATGCCTTTGCATTTGGTCACAATCTTACCGCCCCCCCCATGTTCTGTAGGAATAAGATTTGGGGCCTGTGGTAACAAACTCAACAATAAAGTCACCGTCGAGTTCGTCACCTAGCTCCCCAAGGTAGTGACCAATGGACGGTGAGTAATCGCCCGGTTTTTCACTGAAAATGACAGAATCAGTATCTGTGTATAAAAGCCTTCTTTGCAAAGGTTCCATGACCTCGTATAACTTTATCCTACCGTAGGCAGCTACAAATGAGGAGATGACAGCATTCCCTTTCCTATTTTCAGGCTCAGTGCCTTCAATAGGAGAGTAGGCAACCATCATCTGCTCTTCTGAAACTAACCTGGCATCTTGGATAACTTTACTGTTATCTAAAAAACGTTCTACGAGGTCTTCATAAGAGGAAATCACCTGGGTCTGAGTTCTTAACATTCTCATGCCAAGCCTTCCCCATAGAGAATTCAAAACAAAGCTTAGCAAGTGAACATTTACCAGGGTTTTTACTAATGTGTTCGCTATTTAACATAACACCTTCCCTTAGCAAAAACTCGTCCAGATAAGCCTGTCGGTTTTGACCTTCAGGCCATCCAGATGCTTCCTGTTTCAGCTTCAGAAAGATATCAATATAGTGAGCAAAGAAGTTTTCTTCCCCTTCAAATTTTTGAGAAAAATGACACACCTCATAAAATTCAATAAATTTATAACCGCGAGAACGTGCTAAATCTAATTCTGGACTGCACCAATAACCTGTAAATGATCGGTCCGTATGAGAGCATAATGGGGCCATTTCGGAAGCACACTTTCCACGCAGAGGGAAGATTAATTTTTCGTTAACTGTGATGGGCAAAACCGGTAAAAAGAGATCGGTAGGTGCTTCCACTTTTGCATGGCAAATACCAAAGTATACCCCAGGAGAATAATCGAAATTATCGATAATAACTTCGGGATGCTCCATAGGAAATACCTGGTATTTCATTACCCATGGATAAAGGCTATTGAAGTCCAAATAGCGAATAACTTCCCCTTCTGACTGAATTTTGTGATACATTTTGTAGCAGTTGGTTCTGCCACCATGTAGAGCACTACGAGGTAAAATGGGATCTGGATGATTAAGAGCAGCTATAAAGGTTTTCAAGGGTGTGTTTTCAGAAATTTCTGCATTAAACTGACATTCCCAAATTGAGATAACGTCGAATCCTTGGCTACGAAAGTAGTTTTCGCGATCCTTCATTTGCTCAAAAAGGGAAATCATGTCAGTGTTTCTGTATGGTTGGAATGTACTTGGTCTATAACAAAATTGACAACCATGGAAGAAACAGCCGTAATATTCAAAAATTAAGCTTCCACAATTCCCATCGAAAAAATAAGGTCCGATGCGGACTTCGCTCCCCACAGAACGTGCATGTTGTATGGTTATGTTGTTCTGTTTTTCTTGCCATTTGAGCCAAGCCAAAGCCTTTCGACTTTGAACGTTTGCCCCTATGTAACCCCGAGCAGGAAGTATGGCCAATGTGTTAGGTTTCAAAAAGTTTTGGAGAAATACTCTCAAACATACTCCCGCAATTGTAATGTCATGGAGAAAGGGATCAATCTGGGTGAGCTGTATGAAGAGAGTGCGAAAAGTATTGCAACTATCACGCAAAACATGCACGTCATCTTTCGTATAAATTAAAAGTTTCGCTTTCAGACAGTATTCAGTGTCTAGCCGATTTTCGTACCAAGTCTCGAATTCTGTACGAGTTTGTTTATTCATAAATTCCGGCTGGAAATATGATTTTTCGGGGATGACTCCACGATAATCCAGAGAATCGGTTATGTGAAACTTATGTGGAAAGAAACCCTTAAGGACTTCTGGGAGATCGAACATGGCTGGCAGTTTCCTAAGAGCAACAGTAATGTACGAAAAACTGTCAAGAAATATGATGTTTAAAGGGTCATAATAGATAGCAAGTATCTTCGATCCATCAAACACTACACGGGGTTGGAAATTTTTTGAAAAAAGATATTCCAAAATAAAATACCCATCAAAACCACGAAAATTGTGTTCAATTACATGAATGTTTTCGTATTTTGGTTTGACAGTCTGAAGGATTTTACCATCTCGATCTCTTTTCATAATATTCTTGACAGAAAACAGCTCGTCTAGGAATTGACCCACACAGTTTTCACCCCAGAACTCGTGTTCGTGACTACCGAAATCAGCTATACATAATACTGGTACATGACGATGATATTTAGCTATAGTTTCTGTGTCAAAAAAAACCCATAGAAACTTGTTTATTTGAGACCTCCGATTTCTTCACAAAGCATTTCTGTTTTGGGTGAACTGATTTGTAGTGGGTGCAGAAATTTTCAGGTGGACAGACGTGGCTTTTGTCTGTAGAGAAAGTGGACAAACACTGTCCGTAATGATGGAGTTTTGAAAAAATATTATTTTGTATGTGCAAATTCAGACATTCGTTGCCGTAGAAAAATCTATTGTACAAATTGCACAAAAGAAGGTCCCACCCACTATGACTGGCGTTTGTGCAACAGCGGATGCATATGTTTTTACATCTATGCATTTTCAAATCGATTGGTTTTTTGAATGATTTTATGCAACTGGGGCAATAATAGTTATTCCCAAACAGAGCTGGCACACTATGCACAAAATCATAATTAGAGTTACAGTATAAAAGACAGATCTGTTTATTTGCATTTGCTCCCCAAACCACCACAGAAAAATCAGTATCTGCTGAAAAAATTACGATTTGGTATTCTGTAGTCAAATGCTTTTGAAAGAGATCTGCTTCTGGAATACCGCAAGAAATGAGCAGAACCCCTGCAATTTTGTGGAGAGTTAAAGCCCTCTTTGTTTGTAACTTTTTACGATCTAACCGCACTTGTCTGTATGTTTGGGCATCTTCAGTTTGTGCAGAAACACCCAGAACAAGTGCTTGGTCCATGCCAAGATTATCTTTGTTGTTAATTTCCACAACAGCTCTTTTGATTTTCACATATTCATCCAGGCTAAGCAGCGTTCTTCTTTTAACATTGCTTCTTCCACCACCATTGTTACTGATATTGATAAGTACGACATCGATAATCAGATCATTTGCCAATAGAAACTCACGTTTCGATTTGGTGACAGCATAAAAAGCATCAACTATCCTTTGGATAGTTAGTTCAGAAAGCAACATGAACGGTAAGTTAATGTTGCTTTCTAAACTGGATGCACTAACGCCGAACCGAATGTGAGAAAAAGTTCCAGAACCCGATAAACGCTGAATGATCTCATTAAGCATATCTCGAAATATTTCAAAAAAACACTGGTGAAAAGAGTTCCAGATCACGAAATCGAACTTGATACTCCAATTGTCGAGTTTGATATTTGATAGATTTACGTGATCGGGCCACCGAAACAGTATAAAAGTCCCTGTAGAGTGAGGGTTCAATAGTAGTAGAAGTAGAGAGTTCAGTTTCACATCCAGTAACTGAATGTGAATTATATAAATTTGGGGAGGGTCGCGACTTCCTCCAGCCACACCAGTGATTGTTACATTACAACTAATACCACGTCCTGTGGTTTGTTCATTTTCACAACCATTTTCTCCAGTCAAATCAACTTAAACAATGGTGGGTTGATGATTGAATATATTCCCATTACTCTCAACATAACGAATAACAGATGGTTGCTATAAAAAAAATTACTTTCTAGATTTCAGAAATATTATTCAGAAATAAAAAAAACTCAAAGTGATTTTAGCAATTTCAATACTACATAAGAGTTTCACTAACACACTTTTACTAAATATCACCCCTCAAAAAATTTCCCCCCAAAATCCTAATAACCAAAAAATAAATTTAATGTTACTCATCATAATTTATTAGCAATTTCGACACTATGCGATGGTTTCACTAACACAATATTACTAAATAACCACACTCAATATCTTTTCCCAATCAAAAAAAAAACACAAAACAAAAAAAAAATATATATATATATATAATGACTTATGGGATTTCACTTAACACAAAACAGATTGAATATCATGAACATGATGTTTATTTTTCCATTGCAAAAACCACCTTATAACATTATAGACAAAAATCGCTAATGTAGTCACTAAAATTCATATGGCATTGTTATAAAATTACAAAATTAACTTACCTTTTCTCCAGAAAAATTCATTTTGAAACTATAATAATCTTATGAATGCATACAAATTTACCAATACTAGAAACTCAAACAAATGAAATGTGCGACCCTTTAGTCTATTTATAAAAAATTAGAACTAATGGAAAACCAATAATCACATCATGTGACAATGAATAACTTGGTTCTCAACGATCACACAAGGTCAAATTACGAACGTTTGCTACCAATCAGTAGTGTATCACCTCGAAAACACTTAGTCACAACAGTAAGATTGAGTGCAATATGTGTAGGAGAGGAAGTGATGCGACCGATTTAGGTCTCAAAGATCACACGAGGTCAGTGCAAACTTTGCTACCTAACAATATTGTAAACATTAGTCACATCAGAAAGATGACTAATACACATCCCTGAGAAAAATTTTACCTTTGAAGAACCGCTAAGGAAATAGGCTAAGAAAAGAACGATGACTCGCTGACCGGAAATGAGTCACTCAGTTATCTACAAACAAGGTTAATGAAAATTAACAGTGTGGGAAAATTATTCACACACAATTTATTTATTTATTTTACTCAATTATTCTGGTTATAATATGTAGTTAACTGAATTTTAAAAAGTAAAACCTATAATGAAAAAGTCAAACGGATTTCAGAGTTCTGTTTGTGTTCTGTGCTGTGAATATATGTTAAAATCAACAATTTGGAATATTCAGAAAACCTAGATAGTATCAAGATGTTCTCATTCTGGAAAGAAATGTAAGTGAATTTTTAACTTAAACATAATAATTGATAATTGTAATACAATAATCATTGGTCGTATGTTTTAAGTAAACGTAATTCTAAAACTGAACGTTTTTTTTGTTTTCATAAGAATAATCACAGGGTATATTAGAGTATCAATATGGACACGTTAGCTTTTCATGCCTAGTGTGTGTGTGTGTGTGTGTGTATTTAAGGGACACCAGTATAATTAAATTATTCAGAAAAATTCGAAACACGATCGCCATCACGACTTTCTCTAAGAATTAGTAAGAATTAGTTTCCCTTTAACAGGAAAGAAATACCTTAAAATGTACTGGAAAATTAGTACAACCACATATAGAAGAGAAAAAAAGTGTGTTTGAGTTACATTAGTATATATAATTAATTATTCAGAAAAGGTCGAATAGCTTATTACACTGCCGCCATCACGACTTACTCTAAGAATTCCCACCCTTTAACAGTAAAGAAATATCCAAAATTGTATTGGAAAAATTAGTACAATAATCTATAGAAGAAAAAAAAAACTGTATATGTTTGAGTGACATAGCATATAATTAAATTATTCAGAAAACCCTCGAAACTGTGAATTTCCAAACACATAACGGCACGATTCTTATCTCTAAATATCACCAAACAAACGACGTGATGTCCCCGACAAGCGAGGGCCCAGCGAAATTCCAAACATTCCAAAATCAATAACAACAAATATTCACGTCACGATTCCTTATCTTATCTTGATCTTGATCTGGTCAGAAGTGTCCCACCAATCACGACACGATTCCTTATCCACTAATATATCTTACTTTCCATTCAAAACAATAATGTCATTTATTTACAACTAACAAATAAACCACATGATGTCCCTGACAGACGAGAACCCCAGCGAAATTCCAAACATTCCAAACTCTATAATAACAAACATCCACGACGCGATTCCTTATCTTGATCTTGATCTTGTTTAGAGTGTCCCACCAATCACGACACGATTCCTTATTTCTAATATATCTCCCTTTTCCATTCAAAACAAAAACGTCACTTATTTACAAATAATAAATGACGTCACTTATTTACAAATAACAAATGACGTCACTTATCTACTTCTGAAAATAACACCCACCCACGACATGATTCCTTATCTTATTTTGATCTTCATCTTGTCACTAGTGCACCACCAATCACAACACGAATCCTTATCTCTACCATCACCCATAATCCCATACGCGAACCAAAACACAAGAACTGAAGCCAGTGAAACATATGCCCACAATGAAATTCCAAACATTCCAGACCCATGATGTCACACACAATGACGTCATCAACCAATCATGTCACGATTCCTTATCTTATCTTGATCTGGTCACTAGTGGCTGGACTACTACTTAGCTGCTAGATTAACTCCCAGAGACGGACGCGATTATAGTTTTTGAATTATATACATAAACAGCAAATTAACAACACAGGTAAGTGGATTGTAATTGGGTGATTCGATAGGCCTAACCGCCGTTGGAATCGCCATTGTTGATTAATTACTAAAAGCAAATGAATCGTAGGCTCACTGCCCTACTTTTTTTCGTAGGGTTATTTCGTAGCCCTTAGATAAATCCAGGAGACTCCCGATTAGTATGGAAGGCCTCAAGAAAGAGATTAAGACTCTACACAAGTTGAAATCATTAGAAATTTTAAAACTTATCATGGAGAAGTTTGAGACTGATTGGCCAGGTAATTTAAACTTGTACGCTCAAACAAATGATCCAGAAGTAGTCGATGAAGAATCCCAAGGGGAATTCATAACTGTTCCACCATCTAAAAACCCCCGTCATAACAACTCACAAGAAGAGCACTCCAACCAATGGAAAAGACCTGCAGACGATCTTATAGAGAATGACTCACCCACACAGAACGCGCTGAAAAAGTCGGAGAAGGTCTCCACAGTTATTCTATGGGACAAGTAGAAATGAATATCTGTAATATCAGCCATCAAGGAGCAAAACATCACATACTCTGGGCAAAAAACTCAGAAGAGGGAGTCAAAATCAAGCCAGCCACCCTCACTGACTACAGGCAGATGACAAGGCTACTGTACACCAAAAATCTTCCTTATCATACATTCGCTTTACAGAGTGAAAAGACCCTAAACGTGGTAATACTTGAAGTCACAGAAGGAACCATTCTAGAAGAAATCTCAGCCGATCTAAGGAACCAGAGCCTGACACCCCAATCAAAGTAAGCAGGATGCTCAGGTCTGTTAAGAGGCCAATGCCTTTAGTACTCGTGGAGATTGATAACACCTAGAAGAAAATATACCAGCTGACTGCTGTCTGCAGCCTCAGAATTAATACAGAACCTCTAAGAAAGAGAGTATCAGCATGACAGTTCCACAGATGTCAACGGTTTAGGCACAACCAAAAGGTATGCCGGGCCAACTTTAGGTGCTTAAAATGTGGGGAAGGCCACCAGACCATCATATGCACCAAGCCAAGATCTATGCTTGCTAAGTGCGCAAACTGTGGAGGTCCTCACCCAGCCAACTATAAAGGATGCTTGGCACACCCAAAGAACCACGGGACACCTAAAACCGCTAATCCATTACCCAGCAGTGACACCCTGGGCAACTGTGCAGATCGCCATCCAGTTCAAATAATCTCCACCTTGACAGCTCAGAATGGAAATCAACCTGAATCCAGGATCAAAACATATATGACTCTGCACGATCCAAGAATACTTCCTCGAACGAATTTACAAGCTCCAACCTTACATCAGTTCTTACTGCTTCAGTAGCTACCATGGTTCAGGAATTCAGCAAAACAAATCCTACTCCATTCTCCACGAAGAAATTCCTTCAAGATACCCATTCCATTCTGACAGCCCTCAATCATGAAAAATAGAAAATATAAGCCTAACTGCCTTACCATAACTGCATGGAATGCAAATGGATTGAACAAGAAAATCCTTCAACTACAAGAGATCACTCACAGATACACTCCTGATATAATTATAGTAAATGAAACACATCTCAGCCAGCTAATAACCCTAAATTACGGAACTACGCAATGTACAAAACAGACAGACTCACTGCATTGGAGGAGGCACAGCCATATTCATTAAAAACTACATAAGCCACAATGTACTGACCAATCCACAAACCAAGACCCTAGAGATAACAGGCGTTGAAGTTCATACAAACAATGCTGGCAGTATCAACATCTATGAAGTATACAACCCACACAGCATTCCATTACTGGTATATGACTTGGAGTTTATTCTCGGTCTACAGACTCCATTGCTGGAGATTTCAATGCCAAGCATACACATTTGTATAGCTCCACAATCAATGACAAATTCCGCACCCTAAACTATTACTCAACGAAAAATTCTATTGTTATAGCCGGACCTACAGAGTCCACTCATCACAGTCCAAGCGGAAGCTCACACGTACTGGATATCGAAATTCTCAGAAACATCAGATACCAACACCAAATGGAAACGCTAAACGAATTATCATCTGATCACAACCTCATTCTGCTCAAACTCAGTACACAAGAACAATTCTCTCCTCCATACTTGTTTATATCATGGGAAAAGCTCTCCAAAGCTCTCTCTCAGACCACATTGGCCCAGCACCCATTATCCATAACAAAGAGGAGATAGATATAGCTGTCAATAACCTCATTTACCAAATTAAAAAAAGCACCAACTTCAGTCACACAAATCACAGTCTTTCATTCCAGTAGTCGGATCCCTGAGAAAATTGTGGACTTATGAGACTGAAAAACAGATCTAGAAAGAGGTACCCTAATAACACAAAAGCCCCACAAGATGAAACCACTCTGAATAATTTAAATAGCAAGTCCGGGAAGCTGTACAAAAACATCGAAATCAAGATTGGGAAACCTAAGTGAATAAACTAAACTCAGAGAATAACTAGATCTGGAAATTCTTGAGAATCCTCCACACTAAAAGGCAACTCATACCGCCAATTCAGACAAAGAAATTAGCAGCTTACACTGACCAAGCAAAAGCAGAAGATTTGGTTGACAATTTGGAAACCCCTCTTACAAGAATTTAAACATCAATCTGATCTACAAGATTCACCACGGTGTCAAGGAGGTCATAATAGAACAAAAGGAGAAGGCAGAACCCATCATAACCACTTCTCTAGCAGAAGTTATAAATATCATAACCCACTCGAATAACAACAAGGCTCCAGGCCCAGACCGAATCACAAACAGAACAATCAAATTACTCCCCAATATTATCAATGCTATCCTCAAATGCAAATATTTTCTCTTAGTATGAAAAGCGGCTGACATCACACCAATCAAAAAGATTGGAAAAATAACATCAACTTCCCAAAAGCTACAGAGCTATCAGCCTACTGTCCAGCCTATGTAAGGTTGCAGAAAAAGTCATCCTTACAAGGCTTCAATCAGCAACAGATAAACTACGCATTATCCCTAATGAGCAGTTCGGATTCAGAAAGAACCATAGCACCACAAATCAGATACACCGACTGGTTGAATTTATCACCACAGTTTTCAACTGGAACCTCCACACTGCTGCGGTCTTTATAGATGCTTCGAAGGCTTTTGACAAGGTGTGGCACCAGGGTCTTCTGTACACACTCATCAAATTTAGCATGCCAACTAATCTAATAAAAAAATCATAGGTAGTTACCTTAAAGACAGATTCATGCAAGTAAAAATAAATGAAACCGTATCAACCAGGCGCAAGATCTTGGCAGATGTGCCGCAGGGTTCTCTTCTGGCTTCCCTGCTGTTGTCTATCTACATAACTGATATTCCACAAAATCCAAGTTCACCAATCACAGCATTATATGCTGATGATACCGCTTTATTAGGATGATCTCTCAGAATCCCAAACTAGCTAATAAAAGACTCCGAAACAGTATTCACACATTGGAAGAATTGACTGATGGACTGGAGCATCCGAACACCCCCAACTGAAGAGTTGAGTCATCCTGTTCACCAAAAAGAAGTTTCAGATCAAGTAACACATACACCTGCTAGTTTTCAAGATCCCATGCCAGAGCGAAGTCAAATACCACTGCGTTATGCTTGACAAAAAACTACATTTTTTTTTTCATTTGTAAAATTATTTGTAAGCTTCTTATAATAGTACAAAATGTTGAACAATCATATGTGTAACATAAGATCAACAGCTCATCCAGGTTACGATATGCATAAAGTCAGAAACATTTATGTAATACAATTTCATTACATACACATATGTACATTCATATACTATACATATTACATATTATTATAATAATATAGTTATATAATAATATCGCAGATAAAATAAAATTTCATCGTACAGAGAAAGTTGTATAACAATTAATTACGAACAAAATAAAACAAAACAGTTAAATAGCATTTAAATTTTACGTTTTACGCATAAGACTGGATTTTTTAATACAAATATGCTAAAACCAATAATTTATACAATTATTTTGAACAGAGCTTTCTCATATCTGTGGGAAAATAAATACTCTTTGATTAGAGTTTTGTATTTTTTTGGGTTAGTTTCATTTCTTATTGTTAAAGTGTGTTGAATACTTTTGGCACTAAATAAGTATAATGTTTATATATTAGTTCTTTATTTTTGCTTTTGGAACTAAATATTTTAGTCCGTTATGTCAACTAATTCTAGAGGTACAAAATGGATTTTTCTAGAGGTTACAGAATGGTTATTCTAGAGGTGCAGAATGGATATAGAAAAGCACGATCATGTATAGACCCAGCTTTTTGCCTATAATTAATAGTAGAGAAAAGAAGAGAATATAATTTGGAAACACATATTGCATTTATTGACTTTGAAAAATCATTTCACAAAGTTAAAAGAAACATATTATTTAACATATTAAAAGAAAGACAAATACCAAATAATATCCTAAAAGGTATCAAAAGTATATATGAAAATAATCAAATACAAATAAGATTAAATCACGAGCTATCATATAGGAGGGAGATAAACCAAGGGGTCCGACAGGAATGTCCCCTCTCAGCAACTCTTTTTAATATCTACTTAAATGAAATAATAATAAAATGGAGTAAAAATTTACATCAAGGAATTAAACTTTCACCTACAGTTAACTTAAATACTCTCCTCTTTGCAGACGACCAAATAATAATTACAAATTCTGAAGATAACTTAGAGAAAGCTGTTTTAAATCTAAATGATATATCCAAAGATTATGGTATGATAATATCATCAGAGAAATCAAAAACTATGGCCTTTAAACGACAAGATCCAGCAAGAACTAAAATGGTAATAGATAACAAGATCTTAGAACAGGTGAATTCATTTAACTACCTAGGATGTATGATCACATATGAAAATGAAAATGATATAAACGTAAAAATTGCAAAATATTTAAAAATAACAGGTGTAATTAACTCTATATTTAAACCAAACTTCGTTCAAAAACAAACCAGGCTAAAAGTATACAATAATTTAGCCTTACCGGTCTTCATGTATGGAAACGAAATCTGGACAATAAAATAAAAAGACAAACAATGATTAACAACAGCAGAAATGAAGTTTATGACAAAAACTGCAAAGTATACCCTATTTGATCACAATAGAAACGAAGATATTATGAAAGAATTAAACCAAGAACCAGTAATAGAAAAAATTAAAAAATATCAACATAAATGGATGGAACACATTCAAAGAATGAAAACAGAAAGATTACCAAAGAAGCCTTAAGGTACAAGCCATTAGGAAAAAGAAAGCCAGGACGTCCTCTTAAACGATTCAACGATGACTTATGAGGCCGGATCAGGCTATACTAGGCCTAAATCCTTGATACGTTTGATGATGATGATGATGTCTACTAAGGAAAGTATCTTGTTTGATATTTACGTATCCGTTGTCTTTTTTATGAATAATTGTACCCTATAGACGTATAAATATCTAAGGGGTAGTATGTTTAGTATGGTGTATTTATTACACATTGCAGTATTCTTATATCTGAATAAAGTAATTAAGATTTTAATTACTTTATTCAGAGTCGAGACAAACGTTTCAGAGTAGTGCGATAGATTCCTCCCCAACTTAGTATACCAGATTGTAGTGCGCATTGAATCCAGGCAGAATATAATATTTTTAGCATATTTAAATTTAAGAATCTGTTTAGGTAGTAAAGTCTGTTTAACATAATCGTTTATTTACGACATCGGTAGTATGCGGTTTCCAGCTTAAATTACTATCAATTTTTAATTCCAAGTAGATTATTACACTGACATTTTTTATTTTCTCGCAGTTGTAATTTGAATTTGTCCTGTAATTCCAATCATGCAAAATTAATTGTGCAGTGAAGTTCATTTTGCCAGTTGTATTTCGCAAGTTACAATTTACGTATTTAGTTTATAAGACATTCAGACTGAGTTTGTTTGACTGGAACCAATTTGTTATTTTCAAAAGATCAGCATTCACGATGGTTTTCATTTGTTCTGCTGTGTCTGTAGTGAAAATTAGTACTGTATCAGTTGCAAAAGTATTTATTTTACTGTTTTGTTTAGGAGTGCAGAAGTTATTGATAAAAATATTAAACAAAAATTGATCCCAAGAGAGATCCTTGTGGTACACCGCAGTCTACTGTTTTGGCGCTGCTATAGCTGTTGTTTATTTTTACAATTTGTGATCTGGCATTCAAGTAATTTTTGAACCAGTTTAAGGCAGTACCTCGTATTCCTATGACTTCTAATTTTTTTTTATTAACATTTCAAGTGATACAGAGTCAAAATTAGAGTTTAGTGCCTAATCTTAAGCCTATTTGTTCGAGGTACGCACCTTGTATACTAGCAAAATGGCGACCATTGAACAACATCAGATTGGATAAGCAATTTTCTAAACCTACTTGCAGAGGTTAACTTTCATAGAGTTGAGCATTACAGTACCACATTATTGACTTAATTTATCCTACGAATGTCTTTACAGCTGTTATAATTAGCGTTGTAACAGCTGTTACAATTAGCGTTGGACATATCTCGGCTGTTAACCTTGAAGGATTAATAGGTAACGTCAAGATGAGAATGGGGTTGAATCAACACGTGGCTTCAATTCTTTGAAGAACTAGTTTACAGGTACCACTGAATCAATTTCGATAATTTATACACTCTAATTTTTTATGTTACTGAGACAATTCATTAAAGCACATTTTATAATACAATTAATTACATTTAAGTATAACACAGGAGCAAATTTATCAAAAAAACGTTCACTCTGCACCCTCACAGTGCTTTCTTTAACTTATGTTTCAGTTTGTTTAGTTTTTTTTAACTTATTCACGTAATTCCCATCACATAGTTTATGTTAAACCAAAAGTTTTACTTAAATAGTCGAGCAAAGATTAAAAATAGTTTTCTATCCCATCTGATTCATTAATTGTAATACAAACAAAAACATTTCCTAGTAGGCAGCTTGATTCACCAATCATATAAAACACACAAGCTCGACGACATCCAAATCAATCGTTCAGCTCTATCCCATGATCAACAGAAGAAGTAAACTCGATACTAGGAACAAACTACTCATATACAAGATGGCAATACGTCCAGTCATCACTTTAGCATCTCCTGCATGGAGCCACACCTCGAATACAAATATTCAAAAGTTGCAGAGAATAGACAACAAATGCCTGAGAATGATTATGGATGCCCCATGGTCCATTAGAAACTCCCGATCTACAGAGAAGAAGGCAAACCTTTTTCGTATGGAAGCTACTTTCACCATAAATCATGCAAGACTGCCTTCTGATAACATTTCTCATTCTCAGAGATCAGTTATTAAAAGTTTGAGATACAATAATGACATCATTATTCTTCCTGCAGACAAGGGGAATGCCACTGCCATCTTAAATAAATTGGATTACCATAACAAAATTTTAGCACTGCTAAACACTGACACTTACCTTGAACTAAATAGTGATCCTACAAAAGAACTGCACAATAGGACCAACAATTTACTGAAACCATCTCACAGTTACCAAGCAACATCCGTCTTTCTCTTAGGTCGATTCATCCTCTAATCCCTAGATTATATGGACTCCGTAAGATCCATAAATTAAACTCTCCACTAAGACCTATCATTGAGGGCATAAACTCCCCTACTTACAGCCTTTCAAAATACCTTGCATCCTTTTTAAAAAAACCTTTATGGTACTTCTTTTTCTCATGTAATAATTTCAGCTGATTTTGTCTCCAAAATAAAAGACATCACACTCAACACATCAGATTTAATAGCAAGTTACCGATATTGTTTACCTCTTCACGAATGTACCTACTCAAGAAGTTCTAAATCTTCTTCAGAAGAAACTACTTATTTTCTCATTTTTATGAACTCAGGATACTTCAAATACGATAACAAGATTTATAAACAAAACTCAGGTTTAGCTATGGGCAGACTGCTCTCACCGATTCTTGGTGACATATTTCTTAAGGATTTTGAAGAAAAAGCAATTAATTCCTCGACTCTTAAACCTAAAGTATGGTATCGTTATATTGATGATGTATTTCTCATCTGGGAACACGGTGTCGACAACATCAGCTTTTTTCTGGACCACCTCAACAAGTTTCATCAGAAAATCAATTTCACATGAGAACTGGAATCCGACGACTCTCTTCCCTGTCTGAACTTAAATCTTACGAGATGTGCTGAAGATATCAAAATCTCAATTTTTAGAAAACCCACTCACACAGACAGATACCTTCATGCTTCTTCACATGACTACCCTCCACAAACGTTTGGTATTATTTCAACGCTGTCATATCGAGCCAGACCTTTATTAACAAATGAAACAGAAATTGAGTATGAACTCAAATTTCTTAAAAGTTCTTTTGTTAACAATGGATTCTCTCTTAAAAAGATTAATAAATTTCTCTCTGTCCACCGCTCAACTGCTTGTGAAGATTCTTCTCCACAAAGAGCTTTTATTTCGTTACGATACATCAGCTCTCTCTCTCTCTCTCTCCCCAGAATTAGCCAAAATACTTCAGAAATTCAACATTAGAACTTGCGTCACTATGTTTCTTAAACTTCGATCCATACTAAGTAGATCTAAAATGAAACATTCTCCTGCTCAGTATCCAGGAGTCTATAAGATTTTGTGTGATTGTGGCAAACCATGCTACGGCCAGAGAGCTAAATCCACCCTTTTACGCATGGAAGAACACCAAAGAGACATTTCCTACAACAGAACCAGGGCCAGCGCTCTCTCTAGCCACGTTCACTTCTCTATCAACTCGGACGAAGGCCGCCAACACTTCGTAGACTGGCCACAAACTTCTAATATCCATGTGTGCTATGATGAACTTGAAAGAAGATTAATTGAATCTAGAGAAAGATCGCTTGATTCATCTCATATTAATAACAGCCTTAGCTACAATATTTCTGATGCACACAATGCAACTGTCCAATACTGATGCACTCGTGACAGCTCACGCAGGTAGTCTACTTCATTTGGAACTCAAGCACGCACTCTTGTTTTTAAATGTACTTGTGTGTTTTATACTAGATCTGTTAATGTGTTTTATCATGTCTCTGTTATTTTGTATTAATTCTTTGCCTGTAATACCTGAAGAAGTTGAATTTTTAACGAAACTATTGTATCCTAACTTTAAACTTTTCTTTCTCGGTATAGATTTATTCAAATTCATTATTATATACATTTTTACCGAATAAATTATGAATAATAATAATTCTAAGAATGATAATAATTATAATAATAATAATTCGTCCGAATTCTAAGCTCGAACGCAACTTCTGAGGAGTGCAAACCGCAAATTCAGACGAATCAGTTTGTGACAAATTGTATAAGAAATGATTTCGAGTACAAAACAGGTACATACATACATCGGCAAGGCCCACCTTTACTAAGTGGGTTGTGTGGGCAGCAGCTGCAAGAGGAACTTCCAGTGGTCATGATCCTCTGCCACCAGGCTCAGGTGTTCTAGTGGGATTCCCGAACGTGTCCATCGAAGGTTTATGATATAATCTATCCAACGAATCCTTGGCTTTCCACATGGCCTTCCGCCTTCTGGCTTTTCAAAGATGGCTGCTGAGGAAGCCTCTCTTGTGGCATTCTGACCAGGTGCCTGTACCAACGTAACTGTGATCTCGCAACACAGAGAAGCAGCGGTTGAGTATTGAGGGTTTCCCGAATTACAGAACTTCTGAATATGTCAATTCTTGTCAGCCCTGCAAACCCTCGAAGAAACCTCATTTCAGCTGCTTGGATTCGTATCAGCATTCTGTCGGTCATTACCCAACTCTCATCACCATACGTGAGGATGGGGACATAGACTATATTAAAGACAACCAGCTTTGCTTTCTGGTTTAATTCCCGCTTCAATACTACCGAACGGCCAAGCTCCCTAAACGACCAGAAGGAACCCGGTCATATGCCTTCCCCAAGTCTATAAAACATGTGTATACATCTCAGCAGATTCCCAAGATTTCTCAAAGACTTGCCTTAAAGTGAAGATTTTGTCAGTTCTGCTTCTACCAAAATGGGTACAAATTGAAATTTTCGAACAGAGCGTACAGGAATGACGTAAGGCAGGCCTGGCTGGATAGGTGGTTACTGTATCTACTCTCCAGCCAAAACACTGTGGGTTCGAATCCGGCCTTGGCATGGATTTTTGTGATTTTCTGTGGAAATACTAGTGTTGGTGGGTGATAGATGGCGTTGGTGTGAATGATTATGATGATGGTAGTTACAGTCGTTGTAGTTAGTGGATCGAGCGGTGGAGATGGAGGGTTGTAGAATAATTACCCTCCTTCAATGAGGAAGGGTAATTACTCTACAACTACTGTATTTTGGACTCCCTGGAGGTATCACGTAATAATAATAATAATAAATATCAACAGGATAAAAGGCTGTGCTAAAGCGAATTGAAGGAAACTGTTTTCGTGAAGGAATAAATGATATCACGCGGGGAAGTATTAAGTGAAAGCTTGAAGACCGCAGAATTACTGATATTGCCAGACAGTTTGGAATCTCACATAGTATTGTATCCAGGCTCAGGGTAGCATTTCAAATCAATGTAGCGTGTTCCAGACGTTTGCTAAGAGGTTGTTCTCGCTCTACCACAGAGCTTTTTCTATAACAGCAAAACGTAATCGACGCATCACGGGAGGTCAGCTTGCAAGTTGGCTCGATTGAAGCACATGTACGCGAATATTTCGACAAACTGTTGCAAGACATCTGCAAAAAGTAGGTCTATTCATCGAAGGCCTGTAGTGTGTGTGTGTGTGTGTGTGTGTGTGTGTGTGTGTGCATTTTCTGTGGTGTGTGTATTCATAAAAATTGGACGAGTCACCGATTGGTTAATGTACTCTTTACAGACAAGGTCGTTTTAGACTTTTATCCGAATTCTCAGACGGAACTTGATCTGGCGTGAAAGTGGTACTGCTTATGATCGCAAGAATGTTCTTGAAAGAAATAGATACAACGGCACTGGGGTCATGGTGTGCTGAGGCATTATGTTTAATGGACGCACCTAGCTACAAGTGATGGGAAACCGAGTATTACTGGCTAACGATATTGTGATGAAGTTCGTCAAAGTCGAGTTCGACTGTTCCATGATGCTGTCTGTCATTTTAATAATGACAATGCCACGCCACACCACAATGTACACGAGCAGTGGAGATACTTCTGCCCACCAAATGTTATTCCAATCGAATGTCCAGCACGCTCCCCAGAACTCAATTCCATAGATCATGTTTAGGATGCATTGCTGCTGGAAATTCTCGAATCAGAGAAACAAGGCATTATCCCCTTGCTCAAAAAGAGTGGAGTAGTCCAATTTGCCTGAAGAACTCCTGAATCACTTGGTGGTAAGCATGGTTCGACGTTGTAAGCTCTGCATCGCAGTTTGTGGTGGACGTATTCCATACGGAAACGTCTCTCTGCATATTTTTCTCTAAGCATTCTACATTCATTCCGTAAGTACGCACTTCACAAATTATTGCTAAGTACGTAAATTATTGTAAATTATTGCAATTTCATTTGTACAAAATTTATAACACATTTTTGGCTAACAATTTATTGCTGAGCTGGCAATAAATTTAGGTGCGCATTTCGCGGCAGACGTGAACTTTTTTTTCACGTAAAAATGTAGTTCATCGTTTGATTTTTGACACTCCAATATATGTATATATATATAACTATTAGACACTGCAATATAATGTATGGAGGTCGATTTTTTGTCCTAACAATATACTTAAATTACTATTCCTGTGTGAAAGAACAGGGCAAAAGATAAGGTCTGGAGTAAAATAAATAAATAAAATAAAAACAGAAGCAGAAAATAAATTACAATGAAAATGAAACAAACCGAGACAATGAAACAGTCATTCAATTGCGCAGAAGTTTCCAAATGTATTGCATTTTTTGAGAAGAACAATCGAAAAATGCTAAACGAAATCAGAAAAGAACTTCGGATTATAACTGTCTGAGAATGAATCATTTCTACAACAAATTAAGAAAAACTACTCAACAAACATGGATGAGACTTTGCATAGAAACAGAACGTTGTAGCTCGAAATAGGATGCGGGATATGTATTGAAGTGAGATACACAGAAAGAGAGAGAGAGAGAGAGAGAGATGTTACCAGCTAAAAACAATTACATGTAGACTAATACTTTCGACACGTGACATTCTAACAATAAATGATGTCGTACCTCAGATTTGGCTTCAAAATCTCTCCCAGTTTCTTCCAATTTGGTGATTTTGATTCCTCATTCAATTCTAGCAGAGCAAATTCAGCTATTTCTTGTACTGTGTCGTCAATTGGTATGGTTTTCCGTTCACCTGTCCCTAAAGCTTCGTCTGTGTTTGTAGAAAAACTGACAGGTAAAAGACTCAGCAATACTATAAAAAGCATGCTGAAATCGTGAATGTTAACCAGAAACAATAACCACACTTATTGCTAAGAGCTTACTCAACTCGAATCTAGTAACTTAACCAGAATAAAACCATTAAACTCGCTTCATGTAAACTAAGTGACTGGATGCAGGGACTTATTCAGTCTTACATGAATCACTGCAGTATTTATATATAATATATCAGCTAACGCCTTTTATTTCCTTATAAGGAGTAGGCGAGGCCGTTTTAGTCCACCCCATTTTTTATTGTACACTGAATGGCGAGTTCAATCTCCTCTGGTATCCAGCCAGAGATAACTGGCCGAGGGTTAGCACTCATTTAAGCGGCAAGAAATGAAGAGACCGGTAACTAGTGCCGCCATCTCGTGGTCTCTAATTCTAACACAATATTTTTAATGTCTGAAAAATAGTTTGGGTTCAATGGTCGATTTTTTTGAGTTTACGGGACGAAAACCCCGAGAAAATCCCTGGATAAAAAGCCACTTGCCACTGTCAAAGATCCACTAATTCGGAAACCAGTCGAAAAAAGACTTTGAAAGTATTCCTTTACTCGGTGACTAGAATCGTACTGTCTCCAAAAGTAATATAGAACTTAAACGAGCCCACCTATTCAGTATAAGGGAATAAAAAGTGTTAGACCACTCATGTAATCGGTCACCATTGACAAGCATCGTAATAGTAATAACTTTAATCAATGAAACGTTATTATTTATACGTATATGCTATGCACATTTATACATGTATATACTGGGCGTGTTTTACATCAAAGTACGTAGGTTATTATGCATCTACATTGTAATATTGTATATACATAGGCTGACCATATTTCCTTGAGACGAAAACGGGATAATCGGATGGCAAAAATGGGACGAAGGGTTAGGTAATATTTTATATTCTGAAAACGTAAGACGATAAAAAAATTTATTACATAAACATATTCAGCTTACCATTATTCTTCAGTGACAGAACTCATACAAATATTTAGGTGGACTCAGAAGGGGACTGCATTTCAGGTAAGGAAATAAAGTCTTTTATTTTGTCTTGAACACCACAATTAGGCAAAGAGTACCCCACAACGATTGGAAAAAGTTTAATGTCTTTAAATGCTTCTTGTTTTATTCAAATCCTCTATTACTTCGCCCATTATGTGTGGTAATAAAACTTTGCTAATCATTGCTTCTGATTTGTTACGTGCTGATGAAATTTTGGTTTATAAATTTTATTTTTCAATGTCTACCAGCAATCATTTGTGCGAAAACTTTGGCCGTGACGCACAGTTGGATAAGTAATAAGAGCTTCACTTGCTGCAAGTTTATCGCTTTCACTATCATCTCTCACCATAAATGAGCTGATGTTGCTAACTGAAGTCAGAGTCTTTTTCAACATTGTTTTGTTTCTGGATACGTGGATGTTGTTTGAAGTTGCTTCTGCCTCCGTGAGCAACGGAAAAATGAACAGTACAAAATTGGCATACCCTTTTTGTTCCATTGCTACACAGATTGTTCAATTTAATAATTTTGAATGCTTTCTGGGGATTGTCATTAAATCTGCAGTTTCGTCCCTTTGATATTGCCAGAATAGACTTAAAAGCTTTAAAAAAATATGAAATTAAAACACCAGCATTGAATAACAAAGCCAACAGTTAACATACAGGAAAACCACAAACTAAAAACACAATACGGCAAAACAGACATCGCTTTCGAAACGCTCAAGTTGCCGATATGCATTTTTTTATTTTCTCTGAATAAATCACTGCAGATATCGATATTTGGGATAAAAAATGCGACTCTATGGTTATACAAATTACTGGGATCCGTAATATTGATGTACGATTATAGGTTATGAATAATAAGTTATGATTGTCCAATAGTAAAGTATATTTATAGCTTTTATTAAAGCGGGACACAATTGACATTTTTGTTAAAACAACTGGACGGCTGGTAAATATGAAAAAAATGGCACCATCCCATTCAACACGGTAGTGTGTATGGTCAGCCTATATAAACAGTATGTTCAATGAAAAGTTATATCAAGTCCCGATGACATTTGTTACTCCTCTATGCTAATTATGATAACGTGACTACGTTTTTGGGTAGGAGTGATTCGTATACTAGAATCTTTTTGGATTTTGCAAAGAAATTTGACAGACCACCACATAATACATTGGTATGCAAATTACCGCCAACGGATTGGATAATTAGTTGGTTGATTGGATAAGAAACTGGCTTTCTAATAGATAAAAACGGTGGTCTACAGAAGCGCTTGTCTCTGAGGATGAGAATTACCAGTCAACCCCAAGATGGTTCTGTCCTACGACACACACTTGTTTATTTTGTTTGTTAATGATATTGCGAATAGTTTGCAAGTGGATCTTCAGGTGTTCGTAGATGATAAAAAGTTGATAAAATTACAAAAATTATTAGGAATGATGCAGATGTACAGCTGGTAAAGAGTAGTTTGAAATGAGTGGCTACGTGGAAGAAAATGTAGATTTACTATACATTTAAAGTAAACGTGAATAAATGTAAGGTTTGCACCATGGATCTCGGAAATGCAATGCTGTGTATCATATTGAAAGCACTGTATTACAGGAGGAGAGGGTGCGAGGGATTTGAGGATATTAGTGAATAGAGAACTGAAGTTTCAAGGATATATTGCAAAAGTGATAAAACACCACAAAAATATGAAAATATAATTTCCAGCCATTGAATTAGAAACTTTTATTTAATACCGGGTTGAACTTCCTTTACACCGAATAACAGCACATTTGCGGTTTCGCATAGAATCAACAAGGTGTTCGATTGCACCTACATCTACAAAGTAGCAGGTGTTCACCATACAGTCCTTTAACTGGTTCAGATTTGACGCAAGAGGACTTGTTTGCAGATCTACTTTTCTATCACGACCAATACATTCTCAATAGGTTTCAGATCTAAGATTTTAATGGCCAGGGAAGATGGTGAAAGTCAATGTCATCCTAGCTAAGTCATTGTTGCCTAATATTGCGCCATGGATAGTAACATTCTTGTACATGACTCATACTGTACAACTCTGTCGTCACCAGCACACCGAATCTCTACTACCATCTACACAACGCCATCTACTGCCCATCACTTCCAGAACTAGAATTTGTTGTTATGTATAAATTGCATGTTTTCTGAAGCACCGATTTGTGTGTATGAGGGATGAATTAAACTAGTTTCTCTGAGAAAAACACGTCCTGCTACCACCGTATAAGACCCGCTAACTCAACTTCTATTGAAAACGTCCATATAAAGATTGTTCCCCTCACGACGAGAATCGAACTTAGGCCTTTGCTAATCGAAGGGCGCAACAAACCACCGTTCTTCCAATTGCGCTGCGGAAGCGCTTATTTTCCAGTATCTGAAAAATCTCTCTGGTATTAATCCGCTGAATACCTCTCAAGAGCTTACACGCGTCAATCTATCCTAATAGCTAACATTCCGCAGTCCTGAAATCATTTGTGTCAGCTGCCTCTGCACCCGCTCCAAAGTATCTTCTTCTCCCTCTAAACCTGGTCAGCAGATTGGAGCACAGTAGTCCAGATGTTGCCCTGTTCAGGATCTTGTACCCATGGAATCATTAGAATCATTATCATTTTATCTTTGCTGATCAACGTTCATCTTAATACTGCAGCAATCCCCTGAGTTGCCTTATTCACTTTTCTAACACGTCCTGTAAATTTCAAATTTCGATCCACTATAACTCAAAACTCCTGTGCTTCTTCGATTTCCTCCAGCATACTTTCACATGTAGTATTCAGTGTCCAATCTGCAGTTTCCAAAATTGAAAGTTTACTACTTATATGTATTTTTGTTCTGAAATATTTATTAATAGCGAAAACAAATCGTAACAAGCATCCAATTAGGTGTGTTATACGACTTTTGCTGCTGCACTTGCTCAGCGAGAATTTCAATATCAGACGAGTATGTCGTAATTTTTATGGCTTTTTTTTTTTTTTGAATAACTCGTCATATATGTAAGAGAAACTTACATATAATTGATTTCTCATATATAATGCGATCGATATGTTATGAGTTTCAGGCAGAAATAAAACACGTATTTCTCAACAACGTTTCATACAACATGCTCATAATATCATTTGTCTCATTCGCAGCTGTCTTATACGAGTAAACACTATTAGAGTTCAAGAAATGGGAATAGATGTATAATTAATTTAATGTTGAGCGATATTTATATGAGTAATAAATTATATTTGCCTTTCTCTTACATGTGGCAGATGTAATATGTTCACTGGGCATCCACAGACGCCGTATGGTTTAGACAAATCTCTGACACTCTTGTATTAGCCATTCCTAATCTTCTTCTGACATCTGAACAGCAATTCTTCACATTAATAATGGATCCCAGGTACTCAAACTTGTTGACTTCGTCTATTCTTTCTCTATAAATGTACACTTGTTTCTCAAGAGAATCCTTATTTGTATTTCCTTTGAGAAACACAATCTTTGTCTTGCTTAGGATAGGGTTCAAGTCCTCTGTTATTACAGTCTTTTTACCTTTATCAAGAATATATCCTACTTCTTCTCATTTCAGAGGAGTACGGTATCCTCAGTATATCTCAGATTACTGATCAATCTACCATGTATCCTAATTCTTGTCCTCAGCTTATCTAGGGCTTAACGGATGTTATCATCCGCATATATACTCCAATGAGGAGAGTAAACATCCTTGCCTAACTCCTTTTTCAACCTGAAGCCAATCAGTTAATCCAACACCTGTTCTTAGCGTTTCTTCAACATTAGCATATATTTCATCTACTCGCCTTTGCTCAGAATGATTGCTGAGAGGAATCATCTTAATTATGTCAAATGGTGACTTCTGAAAATCAGTACGCAGAATCCAACTAACAGCTAGCAGGAAGAGTTCCTCACCAATAGCATGTGGTTTTCAGACTTTGTGATTCAACAATGAACGTTGTACGACGCACGCAAACAATTGGTGTTTTGTTGTGAAGTATTGCAAAACATGTTTGAAACTGTTGGTCGCTTTTGAAATTTTTCTCGGAGAGATTGAAAGAAAGTTGATGTTATTTACCTTGTCAGGATGTACCTTCTTCAAATGTTCAATTACTATGGAAGGCTTCATGGTCTCATTAGAGAAGACCCTTTCACATAACAGGCACATTGACAGTTGCTTGTTTGTTGGTGCTGTCTGCATCCATATTTCAGGTATTCAATGCTATACTGCCTACATTTCTTCTTTCACGTATCTGCATCTTCCATTTCTATTCTGAAACAAGCAGGAATATGCGTATATACACACGTGAAAGCAATTTTCTTAAATAATAATCTTTATTTTTATATCCAAACAATATAACATAACCTATAATTTTCCAAACTGTGACACAACACTTACATTGCTAAAAGCTTCACATTTTTGTTCAGTAAACACGAATATTACAAAATACATTATAACGCACTCAATAGTATTAATGTAAAAATGGACAACTTCAGAAATTACCACAAAAATCTGGAAAAATATCTTGAAAACAACTTAGTTTTTTTTTTTTAATGATTGGAAACATGTATTAAAATTAATAATTATCTGAATTTTTTAAATCAAATTAACTTTTTTCAAATATTTTTTTAAAGTTTGAGAAAGAGTTATTATACATACAAATTTCTCCATTTCCTTATAAGGATTACTCGTAGATGAGTGAGGCAAGTTAATCCCACCCACTTCGAAGCTTGGGTTATCTTTCATGAAGAGAGTGGGATTTAGAATTCAATATTTGTGTTGTTGCTACTGTTTATGTATGGGATGTAGGCATTGGATGCTAGTGATTTGTGATGTGTATATTGGTGATAATGGTTTCTTAACTTTGTTGGTATATTTTCCAAAGTTCGTTTTTTAATGTTCTGTAGTTATCTACGTGTTTTAACTTTCTTGGTAGGTTGTTGAGTTGCGTGGGAATCTGATGTGATCTCACAAAAGAACCGTATGAGTTGTTGATGGGTGTGGGGATGTAGAGAGTGTTTGTAGGTCTTTTATACGATATGTCTCTGTTGTTTCGATAGATGGTGTTGAAGTAATTCGTAGTTAATGTCATGTAGTGTTTCAGGTTTTCAATGCTCAGAATTCTGTGTATCGCCATGTGCTTGTCGGATATTGGTTGTTGCGTGTAAGGTGTCCAGATCTCTGTTGACACGATTTTCCCGTGTAGTGTTTCTAATTTGGTTAGGTGGGTGTTGAATGTATTTGCATAGACTGTTATTCCGTATCTGAGTAGGGATTCGCAGATACCGTGATACAGAAGTTTTTTTGTGTTGGGTGGAATAATGTCTTTAACTTGAAAGAGTTTTACTGCGATGATCCGGAGTTTGGTGTGTAGGTATTCTATATGTTTTGTCCATTTAAGGTGGGAATCTATATAGAGACCGAGGTATTTTGCGTGTGTCACAGGTTTGATTTCGGAACAATAGCAGGTATTTTTTATTGCTAATGCAGCGGTATGTGTGACAATGTGTCGACAGTGATGCGGGGCGTGTGATTCTTGGGTTGTGTATTATCAACTTCTGTGTTTTGGTGCCGTAGATTATAATTGCGTTTTGGTGGAAGTATGCTGTGATTTCGTTTAGGTCTTGTTGTGATTTGCAGAGATCTGTGTTAATGCTATTATGTGTTAATGTGTTAATGCTTTGCAGAGATCTGTGTCTGTGTGGAATGCTAGTAGTGCAGTGTCATCTGCGTATTGAAATATTTGACTTCTTATGGATATGTTATGAACATCGTTAATGTATATGTTGAATAGAGTGGGTGATAATATGGCACCTTGAGTTACACTGTGTTTTACTTGTATACTCCGACTGTGACCTGTACCTATTTTTGTTACTTGTGTTCTGTTTGAGAGGTAGTTCTTGAACCATGTATGCAGTGTTCCTCTGATACTTATTGAGTATAGTTTGGTGAGCAGTATATCATGTTCAAGTGTGTCAAATGCTTTGGTTAGGTCCAGCAGTATAAGAACGGCGTACTTGTTTTTGTCGAGAACTTTGTTTATTGTGTCGGCGATGACTTCTAATAAAGTAATGGTGCTTTTTGTTTTCTAAAAGCATATTGGTTTTGTGAGATGATGTTGTACTTCTGTAAATAGTTCTGTAGTCTGGTTCTTGCTATTGTTTCTAGAATTTTTGAGATGACTGGTAGTCTAGCTATTGGTCAATAGTTGTGAGTAGTGTTTCTTTTGTCGTATTTGTATATTGGTGTAATTACTGCAGTTTTTAGTTGTTGTGGAATAATGCCTGTGTCGAATATTATGTTCACGAGTTTCAAAAGTATTGGATTTATTTGATCAAAGTGTGTTATAAGATCTGTGAGTCTTATTTTGTCTATTCCTGGAGTGGTCTTTGGTTTTAGTTATAGGATTGCTTCTTTCAGTTCCTGTTGTGTTATGGGTGGAAATTAATCGTTTGTTGTTGACATTGTGTCGGTATTTTTTTGTTGATCGTTGGTAGTTTGTCTTTTTTGAGTTGTGCGATGTTGTTTGTGAAAGCATGGCTGAATGAGTCTGTTAGTTCCTCTTGGTTTGTGTCCTGACCGAAGCTTTTTGCAAAAAAATCTTATGCTGAAGTTTCTTTTTTTGGGTTATTAGCTCGTTGAGTGTAGCCATTGTAGCTTAATGTTGTCGTTATATTCCATGCATTTTTGGAAATAGTAGCGTCTTATTACCCTACGAATTTTTGTTGATAGTTTCTTTCTTGTATTTTTGTATAAGGTTTGTAAATGTGTGTTACTGGGTGACTTTTTAAGTTTTTTCCATACATTTTCTTTTTCAGTAATAGTATTTAGTATGACATCATTTATCCATGGATTGCTGTCTGTTTGTCGACTCGTTTATGTAGTTTTTGTTGCGTGTTTGTATATTTCTGTGAACTTTAGTTGAAAATTCTCGTATAATGTTACAGGATCGTTTATTTTAAGTAGAGAATTCCAGTCTGTATAATTTACTTGGTTATCGACAATGCTCTTTAGTGTGATCGAGTTTTTTCAACTTCTGTTTTGGTGGGAGGGGGTGGGTAGGAAACGTAGTAGAACGAAGTTGAGATAAAGTAGTGATCGACAATTTTGATGTTAACTGCTGATGAAGTATATGTATAGATGGGAGTCCGTATGTTGATATGATCAATGCATGATTGTGTTAGTGAGTCATTGAGTATTTCTTCTCTTGTTGGGGAGTTGATGTAGGGTTTATGTTGTACTGACTTAGTATTTCAGGATATGTGTTAGTGGTTGAAGAAGCGTGGTCATGAGTATTTATGTTAATGTCTCCTATTAGAATGCGCCTGTGTGTTGTATGCGGTTTGATGCTGCTTAGTCATGTTTCTAACTCGTGAAGAAAACTGAGTGGATTATTATTTCTGGATCTGTATATTGTGTTTATTGTGTATTGGATACTATTGTGGCTATTTGTGAGAACCAAAATTAGTGTTTCCGCATGTTCGAAGTGAGTTTGTTTTTCTGTGACATTGTGTTTTTCTTTGATAAATGTCACAATGCCACATCCTCTTTTGTTTGGTCTACATATGTTGTAGGTTTTATAATTATTCATGTTGTATGCGTAAAGTTCTGTGTCGTTTATTGCAACTTCGATCAGTATTAGCGCATCTATGTTTATCATGGTATAATTGAGCTGTGTTTTCAGTGTAAGCCAGTGTTTTTTTATACTTCTTATGTTTGTGTGTATGGTAGTGAAGTTGGTGTCGGTGGAAATATTGTCCGACCATTTCTTCAAAGCATCAAAGACCTTGAAGTTTATGTTGTCTGACTGGATATGTTCGCCTATGTTTGATATCTCCACTATATAGTTTTTAAATAAGTTCTAATCTTATTCTTAAGGATGTGAAAAGTTCATGTTTTGTATTGGTAGGCTGTGTAAGTCGTATTCACTTGTAATTATGTATACTCGCGTGTTTTCATTCTCTCTCAAAAAATATCTGGGAATTCTTTGTCCACAGCAACTTGTTGTTTTTATCTGTTTTTGTCTTCCTTGTTTGGTATAGAAGATTTTTGAAGTATGGAATCCAGTGTTCCGTTATATAGATTGGAGTTGGGAGTTTCTTATCAGTTAGGATCGTTGTTGTCGGCCTTGTTTTCTTGCTTGCTGCAAGAATGGAGGCTCTCAGATTTCTGTAGGTGAAACGAGCGATGATTGGTGGAGGTCTCTCTTTATTTTTTTGTGTGCCTCGGTTGATATAGGTGATATCTGTGGTTGGGATTTTAATTAAAATTTTGCTGCCGATCAGTTGCATAATGTTGCTTAAGTCTTCTGTATTTTCTTTCGTTATTCCTCAATTTGAAGTTATTTTTTTTTCTTTCTTTTTGCAGCATGTGTTCCATTTGACACTTGAGTATGTTTACTTCTTTTGGCAATTCTTGACTTTCGCGTTGGAGTGTTTCTTGCGTCTCTATCGTTACCGTTAATTTCGTCTTTATTTCTCTCACAGTTCCTAACATTTTTTCAGAGGTATCGTTATTGAACTGTATGTAATGTTCATACTCCTCGAATTTTTTGTTAATTTGTTTCCATGTGTGCATTTAATAATTCTCTCACCATGAGTTTAAAAGATTCAAAATTATCCGTAATTTTAGGATCCGGAAGCGGCTTACCTTGAAGGGCGTCGTTACTTTTCTTTGGTGTCTGGTCTTTGTTCTTCGTTTTCTCACGGCACTGTTGACATCGCCATTCGGTCAGTTTCACAGCTCTTTTTTGCTTCCCACGTGCTTTCTGATATCCCTGAACAGTGCAAGTGTTGTTTTGTATTACATCCGGAACAATGCGGCCCGTCCCCTTTATCGCTTAATGGCTTATTGCATTTGATACAGCTCATTTTGCTTGAACTTCGCTGTGCCGGTGAACTTTAGCGTTTCTTCCCGTTAGCGTCTATAGTGTGACTTTTAAAATGGCGACGTCCTTTGTTCTTCGTTGGCTGGTGACTGCAGTACACTCTATGAACTTCCTACACTGAAAATTCGAATCTTACTTATCCTATTTTGGTAACTTAAACGTGACTAGTACAATTAAATAGGAGCACTTTCAAGTTAGAAACATGAGTTAATTAACACTTTAAACCTATAAAAACCAGCAGCAGCGATACAGCGTACGTGCATCAGTCTGCCTACACAGTGCCCTCTGATAATAATAATAATAATAATAATAATAATAATAATAATAATAATAATAATAATACTAATAATAATAATATTTTTTTTTTTATTATGTCTCATCAGTATAAGTTACATACAATAATAATATTTACAGTATTTACAATAAGGATTATACAGAATTTTTTTTTTTTTTTTTTTTTTTTTTTTTTTATGTCTCAGATGAATTGCATACATAGTTGCTGTAGTAATTATATGTATATAATATTTATAACGCATTACAAGTGTGTATAACAGATACTTGCAAGTTAGTAATTTTCTTCCTCGAAGCTTAGCAGAGCTTATCTGAGGAAGATAATAGATGACAGAGAGTGGTGGTTTCATGGTTGTGTTCCTATAGTGGTCACAAGCCAGGTGTTGATTTTACTGTTTGTTGGTGCGTGCTTGAAAGACTTCGACTGCTATTACAGTTTAACTTTTTTTATTTTTTTATTTATTTATTTATTTTTTTGTGAAAATAGGGTTGGATTTAGACATGTAGTGGTAGTCTTGTAGTGGTAGTTTTTTGAGAGGGGGGGTTGTCGTAGGTTTGTGTGTGTGTATGTGTGGTGGGGGAGAGAGAAACAGGAATTGCTCTAATTTTCGTTCTCGCTATAATATTTATATAGTGCCTGTTTCAGCTCTCTGTATGTTCCTAGGTTTCTGTTGTCGAACGGCAGTTTGTTTATCATGTCAGGTACGTAGAAGTTTCGGGTGGCTTTGCCGTGGTGATTGTTGTACTTATATGTTATGTAGTTTGTTGACTGTGGTCTTGTTATTTGATATGTTGTTCTGGTTACTCTATATGTTGGGCTGTAGTAGTGTTTTAACATGATTGTGTAGTGGCGTAAGTGTTTCACCTTAAATATTTTGTGTTTTGTCCATGCTTCCTGCATAAGAGTGGGTTGTTCCCAGAATATCAGTTTTATCATTTTATCTTGCAACCATTGTAGCCTGTTAAGTCTGTAGTCTGTGCAGAATGCGTATGATGTGATTGCATATCTTAAAATGTTTTCACATAATGCTTTATAGATTAGTATTTTTATGTGGGTTGGGGCAATGTCTTTTAATCTGTATAGTTTGCTTGCTATTATCCTAAGCTTGGTAATATAATAATAATAATAATAATAATAATAATAATAATAATAATAATAATAATAATAATAATAATAATTAAACAGCAGCGATTTATTATTGCACATTTCTGCATTTTGCAGTACATCATCAGAGAAACCCCTGCTACACCCTTGCCTCTAGTGCCACCTACGTAATTCCACCACCAACAGTGGATGGTACCTTCCACTTTGGGAACCCGTAGTTTAAGGCAAAGGATCTGATCTCTGGTGCCGTTACCTTTCCTGAAACTTGTTAGTTAAACAAATAGTTTTCTAGTTATATTAATAATTATAAATAATAATAGTTATAATAATAAGCTGTTGACACCCTTCAGCAACTGGTATATGGTGATATGACTTATACATTACTTCCACCTTATTATCATCACTTCTGGGTCTAGCTCCCACTGATGAGACCTCAATAAAGGTCGAAACAGGTCTGGTTAGTGGCCCTTCCCTTAATGCATAGTATTGTACATGTCCGCAAGGAGATGTGCTTTACATTATGGGAGATACTAAGACAAATGATCAGAACTGACTCTACGTTTACCACGAGTTGCCCCAGTCCCGAAAATAGTTCAGGTGCAAACTTTGTTTTCTTACACTTGGATAAAGGATTAAACTAAATATATACTGCAATTGGTGGTTTTATAGTTCTTGCAATCCTTCATATCGCCCTTCTTATATAGTGGTATGAAAATCGACTTTTTCCAGTCTCTAGGCCATAATGCTGTCTCCCTTATCATTGCAATCAATGTATGAAACACGCTTATCTCTCCATCTCCTGTGACTTTAATTTACCCTGCTGGGATTCCATCTGTTCCTGAGGACTTATTGCTGTTAAGCTGCTTAACTGCTCTTTCTATTTCATGAGTAAGTGGAGGAGTATCCGAATCGGAATTTTTCTGGTGACAGGGCTCCTCGAAAGTTTCTTTATCCAATCAATTGTACAGTTCCGCAGAGTATTCTTTCCATCTGTTTTTGATTTCCAAATCTTCTGTTAGTAATGCTTCATTCCTGTATTCGATGACATGAGCTTAAACTTGTGCTTTAGGTCATGAACTAAATAAAACATCCTTGTATAATTGGGTTTCATCATGGGGAACTCTAACTCTTTACATTTATTATATAAAACGTTTCCTAGTGCTGTTTGATGGCTATTCTGATTTCTATATGTAATCTCTTATATTCTTCAGTCCCTGTGTCTCTTTGTTTTTCCAACCACCTTCTTTTGGTTAGTTCCTATGTTGAATCTGATATCCATGGGTCTCTTGGCCTTCTTATTGAACCGAGATAATTCTTGGCTGTATCATGTTGTATTATAATCCTGACTCCTTTCCAAAGCATTCTGGTGAATTCTTCTCACTGATCTCCAAAAAATCATCTAACCGAGTTGATGTTTCTTCTGTGAATCTGCTAGGAATTACTCTAACATCCAGTATAGTGGAATGTGCCTGACTGAGACATTTCAGAGTCTTAGTCTTACTTTGTCTCTTATTAGCAGAAGATCTGTACCACAACCGGGTCCAGGACAAGAATACACATCAGAGATATTTTTCTTCCACCGGTCGAGAGCGAGAATGTAATGAATCTGCTGCCTTGACCTATCAATTTTATTAATCTAAGTATAGGTATGTCGTTGGTGTTTCAGGAAGCAGGTATTAGTAATAACTAATCTGTACGTGTGGGCAAATTCCAGCAATCTATCACCACGGGAATTACATTCACCAAGACAAAACTTGCAACACTCCAGCCTAACTCTCCTACTCTTTCCACTTTTGCATATTAGTTCCCCAAGATATAAATTATGTCTCTCCTTAGTAGGGAGTCGAAAGCAGTCTCTACGTTTTCATAGAATTCCTCGATCTGTTCATCAGGCCTATCCATGTGGGACGCATAAACGACCACGATTGATACATTGGTAGGCTGACCCTTAAGTCTAATAGAACGTATCCTATCATTAATGGGGTTATAACCAAGGACTTCTTGCCTGAGCTATCTTCAGTATCACATCTACCACACCTTCCCCCCCCACCAAATTAACAACTGGCTTACTATCCTGTCTTTTGAAGTTTTCTACATTCCTTCTGGTCTCTCTCATTAAAAGGATGTCAATTTCATACCTATCCATCTCTTTACAGACAACTTAAGAGTACCCATCTGCAGACCCCGAACATCCCGTGTCCCTTGTAAAATTCCCTATTGATGGCGACTGTAATATAGTTATAATAGTTATAATAATAAGCTGTTGACACCCTTCAGCCTTTAGGACACCCTTTGGACTCCCTGGAGGTATCAAATCCCTTCGAGAGGGTCTTCTCGAAGAGGACCCTCTGCCTAAGTCCTGAACGCGGCTCTGATTACTCTGCACGACAACCGATGCAGCATGAGATGTATTATAAGGAACAATCATATTGGCATTTTGGAGTGAAGTCACTGCAAGAAGAAGAAAAAAGTGAAAATAGGAATAGTCGTCCCGCTGAACTTGAAGGGGGACCCTGAGCGTCCCTCTTCAAGTTCAAAACCCTGAAAACGACACGTCCGATACCCGCTTGATCCGCATCTGTATAATACAAAAAAATATTAGAAATTTACAAAACTTCATCATGCAGTTTTTTATATTTTTATAATAGCTTTACTTTAATAGAAAGTGGTTTCTATTATTCTCTGAACGATAACTGAGAATGTTATATTTCTGATGTTTGGTAGGAACATTTGATTCTCTCTCTCTCTCTCTCTCTCTCTCTCTCTCTCTCTCTTTCTCTTATAACGAGCCGAGATTAAGTTAAAATATGACATTTCTGAATGTTTTGACGAAACGTACCTTTTGTTTACAAATTGCAGCAAAGCTTCATGATTTCAATATGACGCAGTAATATGAGATCATTAAATCACGTGTTATTTAAACACAGAATTCAGCATTTTTGGCTTCGTTCAAAAGCGCTGCATTGTGTGCTGCACTGGGTACTTAGTGAAGACCAGACAAATGCCTATGACTTAATATTCTTACGAACACATTCAGGCTCAAAAAATGTACAAACTTAAATTCTTCATAACATTGATTTGTAATAAAATATTCCCAACATCACTAAAATGATACACGTCCACGGAACACTTGTCGTTTATTATTTCATTATTACATTATTTTTTTAATTACATTACATACATTACCTACATTTGTTTACATATAATAGATTAATTACATATATTGGTTTACATGTGATACGTATATTACATGCTTTTGGTTACATTCGATCCATCTTGGATGAGAAGTAATTCTTTGCTTTCACCCTCGAAGCTTATATGTAATGTTATCTGAGAATGACAGCAGTTGGTTATTATTTTTTTTTTTTTTTTTTTGCTTTGTTGGGAAGCTATGAAATCTATGATTGAGAAATTCGTTCGCGCTCGCTCGCACACACACACACACACACACACACACACACACACACGATTTATTTTTATTTTATTTTTTATTGTTCTTTCAAATAAGTACAATGTACATACATAATTACATATGTACAATGATCATCTATTCAATATATTATTTTACAAGGTTCAGCACTTTGTGCTACATATAATGAGATTTAAATAGTAATGATGATAACAGTTTTTTTTTTAGGTAACAATCATAATAATAATTTACAATTATATTGTTCAGAGTTACATAAGTTGTATAATATTACATGTTGTGGTTTACTATTTTTTTTTTCAAGTTTGAAAAGGTGTGATTATACAACAGTATTTACACATATGCAATCTGAATATTATGTGTCCTTATTTTCACAATTATTTATTATTTAAAATAATAAATTATTTATTTTAAAATAATTTTTTTTACATTGTATACATTTGTTACAATTATTATGTATATTACATTCATTTGTTTACATATGATACATTACTTACATTTATTTACATGTGATATTTACATTACCTACATTGGTTTACATATAATACATTCATTGGTTTTCTTGTGATACGTACACTACATGCATTTGGTTACATATGATACATCTTGGATGAGAACTAATTTTTTTTTCCTTTCATCCTCGAAGCTTAAATGTAAGCTTATCTGAGGATGACACCAGTTGGTTATTATGTATTTTTTTTTTTTTCCTTTGTTAGAATGCTACGGAATCTATGATTGAGAAATTCGCGCGCGCCCACGCACACACACACGCGTATCCCTCCCCCCACCATAAATTGGAATGTACTGATGCGTCGCTGAACTGGAAGCCTGAGCGAATATATTGTGTTTCATTAAGTTTGTATAGTATGTTGGGTGCGTATTTCTTGTTAGTAGTATGTCGTTATAGCTCTTTTCAGGCTATTGTAGTTTGTAAGGTTTCTGTATTCAAAAGGTAATTTGTTTATCATGTCAGGGATGTAGAAGTTTCGCGTGGCCCTTCCGTAGTGATTATTGTATTTATATGTGATATATTAGTAGTCTTAGGTCATGTTATACGGTATGTATTTCTAACTGTTCTGTAGTTGGCATCGAAATAATGTTTTAGCAAGGCTGAATAGTGACATAAATGTTTTGCTGTCAGTATTTTGTGTTCTGCCATTGCAATGTTTATAAGGTCTTGATTTTCTCTTTGTTCCCAAAAGAATAGTTTTGTCATTTTGTACTGTAGCGACATTAATATGTTTAATTTGTAGGGTGCACAGAAAGCGTACGTTGTTATAGCGTATCTTAGTAGATTTTGGCATAGTGCTTTGTATATTAGTATTTTTAGGCGTATGGGAACTATGTCTTTTAATCTGTAGAGTTTGCCACTTATTGTTCGGAGTTTGTTGTGTAGATGTTTTATATGGCTATTCCAGTTCATATCTGCATCGAGGTAAATTCCAAGGTATCGTATTGTTTCAACCTGAGTGATTCTAGTGGTTTTGCTGTTCTGTGTGTTTTTTATGTTGGAAAGGGGATGTTGGATGGTTATATATTTGTTATCAACTGGTGAGTCAGTGGATTTCTGAATATCATTAATTTTGTCTTTTCTGAGTTTAGGTGTATGGAGTTTTTCGTGAGGCAGTCTATGATCAGATTTATGTCATGTTGCATATTTGTTTGGGCTATGCTTGCGTTATTATGGATGGATATTATTGCTGTATCGTCTGCGTATTGGAATATCTTACCTTTGAGTGGTAACTGATTAATATCGTGCGTGTAAATGTTGAATAGAGTTGGGGAGAGTACAGCTCCCTGTGGCACTCCACAGGTTACTAGTAGCTCTCTGCTTCGGTTTGATCCGATACGTTTTTGGGTAACATAATTTATTAGTGAGCTGGCAATAAATTTAAGTCCACATTTCGCTGCAAGTATGTATATTTTTTCTGGTAAAAATGTAGGTCGTCGTTTGATTTTTGACACTGCAATATAATGTATGCAGGCCGACGTTTTGTCCTAACAATACACACTTAAATTACTATTGCTGTGTGAAAGAACAGGGCAAAAGATAAGGTTTGGAGTAAAATAAACAAATAAAATAAAAATAGAAGCAGAAAATAAAATACAATGAAAATGAAACAAACCGAGATAATGAAACAATCATCCATATGCGCAGAAGTTTCCAAATGAATTGCATTTTTTGAGAAGAACAAACGAAAAATGCTGAATGAAATCAGAAAAGAACTTCGGATTGTCTGAGAATAAATTCATTTCTGCAATAAAAAGAAAAACTACTCAACAAACATCGATGAGACTTTGCATAGAAAGAGAACGTTGGTCCGAGAAATAGGATGGGGGATATGTATTGAAATGAGATAGACAGAAAGAGAGAGAGAGAGAGAGAGAGAGAGAGAGAGATGTTAGCAGCTAAAAAAATTACATGTAGACTATTACTTTCGACACGTGACATTCTAATCATACATGACATCGTACATCAGATTCTGCCTTCAAAATCTCTCCCAGTTTCTTCCAATTTGGTGATTTTGATTGCTCATTCAATTCTAGCAGAGCAAATTCAGCTACTTCTCATACTGTGTCGTCAAATGGTATGGTTTTACGTTCGCCTGTCCCTAAAGGTTTGTATGTGTTTGTAGAAAAACTGAGAGGTAAAAGACTCAGCAATACTATAAAAAGCATGCTGAAATCGTGAATGTTAACCAGAAACAATAACCACACTTATCGCTAAGAGCTTATTGATCTCGAATCTAGTAACTTAACCAGAATTAAACCATTAAACTCGCTTCATGTAAACTAAGTGAGTGGATGCAGTGACTTATTCAGTATTAAATGAATCACTGCAGTATTTATATATAATATATCAGCTAACGCCTTTTATTTCCTAATAAGGAGTAGGCGAGGCCGTTTTATTCCACCTTCCTTTTTATTGGACACTGAATGGCGAGTTCAATCTCCACTGGTATCCAGCCAGAGATAAATGGCCCAGGGTTAGCACTCATTTAAGCGGCAACAATTGAAGAGACCGGTAACTAGTACCGCCATCTCGTGGTCTATAATTCTAACACAATATTTTTAATGTCTGAAAAATAGCTTGTGTTCAACGGTCGATTTTTTTGAGTTTAATGGACGAAAACCCCGAAAAAATCCCGGGATAAAAAGCCACTTGCCACTGTCAGAGATTCACTAATTCGGGAACCGGTCGAAAAAAACTTTGAAAGTGTTCGTTTACTCGGTCACAAGAATCGTACTGTCTCCAAAAGTAATATAGGACTTAAACGAGCCCAACTATTCAGTATAAGGGAATAAAAAGTGTTAGACCACTTATGTAATCAGTCACCATTGACAAGCATCTTAATAGTAACAACTTTAATCAATGAAACGTTGTTACTTATTCTTATATGCTATGCACATTTATACATGTATATACTGTGGCTGTTTTACATCAAAGCACGTAGGTTATTATGCATCTACATTGTAATATTGTATATACATAGGCTGACCATATTTCCATGAGACGAAAACGGGATATTCGGATGGCAAAAACGGGACGAACAGTTACGTATTATTTTATATTCTGAAAACGTAAGACGATAAAAAAAATATTACATAAACATATTGAGCGTACCATTATTCTTCAGTAACAGAATCCTACAAAAATTTAGTTGGACTTAGAAGGGGAATGCACTTCAGGTAAGGAAATAAAGTCTATAATTTTGTCTTGAACACCACAATTTGGCAAACGTACCGCACAACGATTGGAAAAAGTTTGATGTCTTTAAAAGCTTCTTTTTCTTTTTCAAATCCTCTATTACTTCGCCCAATATGTGTGGTGATAAAACATTGCTAATCATTGCTTCTGATTAGTTACGTGCTGAGGATAATTTGGTTCATAAATTTTATTTGTCAACGTCTACCAGCAATCATTTGTGCGAAAACTTTGTCCCCGACGCACAGTAGGATAAGTAATAAGAGCTTCACTTGCTGCAAGTTTATCGCTTTCACTATCATCTCTCACCATAAATGAGTTGATGTTGTTAACTGAAGCCAGAGTCTTTTCAGCATTCTTATGTTTCTGGCTACGTGGATGTTGTTTGATCTTGCTTCTTCCTCCGTGAGCAACGGAAAAATGAACAATACAAAGTAGGCATACCCCGTTTTGTTCCAATGCGACAGAGATTGTTCAATTTAATAATTTTGAATGCTTTGTGGGGATTGTCATTAAATCTGCAGTTTCGCCTCTTTGATATTGCCAGGATAGACTTAAAAACTTTAAAAAAATATGAAATTAAAACACCGCATTGAATAACAAAGCAAACAGTTAACATACAGGAAAAACAAAAACTAATAATACGGCAAAACAGACACCTCTTTCGAAACGCTCAAGTTGCCGATATGCATTTTTTTATTTTCTCTGAATAAATCACTGCAGATATCGATATTTGGTATCGAACAATGTGAATCCATGCTCTACTTGCAAATGGTTATACAAATTACTGGGATCCGTTATATTGATGTACGATTGTAGGATTTGAATAGTAATTTAGGATTGTCCAATATTAAAGTATATTTATAGCTTTTATTAAAACGGGACACAATTGACATTTTTATTAAAACAACGGAAGGCAGGAAATATGAAAAAAAAAATGGTACCATCCCATTCAACACGGTAGTGTGAATGGTCAGCCTATATAAACAGTATGCTCAATGAAAAGTTATATCAAGTCCCGATGATATTTGTTACTCCTCTGTGCTAATTATGATAACGTGACTACATTTTTGGGTTGGAGTAATTCGTATACTGGAATGTTTCTGGATTTTGCAAAGGCATTTGACAGACCACCACATAATACATTGGTGTGCAAATTACCGCAAACGGATTGGATAATAAGTTGGTTGATAAGATAAGAAACTGGCTTTCTAATAGATGAAAAACGGGCGCCTTGTCTCAGAGGCGGAGAATTACCAGTCAACCCCCAGAAGGTTCTGTCCTTCGACACACAGTTGTTTATTTTGTTTGTTAATGATATTGCGATTTGTTTGCAAGTGGATCTTCAGCTGGTCGTAGATGATAAATAGTTCATAACATTACAAAAATTATTAAGAATGATGCAGATGTACTGGTGGTAAAGAGTAGTTTGATATGAGTGGCTATGTGGGAAGAAAAATGTAGATTTACTATACATTTAAAGTAAATGTGAATAAATGTAAGGTTTGCACCATGGATCTCGGAAATGCAATGCTGTGTATCATATTGAAGGCATTGTATTACAGGAGGAGAGGGGGCGAGGGATTTGAGGATATTAGTGAATAGAGAACTGAAGTTTCAAGGATATATTGCAAAAGCGATAAAATCACCACAAAAATATGAAAATATAATTCCCACCGGCCATTGAACTTCCTTTACCCAGGAAAATATCTAACCGGTAGGAAAATATAATTCCTACCGGTTTGAACTTTCTTTACCCAGAATAACAGTACATATGCGGTTTCGCATAGAATCCACAAGGTGTTGGATTGCACCTACATCTAGAACGTAGCAGGTGTTCACCAGACAGTCCTTTAACTGGTTCAGAATTGACGCAAGAGGACTTGTTTCCAGATCACTTTTCCTATCATGACCAATATATTCCCAGTAGGTTTCAGATCTGGGATTTGTAATAGCCAGGGAAGATGGTGAAAGTCACTGTCATACTAGCTAATTCATTGTTGCATAATCTTGCGCCATGGATAGTATCCTTCTTGCACATGACTCATACTGTACAACTCTGTCTTCACCACCACACCGAACCTCTAGTACCATCTACACAAAGCCATCCACTGCTCACCACTTCCAAAACTAGAATTTTTTTTTTATCTGTAAATTGCGTGAGTTCTAAAGGGCCGATTTGTGTGTATGAGGGATGAAAAACCCCAGATTTCCTGAGAAAAACCGTGCTAACACCGTATGAGACCCGCTAATGCAACTTCTATTGAAAAAGTCCATATAAAGATTCCTCCCATCACGACGGGAATCGAACTTAGGCCTTTGCTAATCAAAGGGCACAACGTACCACCGTTCTTCAAATTGTGCTTCGGAGGCGCTGAAAAATCTGAAAAATCTCTTTGCTCTCAATCCGTTGAATACCTCTCAAGAGCTTACACGCGTCAATCTATACTTATAGCTAACATTCTGCATTCAGCATTTTTTTGTCAGCTGCCTCTGCACCCGCTCCAAACTATCTTCTTCTCCTTCTAAACCTGGTCAGCAGATTGGAGCACAGTAGTCGAGATGTTGTACTGTGCAGTACCTTGTACACGTGGAATCATTAGCATCATTATCATTTTATCTTTGCTGATCAACGTTCGTCTAAATACTGCAGCATTCCTCTCAGTTTCTTAATCAGTTTTCTAACACGTCCTGTAAAATTCAAATTTCGATCAACAATAACTCAAAAATCCTGTGCTTCCTCGATTTCCTCCACCATACTTTCACATATACTATTTAGTATCCCATCTGCAGTTTCCAAAACTGAAAATTTACTTATATGAATTTTTGTTCTGAAATATTTATTAATAGTGAAAAAAAAATCGTAACAAGCAAACAATTAGGTGTGTTATACGACTTTAGCTGCTGCACTTGCTCAGCGAGAATTTCAAAATCAGACGTGTATGTCGTAATTTTTTTGGCTTTTTTTTTTTTTTTTTTTTTGAATAACGGCTTCACACATGTAAGAGATAATTGATTTCTCCTGTATACTGCGCTCGGTATGTTATGAGTTTCAGGAAGAAATAAAACACGTATTTCTTAACAACGTGTCATACAACATCCACATAATATCATTTGTGTCATTCGAAGCTGTCTTGTACGAGTAAACACTATTAGAGTTCAAAAAATGGGAATAGATGTATAATTAATTTTATGTTGAGCGATAGTTATATGAATTATAAATTATATTTGCCTTTCTCTTACATGTGTCAGATGTAATATGTTCACTAGGCATCCACAGACGCCGTTTGGTTTAGACAAATCTCTGACACTATTGTTTTAGCCATTCCTAATCTTCGTCTGACATATTCTGAACAGCAATTCTGCACATTAATAATGGATCAGAGGTAATCAAATTTGTTGACTTCGTCTATTATTTCTCTATAAATGTACACTTGTTTCTCAAGAGAATCCTTATTTGTATTTCCTTTGAGAACCACAATCTTTGTCTTGCTTAGAATAGAGTTCAAGTCCACTGTTATTACTGAGCTTCTTACCTTTATCAAGAATTTGCCCTACTTCTTCTTTCTCATTTCAGAGGAGTACGGTATCCTTAATATAACTCAGATTACTGATCAATCTACAACCTATCCTAGTTCTTGTCGTCCGCTTATCTAGGGCTTCACGGATGTTATCATCCGCATATATACTAAACCAATGAGGAGAGTAAACATCCTTGCCTAACTCCTTTTTCAACCTGAAGCTAATCAGTTAATCCAACACCTGTTCTTAGCGTTTCTCAACATTGGCATCCATTTCATCTACTCGCCTTTGCACAGAATGTTAAATTAATCGTCTTAATTATGTTAAATGGTGACTTCTGAAAAACAGTACTCAGAAACAGTTCCTCACCAATAGCATGTGGTTTCCAGACTTTGCGATTCAGCAACGAATGTTGCACGACTCACGCAAATCATCGGTGTTTTGTCGTGAAGCATTGCAAAACATGTTTGAAACTGTTGGAAGCTTTTGAAATTTTTCTCGGAGAGATCAGAGAAAGTGAAATTCTTATTTACCTCTTCAAATATTCAGTTATTCTGGGAGGCTTCATGGTCTCATTAGAGAAGACCCTTTCACATAACGGACATTGGCAGTTGCTTGTTTGGTGGTGCTGGTCTGCATCCATATTTCAGGTATTCAATGCTATACTGCCTACATTTCTTCTTTGACGTATCTGCATCTGCCATTTCTATTCTGAAACAAGCAGAAATATGCGTATATACAAATGTGAAAGCAATTTTTGTAAATAATAAACTTTATTTTGATATCCTCACAATATAACATAACCTATAATTTGCCAAACTGTGACACAACACTTACATTGCTAAAAGCTTCACATTTTTGTTCGGTAAACACGAAAATTAGAAAATACATTATAACGCACTCAATACTATTGATGTAAAAATGGACCACTTCAGAAATCACCATAAAAATCTCGAAACGTGTCTTGAAAACAACTTGGTTTTTTTTTAATGATTGGAAATATGTATTAAAATTAATAATTTTCTGAATATTTTAAATCAAACTAACTTTTTTTATATTTTGTTTAAAGTTTGAAAAAGAGTTATTATACATACAAATTTCTGCATTTCCTTATAAGGATTACTCGCAGATGAGTGAGGCAAGTTAATCCCACCCACTTCGAAGCTTGGGTTAGCTTTTATGAAGAGCGTGGGATTTAGTATTCACTATTTGTGTTGTTGCTACTGTTTATGTAGGGGATGAAGGCATTGGATGCTAGAGATTTGTGATGTGTATATTAGTGATAATGGTTTCTTAACTTTGCTGGTATATTTTCCAGGAGTTCGTTTTTTAATGTTCTTAGTTTTCTACGTGTTTTAACTTTCTTGGTAGGTTGTTGAGTTGCGTGGGTATCTGATGTGATCTCACAAAAGAACCGTGTGAGTTGTTGAAGGGTGTGGGGATGTATAGAGTTGTTGTAGGTCGTGTTATACGACATGTATCTCTGTTGTTTCGATAGATGGTGTTGAAGTAATTCCTAGTTTATGTGATATAGTGTTTCAGGTTTTTAATGCTCAGAATTCTGTGTATCGCCATGTGCTTGTTAGATATTGGTTGCGTGTAAGGTGTCCAGATCACTGTTGACACGTTTTTCCTGTGTAGTGTTTCTAATTTTGTTAGGTGGCTGTTTGATGTAATTGTATAGAATGTTATTCCGTATCTGAGTAGGGATTCGCAGATACCGTGATAGAGAAGTTTTTTGTGTTGGGTGGAATAATGTCTTCAACTTGGAAGAGTTTTGCTGCAAAGATACGGAGTTTGGTGTGTAGTTATTCTATATGTTTTGTCCATTTCAGGTGGGAATCTAGGTAGAGGCCGAGGTATTTTGGGTGTGTTACAGGTTTGATTTCGGAACATTGGCAGGTACGTATTTTTGTTGTTAATGCAGCGGTATGTGTGACAATGTGTCGACAGTGATGCAGGGCGTATGATTCTTGGGTTGTGTATTATCATCATCTGTGTTTTGGTGCCGTTGATTAGAATTGCGTTTTGGTGGAAGTATGCAGCGATTTCGTTTAGGTCTTGTTGTGCTCTGCAGAGAGCTGTTTTAATGTCTTTGTGGAATGCTAGTTGTGCAGTGTCATCTGCGTATTGAAATATTTGATTTCTTATGGATATGTTATGAACATCGTTAATGTATATGGTCAAGAGTATTTATGTTAATGTCTCCTGTTATGATGAGGTTGTGTGTTGTATGCGGTTTGATGCTGCTTAACCATGTTTCTAAAAACTCCTCAAAAAAAACTGAGTGGATTATTATTTGTGGGTCTGTATATTGTGTTTATTGTGTATTGGATACAATTGTGGCTATTTGTGAGTTCCAAAATTAGTGTTTCCGCATGTTCGAAGTGAGTTTGTTTTTCTGTTACATTGTATTTTTCTTTGATAAATGCCACAATGCCACCTCCTCTTTTGTTTGGTCTACATAAGTTGTAGGTTTGATAATTATTGATGTTGTATGCGTAAATTTCTGTGTCGTTTATTGCAACTTCGATTAGTATTAGCGCATCTATGTTTATCATGGTATAATTGAGCTGTGTTATCAGTGTAAGCCAGTGTTTTTTATATTCGTATGTTTGTGTGTATGATAGTGAAGTTGGTGTTGGTGGAAATGTTGTCTGACCCTTTCTTAAAAGCGTCAAAGACCTTGAGGTTTATGTTGTCTGACTGGATATGTTCGCCTTTGTTTGATATCTCCATTATATAGTTTTTAAATAAGTTCTAATCTTATTCTTAAGGATGTGAAAAGTCAGTGTTTTATATTGGTAGGCTGTGTAAGTCGGATTCACTTGTAATTATGTATACTCGATTGTTTTCATTCTTTCGCAAAAATATCTGGGAATTCTTTGTCCACAGAAACTTGTAGTTTTTCTCTGTTTTTGTCTTCCTTGCTTGGTATAGAAGATTTTTGAAGTATGGAGTCCAGTGTTCCGTTATATAGATTGGTGTTGGAAATTTGTTATCAGTTAGGATCGTTATTGTCCGCCTTGTTTTCTTGCTTGCTGTAAGAATGTAGTCTCTCAGATTTCTGTTGGTAAAAACGAGCGATGATTGGTGGCGGTCTCTCTTTATTTTTTGTGGGCCTCGGTTCATATAGGTGATATCTGTGATTGCGAGTTGAATTCCAATTTTGCTGCCGATCAGTTGCATTATGTTGCTTAAATCTTCTGTATTTCCTTTCGTTATACCCTCAACTTGAAATTCTTTTTTTTCTTTCTTTTTGTAGCATGTGTTCCATTTGACACTTGAGTGTGTTTACTTCTTTCCGCAATTCTTGATTTTCGCGTTGGAGTGTTTCTTGCGTTTCCATCACTACCATTAATTTCGTCTTTATTTCTAGCACGGTTTCTAACCTTTTTTCAGAGGTCTCGTTATTGAACTGTATGTAATGTTCATACTCCTCGAATTTTTTTTTAATTTGTTCCATGTGTGCATATAATAAGTCTTTCACTATGAGTTTAAATGAATCAAAGTTATCTATAATTGTAGGATCCGTTTGATGGCTATTCTGATTTCTCTATGTAATCTCTTATATTCTTCAGTCCCTGTGTCTCTTTGTTTATCCGACCACCTTCTTTTGATTAGTTCCTATGTTGAGTCTGATATCCATGGGTCTCTTGGCCTTCTTATTGAACCGAGATAATTCTCGGCTGTATCATGTTGTATTATAATCCTGACTCCCTTCCAAAGCATTTTAGGTGAATTCTCCTCATTGATTTCCAAAAAATCATCTAACCGAGTTGATGTTTCTTCTGTGAATCTGCTAGGAATTACTCTAACATCGAGTCTAGTGGGATGTGCCTGACTGAGACGGTTCAGAGTCTTAGTCTTACTTTGTCTCTTATTACAGAAGATCTGTACCACAACCGGGTCCAGGACAAGAATACACATCAGAGATATTTTTCTTCCACCGGTCGAGAGCCAGAATGTAATGAATGCGCTGCCATGACCTATCAATTTTAGATATCCAAATATAGGTGTGTCGTTGGTGTTTCAGGAAGCAGATATTGGTAATAACTAATCTGTAGGTGTGTGCAAATTCCAGCAATCTATCACCACGGGAATTACATTCACCAAGATAAAACATGCAACACTCCAGCCTAACTCTCTTACTCTTTCCACCTTTGCATATAAGTTCCCCAAGATGTAAATTATGTTTCTCCTTAGTAGGGAATCGAAAACAGTCTGTAGGTTTTCATAGAATTCCTCGCACTGTTCATCAGGGCTATCTATGTGGGACATATAAAGACCATTATTGATACATTGGTCGGCTGACCCTTTAGTCTAATAGAAAGTATCCTATCATTAATGGGGTTATAACCAAGAAGTCTTCTTGCCTGAGCAATCTTCAGTACAGCTACAATATGATGATTTTGAGTCACCTTCCTCCCCCCAGAATGAACAATTATCTTACTATCCTGTCTTCTGAAGTGTGCTCCATTCCATCTGGTCTCTGTGTAATTACTAGGATGTCAATTTTATACCTATCCATCTCTTTACAGACAACTGAAGAGTATCCATCTGCAGACCCCGAACATTCCGTGTCCCTATGTAAAATTCCCTATTGATGGAGACTGTAATATTCTTCTCGGAGAGGACCCTCTGCCTAAGTCCTGAACGCGGCCCTGATTACTCTGCATGACAACCAATGCAGCATGAGATGTATTATAAGGAACAATCATATTAGCATTTTGGAGTGAAGTCACAGCAAGAATAAGAAAAAAGTGGAAATAGGAATAGTCTTCCCCCTGAAAACCACGTCCGATACCCGCTTGATCCGCATCTATATCTATATCTATATATACATATATATAGCCCCGGGCAGAGCTGACTACTACTGGGTGCATCCCCAGCTGGCGGATCGGGGAACAGCCTTCAGATATGGAGGTTAGCTGCGATATAAGCAGAGCAATCTGGCGAATAAGCAGCGGTGGACCAACAGCGACTGAGCTATCAGGGCGTGGGGGAGCAGAAGTGGCAACTCTGTCTCACTTAAAACCTCACAAAGCCCAATGACAACTCGGTGACATGGCGAGTAGTGCCGCCATTAAATAAGTACCTGCTGGGGTCACCGCCCCTGACATTGGGAAGCAGCATTGTCAGAACTGACACAAGGTTGAAACCAAATGATGACGGAAAAGCTTGCGATCAGAGATTTGCAGATGGCAATATGATTATATTGTGTATGTCTGTAATACTGCTGAACAGAAAGCAAACGGAGAAACTACTGCTCTACCTTATCTCCAGAACAACCACCATGGCGAGCAAACCCTTACAATTGGCCCTAATTTCCCGGCGTCCCTTAAATGGGACAGGGGTGCGAAGAATCTCCGGGCTCAAAATGGTGTCCACTTTTAAAATTGCAACTTGGAATGTCAGAACTCTGTATGAAGCTGGCAAATTAAGAAATGCCACAAGAGAAATGAAGAGGCTGGGCATCCGGATTTTGGGAATTTGCGAGACAAGATGGCCAAAATATGGAAAGTGTAAACAAGATAATATGACAATGTATTACTCTGGGAATGATGAGAACAAACATCGACATGGTGTAGCTGTAATAGTATATGAAGAAATCAATAAATCAGTAATAAATTGGATTCCATTTTCTGAAAGGATAATGCTGTTACAACTTAAGGGAAACCCCGTTAAGATAAATATAATCCAAGCTTATGCACCCACAGCTGACAAAAGTGAAGAAGATGTTGGAGAGTTTTATGAACACCTAAGAGAGATTAAAAACCTAACAAAGAAACATGATATAAACATAGTGATGGGTGACTTCAATGCAAAAGTAAGAAGAGGGGGTGATGGAGAAATTGTTGGCGAACATGGCTTAGGCACCAGAAAAAACAGAGGAGATCGCCTAGTCCAATTCTGTCAGGAAGATCTAACAATAGCAAATACCTGGTTTAAACTTCCACCAAGAAGACTGTACACTTGGAAATCGCCTCAAGATAACCAACATAATATTGTCAGAAATCAAATTGATTATATACTGATAAATAAAAGATTCCACAGTAGTATAAAGAGTGCAAAGACTTATCCTGGAGCAGATATCTCATCAGACCACAATCCCATAGTTGCAGAAGTACGTCTTAGATTAAAATCAGCTAAAAAATCACAAAAGCAGAAAAAGAAAATTGATGTAGAAAAACTGAAAGACCCAAACATAAATAAAAGTGCCAAGACACAGCTTAACCTGCGATTACAACAGATTAACATAGAAGAAAATAAAAGTGTGGAATCTCTTTGGAATAGCCTAAAGAATGCCATCGTAACAACAAGTATTGAAGAAGTAGGTTATGTGAATAATATAAAACAACAGGAATGGATGACAGATGAGATTCTTTCTCTTATTGATACAAGAAGAGTGTATGAAAACAAAGACCTAGTCAGGTATTCAGAAACACATAACATCATCAAGAAAATAATAAAAGAAGCCAAGGAAAATTGGATGAAAAATTTATGTACTGAAATTGAACTGCTTCAGAAACAACATGATAATTTCAATCTGTATAAGAAAATCAACGAAATTTCCGGAAAACTGAGGAAAAAGCAAATAGAGTCTCTAAGAGACGAAAATGGAAAAATAGTTCTAGAAGAAGAGAATAAAGCACAGAATTTGATAAAATATGTAACAGAACTTTTCAATGATACTAGACAGAAGCCTATAAATATAAAAGATAACATTCAAGGACCAGCAATCATGAAATGCGAAATAGAGAATGCTATACAAACAAGTAAAACAGGAAAAGCCAGTGGACCAGATGGTGTGCAAACAGAATTTTTAAAATTAATAGAACCAGATAACATCAAACTTCTTGAAAAACTATTTAATAAAATATATAAAAGTGATGAATTTCCATCAGATTGGCTCAAATCTACATTTATCAATGTCCCAAAGAAACCCAAAGCGAATTCCTGTGGTGACTTCAGACTTATTAGTCTAATGAGCCAAACATTAAAAATATTTTTGAAAGTAATTCAGAATCGCATTTATAGTAAAAGTGAAGAAACTCTAAGTGAAACACAATTCGGCTTTCGGAATGGTTTTGGTACTAGAGAGGCCCTTTTCTGTACCCAAATATTGATACAAAAATGCATAGAAAAACAGAAATCTGTCTTTATGTGTTTCATAGATTTTTAAAAAGCATTCGACAAAGTCAGACACACTAACTTAATAGAAGTCCTTCAACAAATAAGGCTAGACGAACAAGACATAAGACTAATAACAACTCTGTATTGGAATCAGTCAGCTACCGTTCAATTAGACAACATTACCACCAGTGATATTAACATCAAAAAAGGAGTGAGACAAGGATGTGTGCTCTCACCACTCCTGTTCAACATATATGCAGAGGTAATCTTTAAAAAAGCATTGGAAGAATGTTCAGAGGGAATCACAATAAATGGAAAGATTGTTAACAACCTACGATATGCAGATGACACCGTGCTTATTGCAGATAACATTATGGATCTCCAAAAACTCGTTGACAGAGTATACATAGGAAGCCAAAGAATGGGAATAAATATAAACATCAACAAGACAAAATACATGATCATCAGCAACCATCCAGCCTCATCAATGAAACTGACACTCAATGGGAAAAATATTGATCGAGTGTCAAGATAATAATATCTTGGTTGCTGGCTTAATGAACGGTGGGATCCAGAAATAGATATAAAGACAAGGATTGAAGTTGCAGCAGTCCTTCATGAAAATGAGAACACTATTCTGCAATAAAGACCTAAACATGGAAGTCAGATGCCGAATGCTGAAATGTTACGTGTGGTCTATTCTGCTCTATGGAGTTGAAACATGGACATTGAAGGCGACAACCATCAAGAAAATCGAAGCCTTTGAGATGTGGCTAGAAGAATGCTAAAGATATCATGGACAGAAAAAATTACCAATGAATATGTCTTAAAATCCATTGGCAAAGCTAAACATCTTGTACAAATAATCATGAAACGAAAAACATCATATCTTGGACACATCATGAGAAACAGCAAATACAAACTATATATATATATATATATATCAGAAATTTACAAAAGTTTATCATGCAGTTTTTTATATTTTTATAATAGCTTTACTTTAATACGAAATGGTTTCTATTGTTCTCTGAACGATAACTGAGAATGTGATAATTCTGATGTTTGGTAGGAACATTTGATTGCCTCTCTCTCTCTCTTTCTCTCTCTCTCTCTCTCTCTCTCTCTTATAACGAGCCGACTAGATTACGTTAAAATATGACATTTCTGAATGTTTTGACGAAACGTACCTTTTGTTTACAAATTGCAGCAGAGCTTCATGATGTCAATATGACGCAGTAATATGAGATCATTAAATCACGTGTTATTTAAACACAGAATTGAGCATTTTTGGCTTCGTTCAAAAGCGCGGCATTGTGTGCTGCACAAGGTAGTTAGTGAAGACCAGGCAAATGTCTATGACTTAATATTCTTACGATCACATTCAGGCTCAAAAAATTGTACAAATATAAATTCTTTATAACATTGATTTGTAATAAAATATTCCCAAGATGACTAAAATGATACACGTCCACGGAACACTTGTCGTTTATCTGAAGTATTTCAATTCAAATATTTTTGACAATTTCAATTTTTTTCGGTAACTATTATTTAGCTAACTTCCACAATTAATTGCTTTGGTCCAATGCAATTAACCACTCTCATCTGCTTAGCGATTAGCGTATCAGCTTTCCAGCCAAAGGCTAGCGGGTTCGAATCCCGCGTGGGCATAGATATGTGTGATTGTGTGTGGAAACAGTAGTAGTGGTGGTGATTGGCGGTAGATTTCGTGGTGTAGTTGCAGTCAGATGGTGGATTGAGTAGTTGAGACAAAGCTGTAGTGCAGGTGCCCTCCCCCGATGAGTCTTCGGACTCCCTGGAGGTGTCAAATATATATATATTTTAATAATAATAATAATTTCATTATTACATTATTATTTTTTTATTACATTACATACATTACATACATTTGTTTACATATAATACATACAAATCATACATTGCTTTACATGTGACACGTATATTACATGCTTTTGGTTACATTCGATCCATCTTGGATGAGAAGTAATTTCTTTGCTTTCATCCTCGAAGCTTATAAGTAAGCTTATCTGAGAATGACACCAGTTGGTCATTATTTGTTGGTTTTTTTTGCTGTGTTCGGAAGCTACGAAACCTATGATTGAGAAATTCGTTCGCTCACGAGCACGCCCGCACGCCCGCACGCCCGCACACACACACACACACACACACACACACACACACACACACACACACACACACACACACACACACACACACACACACATAATAATAATAATAATAATAATAATAGTAATAATAATAATAATTTTTTTAAACATTTTATTATGTCTCAGTATAAATTACATACAATAATAATATTTACAATAAGGTTTATACATAATTTTTGAATTTAGAATATAATAATAATAATAATAAAAATAATCTTTTTTTTTTTTTATAAACGACTTATTTGTTTTTACAATGAAAATGATAAGGTTTACTATCACACAGAGTATCTGCACCACACAATGAAAAACATATTATCTTTTCTGTACAGTACGAAAATTCGATATACAAAATGCAGAGTATATTTTATAAATATGAATATACATTTTTTTAAACTAGCTAAATATGGATTGGCACCAATGTGCACTCAATTCACGATACAATGCAGTAATGCAGCATACACGCAATTCAATAATAATAATAATATTATTTTTTACATTTTATTATGTCTCAGTATAAGTTACATACAATAATAATATTTACAGTATTTACAATAAGGATTATACAGTTTTTTTTTTTTTTTTTTTTTTTTTTTTTATATGTCTCAGATGAATTGCATACATAGTTACTGTAGTGATTATATGTATATAATATTTATAACGCATTACAAGTGTGTATAACAGATACTTGCAGGTTAGTAATTTTCTTCCTCGAAGCTTAGCAGAGCTTTTCTGAGGAAGATAATAGATGACAGAGGGTGGTGGTTTCATGGGTGTGTTCCTATAGTGGTCACAAGCCAGGTGTTGATTTTACTATTTGTTGGTACGTGTTTGAAAGACTTTGACTGCTATTACAGTTTCACTTTTTTTTTTTTTTGTGCAAATAGGGTTGGATTTAGACATGGTGTGTTTGTTTCTTTGTGTTCTTGTAGTAATAGTTTTTTGAGAGGGGATTGTCGTGGTTTGTGTGTGTGTGTATGTGTGGTGGGGGAGAGAGAAACAGGAATTGCTCTAATTTTCATTCTCGCTATAATATTTATATAGTGCCTGTTTCAGGTACGTAGAAGTTTCGGGTGGCTTTGCCGTGATGATTCTTGTACTTATATGTTATGTAGTTTGTTGACTGTGGTCTTGTTATTTGATATGTTGTTCTGGTTACTCTATATGTTGGGCTGTAGTAGTGTTTTAACATGACTGTGTAGTGGCGTAATTGTTTCACCTTAACTATTTTGTGTTTTGTCCATGCTTCCTGCATAAGAGTGGGTTGTTCCCAGAATATCAGTTTTATCATTTTATCTTGCAACCATTGTAACCTGTTAAGTCTGTAGTCTGCGCAGAATGCGTATGATGTGATTGCATATCTTAAAATATGCAATCACAAAAATATACAATAATAATAATAATAATAATAATAATAATTATCTTGAAAACGGAAAAACAATAAACCAGGGAATATTATTCACATCTTTTAACCAGAAAAAACGAAAACATTCGTGTGAAAATTCCCGTTTTGAAGAAAAAAAATCATCTTTCATCAAGACAATGCACCTGCCCACAAAGATGTTTTGGCAATGGGAAATTTAAGGGATCTACACTATGAATGGTTGGAACATCCACCCTATTCCCTAAATTTGGCTTCCTCCGGCTTCTATCGCTTCGAAAAACTAAAACACTACCTCATTGGTCAGCGTTTTCTACGAATCAAGAGGTGATTGCAGTTGTAGAGGGGTATTTTGCAGATCATACTGAGAACCACTACAGGGAAGGGATAATGGCGCTGGAATAAACGTATTAGTCTTAAGGGAGATTATGTTGAAAAATGGAAATAGTTGTGAAATTATCAATTCGTTTTTTTATTGTTATGCTCAGAACTTTTCAGACCACCCTCGTATTTAAGTAATTTTTACCATGACATAAAAGACAGAATCCCTTTATTAGCGCAATGATCTCATTTATTATGGAGATGACTTTTGTAATTACAGTTAATGAAATGCTTATTTGCAATTAAATTCTATATCAGATTGTAATTAAACGAAGGAGAGCCTTCGTAGCTTAGTTGGTATAGCCGAAGCCTGATGGTCGGAAAGAGTTTGGTTTCGTTTCCGTCCATTACGTGATGAACCTTTATCTGGTCTATTTCGACTAAAGGTTTGTTAGCCGGTCTCATAGTGGATTTTTCTTCAGCAAACTCGAATTTGTGTCCCAGAGAACAAGCAAACTGGCACCGTGAACACACACACACAGACACACACACACGGATCGACAGTTAAAAACACATATTCAAAAGTCCCTCATTATAAGTCACAATCTCAAACCGGTCTTAAGTGGAGTGGAAAAAGTTAGGGAAATCCCACACGATTGACACACAAGATTCAACATTACCGAGTGATGTTGAGTTTTCAATAGTAGAGTGCCTGAATGAATCTACGATTTCCCTCCTCATCTTCTGCACTTTCAATTGAGATTTCGGAATGTTGAAACAACTAATTTCAATATTTGTCAGCATATTAATCACCAATCCTTGCAATAGTAAAAATAAATGAGTCAGGTTACTGGGTGAATGGGTGATGTTTAGAACGACTATTCCGAAAGTTAATTTCGTGAAGAAATGTGTAAAAATGGCTACCGGCCAGAACGAATATATTCTTCCAAGTTGCCATGGACGCGAATTGCATATTAAAATTGTAATCCCATTGATATTATATTGAATTATACGATGGATACGAAGCTTTTGAGATCCGTATTTGATCCATGCTGGCCGGCAAGGTGGTATTTAATGAATACTATATTTGTAATTTTACTGTTTTTTATTCTTAAATGTATTAAAAATTGCATAATGTTGTACATATATTTTATCATGAGTATTAATTGATGTTTTATCCGAATTTTTACAGGAGAATACAAAAGCATCTGTGGATAGAATTAATTTTGCATATTAAATATCCATCGATCTTTATAATTTTATTTTCATTATTGTTAACTTTCAAGGTATATAATTATTAAACGTATTAGTTAATTTGTAGATTTTTAATTGGGGTTTGTGATGGTATTTTTGGGAAGGGGGGGTGAACACGTTCTCGTTTAAAGTTAAATTTTTGATATTTTATTCAGCATTTACAGTTCCCGAAAACATTAAAAAAATACAATGTAATATATATTTTCAGAAAATTACAAAATCTTAATTCCATCATGAAGTAAGATCGTGCGTTTTCGTTAATAACTTGAATTTAACACGACGTGGTTCGTATCAGCTTTTGAATACGTGGAAATACATTTCTGATTCCTGGCTAGAAAAACTGACCCTTGCCCTCATATAACGACTTGAAATAAGATAATATTTAACATCTGAATGTGCATTTTTTCACGAAAGGAGGTAAAATGTTTAGGATATCGCATAACATAGTAATATGAGCGTAAACTGAAGTGAGCTTTAAACGCAATGGAGCACTTTTGTCTTCCTTCTGCAGAATGGGATAAACGTTCTTGGAATCCATGGCGTTGTCTTACATTAAAAGTGTTCGCTATGCAGTATATTCAGTGGAGACGACAGACAAAAGATCCGTGACTTTCTTGTATTTACAATTAAACTCTGCCGTCAATGCAAAAATAGTACAAATTTCAGTTCTGATAGTAATATTCCGTGGGAAAGAAAGCTTCCAAAATCCCGTCTAATAAAATGAAAAAAGTTGAACGAAAAATCTAACCGTTCTATATCTTATTACATAGTCTGCTACATTTCGGCAATTGCGGCACGTAGCTCACTTTCTTATGGGCAATTGAACTGTAAACACACTTATTATGATGTGCACGAAGACAATATTGATAATCGATAAAAATATTCCAATCTCGATCATTCACAATCTTGTTTAGCAAACTAATATTGCCTGTCATTTTACAAATGTCAGTGGCGTAACTGGAGGGGGCGGCCTGCCCAGTAGGGTACTTTGCGTTTAAGAATGTGGCCATACTATCTATAAAACAGAAACTGAGTGATGAAATAGACTTCGTCAACTTTGCTAACGGAAAAGTAAGAAAACAAATTTAGAATATTGGAATTAAAGTCTCAATTAAAAAATAAACGTACTGTTTCTAATTTATTTCTCTATATGTCGTTTCGATTTTTTGTAGGATTCTTGGTGTGTATTGAGAGGGGAGGCAATCTCAGGGACCCCCTCCCCAGGCAGCAAAAGCTCTAGCTTCGACACTGACAGGTGTCACGAACTATTATTATTATTAAGTGGTCATCTTCATGGAGTCCAGCTTTATTGTGGGAAGCCTACACTAATCATGATCCACAAGATATATAAAAACCTTGTGGATCATGATTAGCGTCGCATCTTAGCAGCACTCTTCTCAGTTATATTTATTTTAATCTTCAGTATATGGCATTTCTGATATCATCCCACCTCTCAATCCTCTACAACTTTTGAATGAATGATTTCTAAAGTTCAATTCCCTGTTCATCATCCCCAAATCCCTGGACTCATCAACGCCATCAATATAGTACATAGATTGGAGTTTTTCAATCCTAAGTGCATAATTTTATACTTTGCCACATTATTATTTGTTTGTTTGTGTGCATTACAGCGCTAATTTGGTTTATATTCTTCTCTGTATATGTAATTTCTTTAAAGGAGAATAAATATTACAAAAAATATACATATATTATTATGTTGCACCTCCAAGAACTTGATTACAGGAGGACACTCCACTCCACAGAAACCACCATCTCCGACTACCATTTAATGTTCATCAGGAGTATTTTTACATCACCACTTTCCAGGTATTATTTGCAATATGTGAAGTTATTGAAAATAAGTATTAGATGTCATTGATTTATTTTTTATTTATTCTGTCTTGCACACTTGTTCTCTACACTCAGATTTCTTCTTCATTCTTCTTCGGTTATCTTTGTCATGTAGCTTCTCTTGATATCTCGTAACTCAACCTCTCCTTTGTTACTCTCCTACGCGTTCACATGGCTTCTTACTTGCTGCTGCAGTCTCTCCAAATGGCTCACACTAAAACCATTAAGTGGGAGTCCATCATTCTTATACATTCAATTGTTCCTTCAGACTCATTTTAAACATTAAAAAACTGCATTGCATTCTCTTCACACATCTCTGCTTATATATCATTCATAATTCTTGCTCTCCATCTCATCTTATCACTGTCATACCTGAAAACACACTGATCACCTTTCTTTTCACAAATGTGGATTTTCTAAGACTGCGGTTAAGAGCTCATTCTGAAAGACTCAAGAACTGTTCGGTTCAATGGCATTGTCATTTATTATTATTATTATTATTACTATTATTATTATTACGTTACACCTTCAGGGAGTTCAAAGACTCATCGAGGGAGGGTACCTAGTCTATCTCTCTCCGCACCACTCAATCCACTGACTGCAACTAACCACAACTACATCAACTCCATCTGCTTCGTGAAACCACCACTAGTATTTCCACAGACAATCACAAACATCCACATCCAAGGCAGGATTCGAACCCGCATCCTTTTGGCTGGAGAGCGGATACGCTAACCTTTCGGCTGGAGAGCGGATACGCTAACCTTTCGGCCAACCAGGCAGCTTATTATTTCCTTAATAAGAAGCAAAATCAGATCTACTCCCACTTACCTTGATGACACAGGTTATATTGTACGATAATATATCCTCTTCATTCTTTCATATTCTACCTTTACTCTTCTCTATGAGTAAAACATACTTCGCCCGGGATAGGTTACTTAATGAAGAAGTAATATTCTCTTATATTCTCAATTTTTCCTTTTTACTGTAGTAGTCACTTTTTCAGTTTGAGACATATTTCTCATGCAGCTGCTCTCCACTCTCACTCTCTCTTTATATATATATATATATATATATATATATATATATATATATATATATATATATATATATATATATATATATATCAATGGCGTTGCATACCCGTTTCATTAGGTTGTGCTTTCGTGTGGCTTATGCAAATTGTGCTACAATATTCACGTCAATTTGACCATATAATTCCATTTTTATCGATGTATGGAAATGTTAAATGTATATAGCCCATTAGGGCTCATCCTAATTGGTCCAATGCAATTACCTGTAGACAAAATTTGCTTGCTTTAATTTATGAAGAAATTCTAACCAAATCTCTGTAGAGTGGGGAAAAAGGTGTTCAACACGCATTGTGAAAGAGAGAAGTGTCACATATTCTCAGTTTTTACATCTTTCTACTAACTCAGTAAATACTGAAGAGGTGGGTGAAGCTTACCTCTTTTCATTACAATCATACAATACGCAAAATCTTTGGCAGAAAATGGGACATTCGGTAGATCATCAACACTGTTTCCCATTCTAAATATGGACGAAAAAATTTATAGTATATTACAGATTAAAAACTTGTCTTCATCGGTGGCCTAAACACATCAGTTCAACCTTCACACGTTCTTAACAGATGAAACTCAGAAAACAAAAACAGCAACTCAAGACAAATCACAAAGTTAAATTGGATTCGTTGAGATTATAGCCAATCACAACAACGATTGCTAGGTGCTAGTGTCTCAGGTCACATTCTGCCTCACGTCTGGGTGGTTTATAACATTAGAATGCTACGACTTCCACTGCACCATCTGTACGTCTGTACCAAAGTCTTAAAGGTGTCCATATTTTTGATTGCACACCGGCTATTTACTATCACATGACCTTCTCCATTCTTAAACATTGTGTTTAATTTCAGAAATCATGGCAGCAAACAATTAGGAGAGTGCTTAACAGTTAGGGGAGTGTATAAACATAACCAACTTCAGTTGTCAGGAGTTTATAAAATCATCTGCAGTTGTGGAAAAACGTATTATGGGCAAACCGATAAGTCGGTCTCACTACATCTCGAAGAGCATCAACGTGATATCTCTTACAACAGAACCCGTGCAAGCGAACTTTCCACTCATGTCCGTTTCTCTGCCGACTCCAATTTAAAAGAAAGTCAACACCATTTAGACTGGAATCTTACTACTAATATCCATAAATGCGCTGACGAACTATAAAAACGCATCTTAGAATCAAAAGAAATAGCTTTGGACCCTTCACACATGAATTGTAATTTAAGATATAGCTTAGCTGACTCACACAGCGCAGTGAATCATTTGTGTTGCTCTCGAGATAGTTGCCACTCACTAACGCCTCACGCTAGTCCTGCCACGCGGACACCAGTTCAAACTTGAGTGTTGTTATTCCTAACTTGTTTATATGAGAAGTCCATTTTTTTCTTGGTAGTTTTCAAGTTTTTGTGATAATATATACGTCTAAAGAAGTCGATGTTCTGAAGAAACTAGTTGCGTTTCAATTAAAATTTTTATCTTACCTTATCCCGGTCTGGTGTTCCTAGTTAGTAAAATTATGATTAAAAGGATCCCCCTAATATGCACACACACACAGACACATACACATGTGTGTGTGTGTGTGTGTGTGCATATTAGGGGGATTCGCCCCCTCCTACTCGAACCCACGGCGCCCAACACTCCGTTTTACTGACTGGTAGGCCGGTTTCTCTTGAAATCTGGCGATTCGAATTTTGAAGAATCGACACACAAGGTAGCCACAAAGTTTCTAAACGTTAAAAAAACGTGACAAACTAATGTGACATAAAAGGCTTATATATATATATATATATATATATATATATATATATATGCATCAAGATTCATTTAGTGTGTGTAGATTCTATTGATGTGTGTAGGTTTTCTGTACATCGAAAGTTTACGTTTTTGAGAACTGGTTAGTTTGACGTCCTGCAAAGGCACAGCACCATTAGTTTCAATTAGTTTCATTCCTGGCTGAATTTGAAACCGATGGGTCCCTTTCCAGTAAGTGAATCATTTGCACGAAAGGTTCACGGCCTTTCGTGAAACTGGCCAATTTCACGGCCTTTCCAGTATGTGAAACTGGCCAGTTCTTCTTAAAAACGTAAAATTTCGATGTACAGAAAACCTATACATACACCGATAGATATCTCCATAGTCAATACCATCATTTCCCCTCCTCAGAAACGTGAAATTATTTCTATTTTGGGACACAGAGCTCGCTCTCTTCCTGACGACCCAGATGAACTTCGTAAACAAATCAATTTTCTTAGATCTACTATCAGACTGAATGGTTATTCTCAAACAATTACTGAAAAATACGTTTTCAATCTCCTAGTCGCATTACTGAAGAAAGAATAATGTTAAAGAGAATACACCTATACCATACATAAGCTCATTCTCTCAAAAATTAGTCAAGATTTTCAAAAATATAACATTAGAACTTTATTTATTCCGTTTCCTAAGATCCGCTCTCTAGTTAGCCGTCCAAATCCTAGTAATCCCAATCTAAAATATCCCGGTGTGTACAAGATATGGTGAGTCTGCAACATTCCTCACTTTGGTCAGACGAATAAATCTATTGAATTGCGTATGGAGGAGCACAGGAGGGACATCGCTTATAAGAGAACACGTGCAAATGATTTATCCAGCCATGTCCTTTTTTCGGCAGATTCTGATGATGAAAACCATAGTCATACAATCCTTTGGGAAAGATCTAACAACATTTTACATTGCCATGACAAATTTCACGTTAAACATATATAGTGATTTTCCTATGCTGGTCACAATTTTTATCTTCAATGTTTAATGTTTTTGTGTTTTTTAAAATCACCTGAAGAAGGCTGTAAAAAGCCGAAATTAGTCGTGTGATACTATTAAACCTTTTTTCTTTTCTCTCGGTTTATACCACTGAATTCTTTTAAATAAATAAATAAATATATATACACACGAGACAGAGAAATCAATTCAGCAATGCATTGAAGAGCACATCCGTCCGTGATATTGTATTAAAATGAAGTGAGGCCTCAGCTTCGTCATCAAATGAAATCTTTTCAGCTGACCCACGAAACGCTTTTCAAGATAAGAGTATACACAATGGGATGTATTTTATTGAATAATATTGTTCAAAAGTTTTACATTCAATATATATATTTTCTCAAACACCAAAAACAAATTGAAAAACAAAAAGGTTACGAACAGTAAAATATTTAGTTGTAAATCAAATCTACAAAACGAAATGGTTTTTTGTTTCAATTTTTTTAACATTCACTGCTGTGTTTTCTAAGTTTTCTTCTTGCAGAAAGAAAGAGCCAACTCCATGAAATATTCTCACTCTTTTACCCATACTGTGACTTCACATATTTCTTTGCTCTAGCCCTGTAATAAACAAACGGTTATTTCATAATATTACAGTAGCGAACAAATTAATCAGATCATTCTCAATTTTAAAGAAAAAATTTAATTTCGTAAGAAAATAAATACAAAAATAAATTTCCAATTTTACCTAATAATTTATGTGTTCCTGTGTTCTATTAAGTTCATTAATTCGCTTTACCAAAGCAGAATATTTTTTTCATTTTTCGTCTCGAAACCATACTTTTATGATGGATTGATTAAGTTATCCTTTGAACCACAAATTAATCTTCAAGTCTCTTTTTCACTATGACCCACAAATTTTCTATTGGGCTAATGTGTGGAGAATTACCGGTCCACTGAAACAATTGAATGTTGTGATTTTTGAGGAACTCTTTCACTTTTTTTGAAGTGTGGCATGGAACGAGATCCTTTTTGAAGATGAGTTCTTTGTTTTTCTGGATCAGTGGGACAACTCTTTTCTCCGATAATACTTTTATCTACGGAGCACTTTTCATCATACCGTCGACATGCAGGAGTGAACGTGGACTGTCGTGTGTAAAACAGCCCAAGAACCTTTCAGTTGGGTGTTTAGGAGCTTGTTAAAGGTGTGGGCGAGAGGTCTTCTCAGCTGCTGATTTGCGAACATGGGATACTCGCTCTACTTGGACAAAGAACTGGCCCTCATCTGAGAAGATGACCTTCTTCCATGTCTCAACAGTCCAATATTTGTGTACTAATGCAGACTGGAGCCTTTTTTTCCTGCATAGCGTCAATAGTTGTTTCTTTTTTGGTCATGTACAGGCCTCCCTGTTTTAAACAATCTTTGACAGACCGTCATGTCCGAAACATCAATCCCACTAGCTGCCAAGCAGTGGCGGCCCGTACATAAGCACTGAGACACTACTCCATCTCCAAAGAAAAAATAAAAAATTTTAATTTTGTTTGTATTTGTAAATAATAACAATTCTGACAACATTATATAAATGCAATACAAGATTTTGAAGGTTACAGATTATCTTTCGACGGTGATTGAATAGCTGATAATTGGAATTGTTCGATTAACGCTTTAGATTACGAAACAAATACACTGCGAGCTAAGGCAGTGTCGATATTATGACGTTCGACCAATTGCAGCCAGATTCGCGGATATGCGTTTGCGCTTGCTACGTTACAAGTCATGCCGACACTGCTCGTTTGGGCGGCAGTGTTAAATCTCTTAGCCTTAAGCAGTGCATCGTGTGCTTGCGCGCGTTATTTCTGTGAGAAACGAAACTTTTATTATTAGTGCGTGTTCGTGGTGAGGGTGAACTATTTTTTGTAAATCTTATTTTATTTTATTAAATTAACATATAATTATTTATTTATTATAGATACAAGGCTGAATTATGATGAGTGGCACTGGTGAAAATATGAAAGAATTATTCAAATTAAGAGGATATTGAATCCATCATTATTTCTTACCAGGTGTTGGCTTATGTTTAAATTATAAAGAATGTTAAGGAAAGTAGATGCATGAGGAATATAAAACTCGAGCATCTACTCCCATACTCCAAAAATGGAATATGAGAAGATACTATTACTGCTATCCCAGAAAATCCCAAGGAATTCTTTCATTTTTTAAATTTTATGAATACTATAATATCTTCTTTAAAGTGTAGCCTATTATGACCAAAGAACATGATTTCTTATAAACAAATTCTTTAATTTTTTTTTTTGTTAATAATGGGAAGATTTATAGCCATAAGTATTCGGGTGTTCTGGCTTATTTATCTGTTTTGTGAAAACACGAAACTCAAATTTCAGGTGTCAAAAACCTTAATTTTTATAGGACTAGCTAATTCACTTGCAGCCGATGAGGGTCTTAAAATATGTCCCTCATGTAATAAACAAGATATTAACACAAATGTCTTAATCTAAAGAGATTCCTCATTCCTGACAACACATGGAATTGCCGTTAAAGTTAAAAAACACACAGACACAGAGATGCATATTTCTACAATTTTTTGCAATGAATGAAACTCTTCAAATTTTTAATTTTTATCTTAATTACACTCTAACTAACACTTACGATTAGTTGGGCTGTATTCTTTCAGAGTGAAGAACTGAGATGAAAATGGTGATTAAGATTTGAAAGAGTATGGTGTAAAGTAGAAGGTGAAATACAGAATACTTAGTCAGGTGTTGCTATAGATCACGAAATGAAGTTGAAAGATGAGCATGAGATGTTTTGGAAGATTAGGTCTGGTAGGGCAAAGCATGTAATGTAGAGATGCTGAGACCTCATTCTCAGAATAAGAAAGACTGAAATTCTTGAGGGATAATTAACTCAATAAAGATGTGGTTGAGAGAACATCATGATGAACAGTTTAAAATTTGGTCAATGAATCAGAGGATAATATTGTGAAAAAAGATGTCACTTGCAAATCAATCGGACAGAGAGAGAGAGAGAGAGAGAGAGAGAGAGAGCAATTGTGTGGTCCTAACTTATGCACAGTCATTAAGAATAGTGTGAGTACGCATATGTAAGTTTCCATAAGAATGGAAGTAATGTAGAATTACAAGGCAAGTGATTATAATTGGTTTAGAAACCATACCATTGATAGCACACGAAGAAAAAGACATCAGTCGCATTTGGGAGTTAGTTAACAGATATCTGAGAACATAATTAATGCGGGGTTCCAAGGTGGGATTATGATGTTTATAAGCTAAGAGATATGTCAATGTTGAAAACAATTGAAGGAAAAGAAACTAGCAGTGACGGAAGGTAATTAAAAGACTGTGGAATACACTGCAGACTTCCTGCAATGAGTTTCTTGATTTAATTGAGATCCAGTAATCATTAGGGTGATATCTTGAAGAGAGAATAAAACTGCATTCATATATGATATTTAACTTTTTCAACATTAATTACTCCGTATTTCAAATGCTACTCAAATCTTATCGATCAATCAAATTCAAATCTTAGATGCATCACTTAAAAGAAAAAAAAAATATTATTAACTTTACTCATGTATGTAAAATAATATATATTTTTCTTCAGATATGCAAATGATGAAGTGTAGCATCAAAATATATATTTAGAAATATAATAATATTATTAACTGGAAAGAAATATGCTTACTTTATCTTTCTTAATAGCACAGGTTTTTGCTTTATTAACAGGGACATCACTTTTCTTACAAATTGTTTCGATAACTTCCATGGTTATGTAGTACTTCGTTCCAGCTACCTCCTGTAATAATATATATGTATTAAAAACACTGTATTTTTCAATGAAACTTTAATTAAATATAAATCACTTTTCCTATAATCATTAGATATATATATTTCTTATTAACTTCCTCGACATTTACACCAATTACATTCTTCTTTGAACGTTCAATTTTCACACACAAGAGGGCGAGTAAGAGCTGAAATGACTGAATAGCACATAACAACACCAAGAAAGGGAGCGGTTGGTGAGGGGAAAGGCATACTGTAATTTTTTTGAGATTTTACAAACGAATTTGAAGTTGGATGCATACCGATGCACTAATAACAAAAATACCTGCGAATATTCTGAAGTCAAACCTGTAACACACGCAAAATATCTCGGCCTCCAAGTTAATGACATTATTCCACCCAAAATAAAAAACTCCTATATCACGGTATCAGCGAATCCCTACTCAGATACGGAATGACAGTGTATGAAAATACATCAAACAGCCACCTAACAAAATTACAAACACTACACAGGAAAATTGTGTCAACAGTAATCTGGACACCTTACACGCAACAACTAATATCCGACAAGCACATGGCGATACACAGAATTCTGAGCATTGAAGACCTGAAGAACTACATGATATTAAGAAGGAATAACTTCAACATTACCTATCGAAACAACAGAGACACATATCGTATAACACCACCTAAAACAACTCTCTATATCCCCACACGCTTCAACAACTCATACGGTTCTTTTCTGAGATCACATCAGATACCCACGCAACTCAATCACCTAACAGGAAATTTAAAACACGTAGATAACTACAGAACATTAAAACACTAACTCTGGAAAAAAATATACCAACAAAGTTAAGACACCCTTAACACTAACATACACATCACAAATCACTAACATCCAGTGCCTACATCCCATACATACATAAACAGTAGCAACAACACAAATAGTGAAGGCTAAATCCCACCCTCTTCATAAAAGCTAACCCAAGTTTCGAATCAGGTGGGATTAACTTGCCTCACTCATCTACAAGTAATTCTTATAAGCAAGTGCAGAAATTTGTATGCATAATCACTCATTATTATTACCCCATGGAGTCAAAGAACCGTCTCGGGGGTCCTTATGAAAATCCTTCTGATAAGTTCTCATTTCTGCACTATCACTAATAACTCTTCTCAAATTTATATCATTTTAACAATTGAATATCCCTCTGCAATCCACTGTACATAATTTGCAAATTCGTTGGTATACAGGTTCTCATGTATGTAAGGTGCTAGTACTGAGAACTCCGACTTGCATATTTATGCTCCTTTCCTACTGCTCCCTTGTATATAAATGTCTCATATCTATCAGTAGCCAATCATCGACTCCCTAACTCAACATCTAAAGCCATATGTTTTACCTTAAATATCAACATATCATTTTCATCCTACTTCAAATGCTTTTGTAAAATCTGAAAAAAATTACAGTATGCCTTTCCCCTCACCAACTGCTCTCGTTGTTGGTGTTGTTATGTGCTATTCAGTGATTTCAGCTCTCTCGGCATCTTGTGTGGGAAAATTGAACGTTCAAAGAAGAGTGTAATTGGTGTAAATGACGAGGAAGTTAATATGAAGTATATATATCTAAGGATTATATGAAAAATGATTTATTTTAATTAATGTTTCATTGAAAAATACAGCGCATTTAATACATATATATTATTACAGGAGGTCGCTGGAATGATGTACTACATAACCATGGAAGTTATCGAAAAATTTGTAAGAAAAGTGATGTCCCTGTTAATAAAGCAAAAACCTGTGCTATTAAGAAAGATAAAGTAAGCATATTTCTTTTCAGTTAATAATATTATTATATTTCTAAATATATATTTTTATGCTACACTTCATCATTTGCATATCTGAAGAAAAATATATATTATTTTACATACATGAGTAAAGTTAATAATATTATTTTTTTTTCTTTTAAGTGATGCATCTAAGATTTGAATTTGATTGATCGATAAGATTTGAGTAGGATTTCAAATACCGAGTAATTAATGTTGAAAAAGTTAAATATCATATCTGAATGCAGTTTTATTCTCTCTTCAAGATATCACCCTAATGATTACTGGATCTCCATTAAATCAAGGAACTCATTGCAGGAAGTCTGCAGTATATTCCACATTCTTTTAATTACCTTCCGTCACTGCTAGTTTCTTTTCCTTCAATTATTTTCAACATTGACATATCTCTTAGCTTATAAACATCATAATCCCACCTTGGAACCCCACATTAATTATGTTATCAGATATCTGTTAACTAACTCCCAAATGCGACTGATGTCTTTTTCTTCGTGTGCTATCAATGGTATGGTTTAGAAACCAATTATAATCACTTGCGTTGTAATTCTACATTACTTCCTTTCTTATAGAAACTTTGATATGCGTACTCACACTATTCTTAATGACTTTGCATAAGTTAGGACCACACAACTGTTCTCTCTCTCTCTCTCTCTCTCTCTCTCTCCGATTGATTTGGAAGTGACATCTTTTTTCACAATATTATCCTCTGATTCATTGACCAAATTTAAAACTGTTCATCATAATGTTCCCTCAACCACATCTTTATTGAGTTAATTATCCCTCAAGAATTTCAGTCTTTCTTATTCTGAGTATGAGGTCTCAGCATCTCTACATTACCTGCTTTGCACTACAAGACCTAATCTTCAAAAACATCTCATGCACATCTTTCATCTTCATTACGTGATCTATAGCAACACCTGACTAAGTATTCTGTATTTCACCCTCCACTTTACACCATACTCTTTCAAATCTTCATCTCAGTTCTCACTCTGAAAGAATACAGCCTAACTCATCGTAAGTGCTAGTTAGAGTGTAATTAAGATAAAAATTAAAAATTTGAAGAGCTTCATTTATTGCAAAAAATTGTAGAAATATGCATCTCTGTGTCTTTGTGTTCTTAACTTTAACGGCAATTCCATGTGTTGTCAAGAATGAGGAATCTCTTTAGATTAAGACATTTGTGTTAATATCTTGTTTATTAGATGAGGGACATATTTTAAGACCCTTATCGGCTGCAGGTGAATTAACTAGTCCTATCAAAAATTAAGGTTTTTTGCTCCTGAAATTTGAGTTTCGTGTTTTCACAAAACAGATAAATAAGCCAGAGCACCCGAATACTAATGGCTATAAATCTTCCCATTATTAACAAAAAAAAAAAAAAAATTAAGGAATTGATTTATAAGAAATCATGTTCTTTGGTCATAATAGGCTACACTTTAAAGAAGATATTATAGTATTCATAAAATTTGAAAAATGAAAGAATTCCTTGGGATTTTCTGGGATAGCAGTGAGAGTGTTTTCTCATATTCCATTTTTGGAATATGAGAGTAGATGCTCGAGTTTTATATTCCTAATGCATCTGCTTTCCTTCCCATTCTCTATACTTCATTTGCATAACTTTTTCATATGCCGTTCCGATCACTGTCCTTATTATTTTCGCATAATCTAAAACACAACTCCTAGGAGATGTGTGTTGTTATACTTTATGCAGAAGGTCAATACCCAGACAGATTTCGACCTTATTTTGAGGCCTCATCAGTGACCAGGTAGACCCACTTGCCGAATACGAAACTCAATTATGGAAAATCTAAGAGTTTCATGCCGAATATAGAAAACTATACACGTTCGACGAGTTCAAACATAAGCCAACATCTGGTACAACGCTGGGGGTAAGAAATAATGTTGGATTCAATATCCTCTTAATTTGAATAATACTTTCATATTTTCACCAGTGCCACTCATCATAATTCAGCCTTGTATCTATAATAAATAAATAATTATATGTTATTTTAATAAAATAAAATAAGATTTACAAAAAATATTTTACCCTCTCCACGAACACGCACCAATAATAAAAGTTTCGTTTCTCACAGAAATAACGCGCGCAAGCACACGATACACTGCTTAAGGCTAAGAACTTTAACACTGCCCAAACGAGCAGTGTCGGCATGAGTTGTAACGTGGCAAGCGCAAACGAATATCCGCGATTCTGGCTGCAATTGGTCCAACGTGATAATATCGATAATGCCTTAGCTCTCAGTGTATTTGTTTCGTAATCTAAAGCGTTAATCGAACAGTTCCAATTATCAGCTATTCAGTCACCGTCGAAAGATAAGCTGTAACCTTTAACATCTTGTATTGCATTTATAAAATGTTGTAACCATTGTTATTATTTACAAATATAAACAAAATTAAAATTTTTTATTTTTTATTTGGAGATGGAGGAATGTCTCAGTGCTTATATACGGGCCGCCACTGCTTGGCAGCTAGTGGGATTGATGTTTCGGACATGACGGTCTGTCAAAGATTGTTGGAACTAGGGAGGCCTGTACACAGACCAAAAAAGAAACAACTATTGACGCTATGCAGGAAAAAAGGCTCCAGTCGGCATTAGTACACAAATATTGGACTGTTGAGACATGGAAGAAGGTCATCTTCTCAGATGAGGGCCAGTTCTTTGTCCAAGTAGAGCGAGTATCCCATGTTCGCAAATCAGCAGCTGAGAAGACTTCTCGCGCACATCTTTAACAAGCTCCTAAACACCCAACTGAAAGGTTCTTGGGCTGTTTTACACACGACAGTCCACGTTCACTCGTGCAAGTCGACGGTATGATGAAAAGTGATCAGTACATAAAAGTATTATCGGAGAAAAGAGTGGTCCCACTGAACCAGAAAAACAAAGAACTCATCTTCAAAAAGGATCTCCTTCCATTCCACACTTCAAAAAAAGTGAAAGAGTTCCTCAAAAATCAAAACATTCAATTGTTTCAGTGGACCGGTAATTCTCCAGACATTAGCCCAATGGAAAATTTGTGGGTCATAGTGAAAAAGAGATTTGAAGATTACTTTGTGATTCAAAGGATAACTTAATCAATCCATCATAAAAGTATGGTTTCGAGACGAAAAATGAGAAACATATTCTGCTTTGGTAAAGCGAATTAATGAACTTAATAGAACACAGGAACACATAAATTATTAGGTAAAATTGGAAATTAATTTTTGTATTTATTTTCTTTCATTCCAGAATTTATAATGTTTTAACTGTTTTGAAAGGGAGTTATGAATCCATATCATGACTCCTGCTTCTGCTCTTTTGTCTCTGTCGACTCCACTGTATATCACATTAAAATTTTCAGTTCTCATAGTTCCTTTTAATTTCTTTTTTGTTTCAGTGATTACTGTTATTTTAAAATTTCTTTCATTTAATAACCGGTCTAATTCTATTTCTTTATATGCTATTCCTGTTACATTCCAGTTCGCTATGTGTATTATATTTTGTCGTTTCCATTTTCGTTTTCCCTTTTGCATTCCAGGGTCGTTTCCCATAGATTCAATCCGATTATCTTTTTCTGTCAGCTTACAAGTATGGTTATGTTCTCCATATCACGGGACTAGCCTGAGAATGGAATAGTTCAGTGGTAGTGCTGCTACCTTAAGGCTTCTGAATTCGCCTTCTTCCGAATTTAAACCCATAGGAGGAATAGGGAATATTGAAGGGAAAGGCTAGATAATAGAAGAAATATAGTAAGGTATATAGAGAGGACATAGTTGTAAGGCCAGAAATGAAAAGACCCCATGGCCTTCAAGTACTCTAATAGCACAAGGGTCATAAAGTAAGAAGTGTTGGCTGATAAGGCCTTATAGGAAAGATTAAAGTAAGTGGGTCTTCCTCAAAATAGAAGAAGGAGAGGATAGATCCAGCTAGGGGTCCATGGGAGTGCCGTTTCCCTTACAATCAAGATGATTGCCCCTTATGTCCCTGTTGGTCCACGAATCCTTATTCAGTATATTCGGACCACCCCACCATATATATATATATATATACACACACACACGCACGCGCATGTACACACAAACACATGGTGAGCTCGCCTATCCGTCACCCAGGGGACGCGCTCTCTAGGGGTTACAAGGTCCTCTTAGAGAGCTATGAGGAAAAAGAAAACCAGGACGTCCTCTGAAACGATTCAACGATGATTTCTAAAGCCGGAACAGGCCATACTAGGCCTAAATCCTTGATACGTATGATGATGATGATGATGATGATGATTTTCTTACGAAATTAAATTTCTTCTTTAAAATTGGGAATGTTCTGATTAATTTGTTCGCTATTGTAATATTATGAAATAACCGTTTGTATATTACAGGTAAATATTACAGTATAAATATGCGTAAAACAGTGGAAAAATTTCATTGACTTGACTGCTTCTTTCTGCAAGAAAAAAACTTAGAAAACACAGCAGTGAATGTTAAAAAAATAGAAACAAAAACCATTTCGTTTTGTAGATTTGATTTACAAATAAATATTTTACTGTTCCTAATCTTTTTGCTTTTTCAATTTATGTTTTTGGTGTTTTAGAAAATATATATATTGAATGTAAACCTTTTGAACATTATTATATTTTTCAATAAAATACATCCCATTGTGTATACTCTTATCTTGAAAAGCGTCTCGTGGGTCAGCTGAAAAGAGTACATTTGATGACGAAGCTGAGGCCTCAGTTCCTTTTAACACAATATCACGGATGGATGAGCTGTTAAATACATTGCTGAATTGATTTTTCTGTCTCGTGTGTGTGTGTATATATATATATATATATATATATATATATTTATTTATTTATTTATTTATTTATTTATTTAAAAGAATTGAATGGTATAAACCGAGAGAAAAGAAAAAAGTTTAATAGTATCACACGACTAGTTTCGGCTTTTTACAGCCTTCTTCAGGTGATTTTATAAAAAACAAAAACATTAAACATTGAAGATAAAAATTGTGACCAGCACAGGAAAGTCACTATACATGTTTAACGTGAAAACGTTGTAGTTCACGTATTCAAAGCTGTTCCTTCGTTGGCCACATTGTTGGGTGAGTGCGTGCGTATAGCATCTCGTGAACGCCAGTATTTGATCACAGCAGAATGACAGTCTGAGAGGTTGTAGCTTAAATTATTATTTAAATGTACAGGGTTGAGGATGATTTCTCTAGATTCTACATTTTTTCTCTCCAATTCTTCATGGCAATAGAAGATGTTGTTAGGTCTTTCCCAAAGGATTGTATGATTATGGTTTTCATCATCAGAATCGGCCGAAAAAAGGACATGTCTGGATAAAGCACTTTCTCGTGTTCTCTTGTAAGCGACGTCCCTCCTGTGCTCCTCCATACGCAATTCAATAGATTTATTCGACTGGCCAAAGTGAGGAATGCCGCAGACTCACCATATCTTGTTCACACCGGGATATTTTAGATTGTGATGACTAGGATTTGGACGGCTAACTAAAGAGCGGATCTTAGGAAGCGGAGTAAATAAATTTCTAATGTTATATTTTTGAGAACCTTGACTCAATTTTGAGAGACTGAGCTTATGTATGGTATAGGTGTATTCTCTTTAACATTATTCTTTCTTCAGTATTGCGACTAGGAGATTGAAAACGTATTTTTTAGTAATTGTTTGAGAATAACCATTCAGTCTGAAAGTATATCTAAGAAAATTGATTTCTCTACGAAGTTCATCTTGGTCGTCAAGAAGAGAGCGAGCTCTATGTGCGAAAATAGAAATAATTTCACGTTTCTGAGGAGGAAAATGATGGTATTGACTATGCAGATATCTATTGGTGTATGTGTAGGTTTTCTGTACATCGAAATTTTACGTTTTTAAGAAGAACTGGCCAGTTTCACGTACTGGAAAAGCAGGGACCCATTAGTTTCAAATTCAGCCAGGAATGAAACTAATTGATGCTAATGGTGCTCTGCTTTTCCAGGACGTCAAACAAACCAGTTCTTCTCAAAAACTTAAACTTTCGATGTACAGAAAACCTACACACACCAATAGAATCTACACACAAAAAAAACCTACACACACACACACTAAATGAACCTTGATGCATATATATATATATATATATAAGCCTTTTATGTCACATTTGTTTGTCACGTTTTTTTAACGTTTAGAAACTTTGTGGCTACCTTGTGTGTCGAGTCTTCAAAATTCGAGTGTAAGAATTCAAGAGAAACGGGCGTACCAGTCAGGAAAACGGAGTGTTGGGCGCCGTAGGTTCAGTTTTTTTGGGGGGAGGGGCGTAGCCATCTAATATGCACACACACACACACACACACACACACACACACACACACACACACACACACACACACACACACACACACACACACACACACACACACACACACACACACACACACACACACACACACACACACACACACAATTGTATGTGTGTGTGTGTGTGTGTGTGTGCGTGCGTGAGTTCGTGCGTGCATGTCAGTGCGCGAGCGCGAATTTCTCAATCATAGATTTTATAGCTTCCCAACACAGCAAAAAAAAACAATACATAATAATCAACTGGTGTCATCCTCATCCTTATCTGAGGATGACACCAGTTGACATAATAATCAACTGGTGTCATCCTCAGATAAGCTAACGTATAAGCTTCGAGGATGAAAGCAAAGAAATTTGTTCTCATCCAAATGCATGTAATGTAAATATCACATGTAAACAAATATAAGTAATGTATGTAATGTATATAATAACTGTAACAAATGTATGCAATGTAAAAAAAAAATTCTTTTAAATGTAAATCATGAGTTTACACTGTATGTTTGTGAGAATAAGGAAATATAATATTTAGATTGCATATGTGTAAATACTGTCATATAATCACACCTTTTCAAACTTGAAAAAAAAAATAGTAAACCACAACATGTAATATTATACAACTTATGTAACTCTGAACAATATAATTATAAATTGTTATTATGATTGTAACTTTAAAAAAAACTGTTATCAGTATTACTATTTAAATCTCATTATATGTAGCACAAAGAGCTGAATCTTGTAAAATAATATACTGAATACATGATCATTGTACATATGTAAATATTTGAAAGAACAATAAAAAAAATTAAGAAACAAAAAAAATATTAAAAAAAAATAAAAAAATATTTCCAATCATTAAAAAAAAAACAAGTTATTTTCAAGATATTTTTCGAGATTTTTGTGGTAATTTCTGAAGTGGTCCATTTTTACATTGGTAGTAGAGGTTCGGTGTGGTGGTGAAGACAGAGTTGTACAGTATGAGTCATGTACAAGAATGATACTATCTATGGCGCAAGATAATGCAACAATGACACAGCTAGGATGAGAGTGGCTTTCACAATCTTCCCTGGCTATTACAAATCCCACATTAGTAACCTATTGAGAATATATTGGTCATGATAGAAAAATAGATCTGCAAACAAGTCCTCTTGCGTAAAATCTGAACCAGTTAAAGGACTATATGGTGAACACTTGCTATGTTGTAGATGTAGGTTCAATCCAACACCTTGTGGATTCAATGGGAAACCGCATATTTGCCGTTTTTCGGGATAAAGGAAGTTCAACCCAGTATTAAATAAAAGTTTATAATTCAATGGCTGGTGGGAATTATATTTTCATTTTTTTGTGGTGTTTTATCACTATTGCAATATATCCTTGAAACTTCAGTTCTCTATTCACTAATATCCTCAAATCCCTCGCCCCCTCTCCTCCTGTAATAGAGTGCCTTCAATATGATACACAGCATTGCATTTCCGAGATCCATGGTGCAAACCTTCCATTTATTCACATTTACATTAAATGTATAGTAAATCTGCATTTTCTTCCCACATAGCCACTCTTTTCAAACTACTCTTTACCATCGGTACATCTGCATCATTCTTAATAATTTTTGTAATTTTATCAACTTTTTATCATCTACGAACAGCTGAAGATCCACTTGCAAACTACTCGCAATATCATTAACAAACAAAATGAACAAGTGTGTGTCGTATAACAGAACCTTCTGGAGGTTGACTGGTAATTCTCAGCCTTAGAGACAAGGCGCCTCTGAACACCACCGTTTTTCATCTATTAGAAAGCCAATTTCTTATCTTATCAACCAACTAATTATCCAATCCGTTTGCGGTAATTTGCACACCAATGTACTATGTGGTGGTCTGTCAAATGCCTTTGCAAAATCCAGAAAGATTCCAGTATACGAATTACTTCAACCCAAAAATGTAGTCACGTTATCATAATTAGCACAGAGGAGTAACAAATATCATTGGGACTTGATATAATTTTTCATTGAGCATACTGTTTATATAGGCTGACCATACACACTACCGTGTTGAACGGGACGGTACCATTTTTTTCATATTTCCTGGCCGTCCTGTTGTTTTAATAAAAATGTCAATTGTGTGCCGTTTTAATAAAAGCTATAAACATATTTCAATATTGGACAATCATAACTTATTATTCATAACCTATAATCGTACATCAATATCACGGATCCCAGTAATTTGTATAACCATGGATTCACATTGTTCGATACCAAATATCGATATCTGCAGTGATTTATTCAGAGAAAATAAAAAAATGCATATCGGCAACTTGAGCTTTTCGAAAGCGGCGTCTGTTTTGCTGTAGGGTTAATTTTTGTTTCTCCTGTATGTTGGCATTGTTATTCAATGGCGGTGTTTTAATTTCATATTTTTTAAAGTTTAAGTCTCTCTTTGCAATGTCAAAGAGGAAAAACTGCAGTTTTAATGACAATCCCCACAAAGCATTCAACATTATTAAATTGAACAATCTCTGTTGCAATGGAACCAAAGTGGTATGCCGACATTGTATTGTACATTTTTCCGTTGCTCACGGAGGTAGAAGCAAGATCAAACAACATCCACTTAGCCAGAAACAAAACAATGCTGAAAAGACTCTGGCTTCAGTTAACAACATCAGCTCATTTATGGTGAGAGATGATAGTGAAAGCGATAAACTTGCAGCAAGTGAAGCTCTTATTACTTATCGTACTGTGCGTCACGGCCAAAGTTTTCGCACAAATGATTGCTGGTAGACATTGAAAAATAAAATTTATGAACCAAAATTTCATCAGCACGTAACAAATCAGAAGCAATGATTATCAATGTTTTATCACTAAACATATTGGGCGAAGTAATACACGATTTGAAAAAAAAAAAATGAAAAAAAAAAAAAGAAGCATTTAAAGACAGGTAAATTTTGCAAATTGTGGTGTCAAGACAAAATTATAGACTTTATTTCCTTACCTGAAATGCAGTCCCCCTCTAAGTCCAACTAAATTTTTGTAGGGTTCTGTTACTGAAGAATAATGGTACGCTCAATATCTTTATGTAATAATTTTTTTTATCGTCTTACGTTTTCAGAATATAAACTAATACGTAATCCTCCGTCCCGTTTTTCCCATCCGATTATCCCGTTTTCGTCTCAAGGAAATATGGTCAGCATATGTACATACAATATTACAATGTAGATGCATAATAACCTTCGTACTTTGATGTAAAACACGCATGTTATATATATGAATAATAAACGTGCATAGTATATACGTATTAAGAATAATTAAGAAGAACTCTCATGTAATCACTCACCGTTGACAAGATGCTTGTCAACGGTGAGTGATTACATAGGAGTTCTTTTTGTGTTTTTTTTTTTTTTTTTAAACTAACTAACACCTTTATTCCCTTATACTGAATAGGTGCGCGCGTTTAAGCCCTATGTTACTTTTGGAGACAGTTCGATTCTAGTCGCCAGATAAAGGAATATTTTCAAAGTCTTTTTTCGACCTGTTCTCGATCTCTGTCAGTGGCAAGGGGCTTTTATCCCGGAATTTTCTCTGGGTTTTGGTCGGTAAATTCAAACAAATCGACCGAAGAACCCAAACTATTTTTTTCAGATATTAAAAATATTGTGTTAGAGTTAGAGATCACGAGATGGAGGCACTAGTTACCTGTGTCTTCATTTCTTGCAGCTTAAACGAGTGCTATCCCTGACCCACTTATCTCTGGCTGGATACTAGAGGAGACTGAACTCGCTATTCAGTGTCCAATAAAAGGTAAGGTGGACTAAAACGGACTCGCCTACTCCTTATAAGGATATAAAAGGCGTTAGCTGATATATTATATATAAATACTGCAGTGGATCATTTAATACTGAATAAGTCACTGCATCCAGTCGCTTAGTTTACATGAAGCGAGTTTAATGGTTTTATTCTGGTTAAGTTACTAGATTCGAGTTGAGTAAGCTCTTAGCAATAAGTGTGGTTATTGTTTCTGGTTAACATTCACGATTTCAGCATGCTTTTTATAGTATTGCTGAGTCTTTTACCTCTCAGTTTTTCTACAAAGTCAGACGAAGAGGAACCTGTAAGCGGCAAGAAACCCATACCAATTGACAACGATGTACAAGAAGCAGCTGAATTTGCTATGCAAGCACTGAATAAGGAATCAAAATCACCAAATTGGAAGAAACTGGGAGAGATTTTGAAGGCAGAAGCTCAGGTATGATGTCATTTATTGTTAGAATGTCACCTGTCGAAAGTATCAGTCTACGTGTAATTGTTTTTAGCTGCTAATCTCTCTCTCTCTCTCTCTCTCTCTCTCTCTCTCTCTCTCTCTCTCTCTCTCTCTCTCTCTCTCTCACTTCAATACATATTCCCCCCATCCTATTTCTCCCCCAATGTTCTCTCTCTATGCAAAGTCTCATCCATGTTTGTTGAGTAGTTTTTCTTAATTTCTTGTAGAAATGAATTCATTCTCAGACAATTCGAAGTTCTTTTCTGATTTCATTTAGCATTTTTCGACGGTTCTTCTCAGAAATTGCAATTCATCTGGAAACTTCTGTGCAATTCGACGAATGTTTCATTGTCTCGGTTTGTTTCATTTTCATTGTATTTTATTTTCTGATTCTATTTTTATTTTATTTTATTTATTTTTACTCCAAACGTTATCTTTCGCCCTGTTCTTCGACACAGGAATAGTAATTTAATTATGAATTTTTAGGATTGGCCTCCATACATTATATTGCAGTGTGTAATAGTTTTATATATATACATATAAACACTATCAACGTGTTTCCATAAACACGAACAACGAAAGCCACCAACATGAAGTAAATTGGACAACAACTTCAAACCTGCACATTTGTCACGATGAAGTAGAACGCCGCATTGTCGAATCAAAAGAAATCACCTTTGGACCCTCTTCACATGAACAATAATCTCAGCTATAATTTGCCTGACTCTTTCAGCTCTACTATCAGATACTGGAGATCGCGTGGTTCCACACATGCACAAGTTTACAACAATAGAACTTTAACACGGACTATAGCAAAAGTTCATAATAACTGTAATTTACAGTCGAATATTATAACTTTATAACTGTATAGCTTTAGAGTGTATCAATGTATTTTTTTTCAGTGTATTTTAATAGCTTTCTATATTCTTAAAGCATACACAAGTCAATCCAGACGAAACATGTTGCGTTTTCAAATAAATCTCAATTTGTTATAATTCTCGGATTTTTGGTCAGTTTATATTAAAATGAACATACCCAAGCTCCGAGTTAATAGTAGTAGTAGTAATAGTATGTCCACGGAGGGATTCGAACCCGCAGTGTTTTGGCTGGAGAGTAGATACAATAACCACTTTGCCAACCAGGCCGGCCATACATCACTCCTTTGGCTCCTTTGGCTCTGTTGAAAAATTTGAATGTGTACCCAATTTGGTAGAAGCAGAACTGACCAAATCTTCACTTTAAGACAAGTCTTTGAGAAATCTTGAGAATATGCTGAGAATGTCTACACATGTTTTATAGACTTGGGGAAGGCATATAACTGGGTTCCTCGGGAAAAGCTTTGGCAATTAGTACCGGAGTATGGAGTGAATGGCCAACTATTAGCTGTCATTAAGTGCCTGTATGAATGCCCAGAGGTTTGTGTCAGGGAAAACAGCACAAAGTCTGAATCTTTCACAGTCTCCGTTGACCTCCGCCAAAGATGTGTTCTGTCACCCCTCCTTTTCATAATATTTATGGACTGGATTGATAAGCGCAGCCAAGGCATTGGATGTGTCAGAATTGGATACACGTCTATATTTTGCAGGTCACCTAGTTCTGTTTAGCTCTTCCACAGATGACCTACAGTGGACCTTGGATAGCTGTTTATGCAGAAGCCGGAATGAAGATCAATTGGCCAAAACTGAAACATTTGTGGTCTCAAGACAACCATCTCAGTGCACTGTACATGTGACTGGAGTCTGACTGAGGCAGGTGGAGAAGTTTAAATACCTTAGGTCCATATTCACGAGTGTTGGAAAGTGGTACGTAGAGTTAGATAATGGAAATGGTTCAGCAAGCGCAATATTGCAGGAGCTTGGCCGTTCAGTAGTATTGAAGCGGGAGTTAAGCCAGAATGCAAAGCTGGCTGTCTTCAATACACTTCAATACTCTATGTCTCCATCCTCACCTATGGTGATGAGAGTTGGGTAATGACCGAAAGAAAGCGGACACTCATCCAAGCAGCTGAAATGAGGATATTTTGAGGGCGTGCGGGCTGATAAGACTCGACAGAGTCAGAAACTCAGCAATTCGGGAAACCCTCAATACTCAACCGTTACTTCTGCCTATTGAGAGATCATAGTTACGTTGGTACGGGCACCTGGTCAGAATGCCACAAGAGAGGCTCCCTCAGCAGGCCCTCTTTGTCAAGTCACAGGGTCGGAGGCCACGTTGAAGGCCAAGGACTCGCTGGATAGATTATATCCAAAACCTTGGGTGCACAGGTTTAGGAATCCGACCTGAACAGCTGAGCTTGGTGGCGGAGTATCGTGAGCACTGGAAGTTTCTCTTGCAGCTGCTTCCCACACAACCCACTTAGTAAAGGTGGGCCTTGAAGATGTATGTATGTACTCGTTTTGTACTCGAAATCATTTCTTATACAAATTGTCACAAGCTGATTCGTCTGAATTTGTGGTTTGCGATCCTGAGAAATAGCGTTCATCCTTAGAATTCGGACGCTAGTGTAAATATATATATTAAATTTTCATGAATTCCCCGGCACTAATATTTTGACTTTCAGTATCTTCGGCAAGATTTATTTAGTCTTTAATCTTTTTCAAATTGAAATCTTCCACTGAAAAATTATTTTATCAAGAGATTTGTATTCTTTTACACATTGTACATTCAGTGTTGCAAAGGTTTTGCAACATTGCCATGTTAAGCTTTAGAATTAGGTAGACGGCGTGTGGGATGCGAAATATACACTTCCGAGAGTAGTCTGAAAAGTTCTCGGCCTAACAATCATAAAACGAATTTATAATTTCACAACTATTTTTATTTTTCAACATAATCACCGTTAAGATTAATATATTTATTTCAGCTATGCTCCAGCGCCATTATCCCGTCCCTGTAGTGGTTCTCAGTAAGATATGCAAAATACCCCTCTACAGCTGCAATCACTCCTTGAGTCGAAGAAAAATGTTGACCAGCAAGGAGGAGTTTTAGTTTTGGGAAATGATAGAAGACAGAGTGAATTAATCTGGGGAATAGAGTGGATGTTCCAACAATTGGTAGTGCAGACCCGTTCAATTTCCCATTGCCAAAATTTGTGGGCAGGTGGATTGTCCTGATGAAAGATGATTTTTTTCCTTCTGCAAACCGATTTTTTTCTCAAGATTTTTTTTTCGTCTGGTCTGGTTAAAAGATCGGAATAATATTCCCGGTTATTCTTTTACCCTTTTCAAGATAATTAATAAACAAAATGCGTTTATAATCCTAAAACACCGATGCCATGACCTTTCCTGCTGATGAAACCAACTTTGTCTTCTTTGGCGCTGAACAACCGACTTCTGTCCGCTGTTTTGACTGCTGTTTGTATTCTGGTGTGTAATGGTGAATCTACGTTTCATCCATATTAATAATTTGACAAACAAAATCAGTTTTATTCTTGTTGTAATGCTCTAAACACTGATCAGAGATTTTCAATTTCAAGGATTTTGACTCGCCGGTCTTCTAATAACATATCGTGCACTTGATCAATGATTTCTGTTGTTGTTACACTTTGCAGACGCCCTTCACCTGGATCATCTCATCTTCAAGGCTGGAACAGCCACGTTTAGTTTGGCTGCACATTTTTTAATTGTCAAAAACAGAGGAGCAGAGTGCCCATAAACGTGTATGAACTTTGAATGAATTTCTTTTGGAGTTAGACCATCTTTTACAAAGAAGTTTCTAACCGGACGATACTCAATTTTATCCATATAAAGGGATATAGACAACACTTTTGCTGCAGACAGCTGTATAAAACAAACTACTTGGAACGACTTGCAATTTGGAATCTGCTGGCCTTGTTGGCCGAGTGGTCAGCATATCCGCTCTCCAATCAACAGGATGCGCGCTCGAATCCAGCCATGGGCATGGATGTTTGTGATTGTCTAGAAAATACTAGTGGTGATGATGATGGGCGGTAGATGGTGTTGGTGTGGATGATGATGGTAGTTGCAGTTAGTTGTAGTTGGTGGATTGAGTGGTGGAGACAGAGAATTGTAGAGCAAGTGCAGTGCCTCGATGAGTCTTTGGACTCCCTGGAGGTGTTACGTAATAATAATAATAATAATTTGAAATGGATGCTTATGACAGATGTACCAACTTAGAAAAAAGAATATTGGCGATAGTGTTGCCATCTATGGTCGAAGTCGATAACTTTACAGACCACCGTGGAATTCGAGAAATTGTGAGTGAGGAAATGAGAGATCTAGGAATGGTGGGGGAGAGGATTGATAGATGTTTAGTGGTCATATTGCTAAATTTGTGAAGTCATCACAATGGATTATTGATACGATGAAGAGTATCTACCGAAGCATACAAGTAAATACGTTCGGTTCCATTGTATAAGGCAGAATTAGGCGGAAAATGGATTACTATATGGATAATATGGATGAGATGAGTTACACACCTTGTTTCCATGGTGATAATATCTTGGAACTTAGGAAGATTGAATAAGGTAATGTCCGGTCTCTGGAATGTTGGTTATGAAAACCGATTTAATGAATGCCATCTGCAAAGTTTCGTGACTAGGACGACGCAGTGAATATAATTGAGACATAAGTTGTTGGGTTGTATATGTTGACTAGTTTTAACTAGATTAAGAAAGCAGAAATATTTTCCATAGAACAGATGGAAACTGAATAAGAAGGGAGTTAGAGGGAAGGTGAAGGGCAAGTTTTGCTGGTTTGTGAATGAATGCTTCGCATGGAAGTGTAGTTGATGAGTGGAATGCATTGCATGCAAGTGTGGTGAATGCAGAATTTTAATGGATATTTACTATTTTATGATATCTATTAAAATGATTTTATGATATCCATTAATAAGGATTTTTCTACATTTTTCTATATTAAATCTATTAATCTGTTTCATCAAGAATTTCCAGTTAGGAACTTTTGTACAAAAAAGACTATTTTAACATATTACACTATTTTTTATGCTTCTATTAATTCGTCTCAGTCATTGAGACATTCAGGGATTACAACTAACAAATGTAAGGATTGGTATTGATTGTCGCATGCCTATACAGAAATCACTGATTTCTACGAAGAACCAGAAAGTTTGTCTACAGGGGTGTCAGTGCCATCGTGCTTTCACACTGAAAATCATGTAGTTCGACGAATCACGGAAAATGTACATATCAGCATATTTCGTGCTGAACTAGTACTTTGAGAAGGAGAAGATTGTGAAGGTTATATAAATACGAAACATTGCATTACGTAATTCATTCCTTCACTGAATTCTTGGGAAGGGGGTGTTTAAAAATAATCTTCTTATCCCAGAGGTTTTAATTCACGATGATCATTTTCATTCTTTGCGTTATCAAGATATACTAGTTCTTCGCTAGATTATAACGTTGTAATTATGCTAAACATTCCTTTATTTATTATTAATTAATAAATTAATCGAATTTCCATCTAGCCTCCAGCCCTCCTCCGTTACTTTACCGAAACCCTTCCGTCGGAAACATGACTACTAAAACAAAGTGTCTCTCATTTCACGAAAATGTCGAAATTATTTGTTCGTTAAAACTGGTGAGAAAAATGTCTTCTTCAACACTCTCGACACTGCTGAAAAATAAAGATGTTTACATATCGGCAAAGGGAAACAAATACTGGATAAAAAACAATTAGATAATGCAAGCTTACAAACGTCGATGAAGCATTGCTTCAATAGTTCTCTGTATAAAGAAGCAATGGAATCTGAACAAACTGTGGGATCTTGAAGGTTCAAGAGGGGAAATTTGCTGAACAATCTGGACGCCATGATTTTGTATGCAACGAAGGTTGGCTGGATCATTGAAATTGTGTTTATTATTAATTAGTATTGTATTGTTTTTAATTACACGCAGAACTCTGCTGATTTGTTGGGTAAAGCATAAATGATTTTGATATTCCCCATTTTCTGAGGGGGAGTTCTTTGAGAGGAGAGTTATTGAGCTCTAAGCTCGCCCTGGAAGGGCAGTGAGATTAGTTGTGTTCAGCGGAGCATAGAATTGACTTGCTCCTTTTGTGTTTATAGAATTCTGCTTCATTGTAGTCTGAAGCTTGCGTGATCAGCGGGTTTTGATGATTGCTTTTCTTGGTGAAGAACTATTCTGCTAGGTCATGGAGAAGGGATGTGATGTAGGGAATGTTGACTTCTCTGTGGATCTGATAGCTTTCTAATGGACCATGGGCAATTCATAATCATTCTCAGGCATTTGTTCTCTATTCTCTGAAGCTTTTGAATATTTGTATTCGAGGTGGTGTCTCCATGCAGGAGATGCTTAAGTGATGAGTGGAAGTATTACCATTTTGTATATGAGTAGTTTGTTCCGGCTATCCAGTTCACTTCTTCTTTTGATCATGAGATAAAGCTGAGCGATTGCTTTGAATGTCATCGAGCTTATGTGTTAAATATGATCGGTGAATCAAGCTGCCTACTAGGAAATGTTTTTGCCTGTATTACAATTAATGAATCAGATGGGATAGAAAACTATTTTTAATGTTTGCTCGACTAGTTTAGTGAAAATTTTGGTTTAACATAAACTAAGTAATGGAAATTACGTGAATAAGTTAAAATAAATAAATAAACAAAAAATAAGTTAAACAAAGCGCTGTGAGGGCGCAGAGTGAACGTTTGTTAATAAATTTGTTCTTGTGTTATACTTAAATGTAAGTCATTGTATTGATATAATCATCTTTAAAATGTGCTTTAATTAATTGTCTCAGTAACATAAAAAATTAGAGTGTATAAATTATTGAAATTGATTTAGTGGTTCCTGTAAACTAGTTCTTCAAAAATTTCAAGCCATGTTTTGCATCAACCGCCATTTTCACCTTGACGTTATTACCTATTAATCCTTCAAGGTCAATAGCCGAGATATGTCGAACGCTAATTGTAACAGCTGTAAAGACATTCCTAGGATAAATTAAGTTATAAATATGGTACTGTAAAGCTCAACTCTATAGAAAGTTAACCTCTGCGAGTAGCTTTAAAAAATTGCCTATTCAATGTGATGTTGTTCAACGGTCGCCAGAAAGTTAGTGAAGAGACATGTATTGATGATACATCTATTATGAAGTGTGCAGATAAGTGCAAAATTAGTTATCATTTTCATTGTGCTGGTCTCAGTGAAAGCCAATTTAAAAGCTCTCCAAAGACAGAAAACAAAATTGGAAATGCGCTTCTTGCAAATTCGGCGAACAACAAAGACCGACGATTTCTTGAAAGGGTGATGACTCGTCTATTCTAGAGATTAGTAACACAGACGATACATGTGTAACCGATTTAATGGGATTAATAAAATAATTAAAAAAAGACATCAAGGACTTAAGAAGTTCGACTGAATATAACTCGAACGAAATAGATTATTTTCTTGGTATCATTGCTGGCCTAACACAAGAAGTTAAGGAACTTAAAACAAAGAACTATGAACTGGAAAACGCAAATATGGAGCTGAATATAATTCATGAAACTGTGAATGACTTGAATCAACAGGCAATTAGCTCAAACCTAAAATTTATTGGTGTTCCTCACGAGCCACGTGAAAATGTGCATAAAATAGCAAAGAAAATTGCATGTAAAATCAAAATCAGCTATAATGAAGATGGTATTGAGGCTATACATCGTGTTCCCAATGGGCCGAAAAACAGACCAATGGCTATCATTATAAAATTTAAAAGTAAAAAGATCACAGACAAATGGCTGGACAGAAACAAAAGTAGCAAATATAGACTAAATACAACTGATATTTCTGACAGTTTTAACGATAGTAAAATATATTTAAACGAGCACTTGACTGGAAACCTAAAACGCCTACTATTTATTGCCAAGAAATGTAAAGAAGTCAACTACAAATATCTCTGGGTTAAAAAGGGCAAATTTTTCATGAGAAGAGACGATACATCTAAAATATCGCGAATCAGATGCGAGGAAGACTTGTCTAAACTCCGAGAATACAGCGAAAGTAATAACTAATTACGAACAACTATGACAGATGAGAATAATATCGCTGATGTCCGGTTTTCATAAATGTGTAATTTGTCATGATTCAGTAGAATTAAGAAACTTTTAATCCTCAGACACTGTAAGTACCTTGAAAATTTTGCATATAAATATAAGAAGAATGGGAGATAAATTACAGCATATCGAATTACTACTAGACAATTTAAATTATCGGCTAGATGTTCTAATATTAACAGAAATCTGGGTTAAAGACGAAGAAATTGATTTCTACCACTTAAGTGGATTTAAAATTTATTATCAATGTAGAAATTATAACAAAGCTGGAGGAGAAATTATCTTTATCCAGAATTCCATATCTGCTAATAACATTACTAATATAAAAATAAAAACAGGTGAAAATGTCAATTTTTATTCAGAACATCATAATATATATATATATATATATATATATATATATATATATATATATATATATATATATACATATATATAATGGCTGTATATAGGTCGCATTGTTACACAGAGTACAACTTTATACAAGAACTCGAGTGTAGTCCAGGTGAGATCAGAAGTGATAATGTTCTCATAATTGGGGATATGAATATTGACTTGCTGAAGAATAGCAGATCCTCTCAAGATTATCTAGATCTACTTGCCATGCATGGACTCGAACAATATATTAATGTCCTCACGAGAGAACTCAATGGTGGTAGAACGTGTCTAGATCATGTATTCGGGAGATCATTAAGTGGAAACAAAATCCAAGTAGCAATTCTGTGCCAACCTCTCGCGGATCACTTTCCAATCGGTATTAAAGTGCATTTGCAAGTACAGCACAAAGATAGTTTAACCGAAAATATTCCCCACACATCAATTGACTCCAGAGTATTGAAACGTAACTTAAGCACTGTCTCCTGGGAAGATATAATGAGGGAAACAAATATTGATACCTGGTATCATTAATTTATTGCAATATTGAACAATAAAATACAAGACGCTATTAAAGTTAAAATAATAGACAAAATGAAAGAAACAAAGCCCTGGATTACACAGGAAATCAGACGCTACATAAAAATTAGAGATAAAGTGTATAAAATGTTTAAAAATTACTCGCACAATCAATATTATGAACACAGTTTCAAGTACCATAGAAATCAAATACATCATAAATTAAAAGAAAGTAAAAACGAGTAACACAGAAATGAATTCCTAAAATGCGAAGGAAACCCCAGAAATCAATGGATGTTTGTGAATAAATTAATCAGTAAAGTTACACACAAACAAAACCTCCCCATACTTAAAGATATCGATAGGAATAGAGAAAATAAAGACAGAGGATTGGCTGAAGAATTCAATAACAGTTTTGCCATAGTCAGTGAAATCATTCTGAAAAATGCTAAATCCACCCCTTGGAATTGCACTCCCAAGAGACTTGAAAACTCCAGATATCTTTTCCCCACTTGTGAAAACGAAATCAAAAATGTTATTGCTAGCCTAAAAGCAACCAAAACTTCAGGATACGATGGTATTAACACAAACATTGTGTAAGAATGCCTACTGTACATCATAGAACCCCTAATGTACATTTTTAAGTTATCACCAATAACAGGCACGTTTCAATCAGATTTTAAGAAAGCGGTAGTTGTATCTATTACCAAAATGTAAACAAAAATAACTTGAAAATTTACAGACCGATCTCCCTTCTACAGGTCTTTTCGAAAATTAGACAAATTGGTAAAAATTAGACTCGTGACATTTTTGGACAAAAACAACTTCTTTTCAAAGAATCAATTTGAGTTTAGGCAAAAGTTTAGCACAAAACATGCTTTACAACTTCACAAACACAGTTTATACCTCCCTTGACGAACATAAACTAACATTAGCAGTATTTCTAGATATACACAAAGCTTTTGACTCTGTATCACATGAAAGTTTAATAAAAAAAATTAGAAGTCATAGAAATACGAATACACTGCCGTTAACTGTTTCAAAAATTACTTAAATGCCAGATCACAAATTGTAAAAATAAACAACAGCTATAGCAGCTCCAAAAAACAGTAGACTGCGGTGTACCACAAGGATCTGTCGTGGGACCAATTTATCAGTGACTTCTACAATCGTAAACTAAACTGTAAAATAAATACTTTTCTAGATTATACAGTACTAATTTTCTCCACAGACACAGCCGAACAAATGAAAACCATCGTGAATGCTGATCTCTTGAAAGTAACAAATTGGTTCCAGTCAAACAAACTCAGTCTGAATGTCTCAAAAACTAAATATGTAAATTTTAACTTGTGAAATATAACTGGCAAAATGGACTTCACTGCACAATTAATTATGCATGATTGGAATTGCAGAACAAATTCAAATTACAACTGCGAGAAAATAAAAAAAGTCAGTGTAATAATTTACTTGGAATTAAAAATTGATAGTAATTTAAGCTTGAAACCGCATACTACTGTTGTCGTAAATAAAGTAAGGATTATGTTAAACAGACTTTACTACTTTAACAGATTCTTAAATTTAAATATGCTAAAAATATCATATTCTGCCTGGATTCAATGCACACTACAATATGCTATATTAAGTTGGGGAGGAATCTATCGCACTACGCTGAAACCTTTAGTCTCGCCTCAGCATAAAGTGATTAAAATCTTAACAAGAAACAAATATAAGGATACTGCAATGTGTAATAAATACACCATACTAAACATACAACCCCTTAGATATTTATACGTCTATACGGTAATATTATTCATAAAAGAGACAACGGATACGTAAATATCAAACAAGATACTTCCCTTAGTAGACTTAAAGGCCTAAAATATTTAGTTCCAAAAGCAAAAATAAAGAACCAATATGCAAATATTAACTTATTTAGCGCCAAAACTATTCAACACACTTTAACAATACGAAATGAAACTAACCCAAACAAATGCAAACCTCTAATCAAAGAGTATTTATTTTCCCTCAGAAATGAGGAAGCTCTGTTCAAAATAATTGTATAAATTATTGGTTTTTAGCATATTTGTATTCAAAGATCCAGTCTTATGCGTAGAACGTAAAATTTAAATGTTATTGAACTGCTTTGTTTTATTTTGTTCCTAATTAATTGTTATACAACTTTCTCTGTATGATGAAATTTTATTTTATCTGCGATTTTATTATGTAATTATATAATAATAATAATAATATGTAATATGTATATTATATGAATATACATATGAGTATATAATGAAAATGTATTACATACATTTTTGTGACTTTATCAATGTCTTAACCGGGATGAGCTGTTGATCTTAGGTTACACATATGATTGTTCAACATTTTGTACTATTTTAGGAAACTTACAAATAAACTAGTTTTGTCTTTAAAAAAATGAAGTTTTTTGTCAAGCATAACACCGAGGTATTTGACATCGCTCTGGTATGGGATCTTGACAACTAGCAGGTGTATGTGTTCCTTGATCTGAATCTTCTTTTTGGTGAACAGGATGGCTGAACTCTTCTTGGGTTCGTTTGGATCCTCCAGTCCATCAGCCATTTCTCCAATATGTGAATACTGTTTTGGAGTCTTTTGGAAGCTAGTTTGGGACTGAAAGATCTTGCTAATAAAGCGGTATCATCAGCATATAATGCTGTGATTGTTAAACTTGGATTTTGTGGAATATCAGCTATGTAGATAGAAAACAAAAGGGAAGTCAGAAGAGAACGCTGCAGTATACCTGCCAGGATCTTGCGTCTGGTTGATACAGTTTCATTTATTTTTACTTCCATGAATCTGTCTTTAAAGTAACTAGCTATGATTTTTATTAGATTAGTTAGCATGCTAAATTTGATGAGTTTGTAGAGAAATCCGCAGCAGTGTGGAGGTTCCAGTTAAATCCTGTGGTGATAAATTCACCCAGACGGTGTATCTGATGTGTGGAGCTATAGTTTTCTCTGAATCCGAACTGCTCATTAGGGATAATACCTAGATTATCAGTTGCTGATTGATGACTTGTAAGGATGACTTTTTCTGCAACCTTACCTAGGCTGGACAGTAGGCTGATAGCTCTGTAGCTTTCGGAAGTTGAGAGATTTCTCCAATCTTTTTTTTTTTTGATTGATTGGTGTGATGTTAGCCGTTTTCCATACTAAGGGAAAATATTTGAATCTGTGGATAGCATTGGTAATTTTCTGTTCTTTATGTGATTCCGTCTGGATCTGGAGCCTTGTTGATATTCGAGTGGGTTATGATATTTATAACTTCTGCTGGAGAGGAGGTTATGATGGGTTCTGCCTTCTCCTTTTGTTCTATTATGATCTGTCTGACTCTGCGGTGAATCTTGCAGATGAGATTGATGTTTAAATTCTCGTAAGAGGGTTTACACTGAGATTCCAAATTGTCAACCAAAGCTTCTTCTTTTTCTTGGTCAGTGTGAGGTGCTCCTTTCTTGGTCTGAATTGGGAGTATGAGTTGACTTTTAGTGCGGAGGATTCTCAAGAAATTCCAGATGGAGTTATTTTCTGGGATTAGTTTGTTCAGTTTCGTTTCCCAATCTTGATTTCGATGTTTTTGTAGAGCTTCCCCGATATGTCTATCTAAATTATTCAGAGTGGTTTTATCTTGTGGGGATTTTGTGTTATTATGGTATCTTTTTCTGGCTCTGTTTTTCAGTCTGATCAGGTACATAATTTCCTCAGGGATTCGACTACTGGAATGAATAACTGTGATTTGTGTGACTGAAGTTAGTGTTTGTTTTTAATTTGGTAAGTAAGGTTGTTGACGGCTATATCTATCTCCTCTTTGTTAGGGATAATGGGTGCTGGGCCAATGTGGTCTGCGAGAGTTTTGGGGGAGCTTTTCCATGATATGAATTAGTGTCTAGGGGAGAATTGTTCTTCTGTACCGTGCTTGAGCAGAATGGGGTTGTCATCAGATGATAATTCGTTTATCGTTTCCATTTGGTGTTGGTATCTGATGTTTCTGAGGATTCCGATATCCAGTACGTGTGAGCTTCCACTTGGACTGTGATGAGTGGACTCTGTAGGTCCGGCTATAACAATAGAATTTTGCGTTGAGTAATGGCTTAGGGTGCGGCCTTTATCATTGATTGTGAAGCAATACCAAGCTGTATGCTTGGAATTGAAATCTCCAGCCATGATGATGGAGTCAGTGGAGCCGAGAATAAAGTCCAAGTCAGATACCAGTAATGGATTGCTGTGTGCGTTGTATACTGCATACCTTTTGATACTGCGAGCATTGTTTGTATGAACTTCAACGCTTGTTATCTCTAGGATCTTGGTTTGTGGATTTGTCAGTACATTTTAATGAATATGGCAGTGTCTCCTCCACTGCAGCAGTGAGTCTGTCTGTTTTTTTCATTGCGTAGTTCCGTAATTTAGGGTTATTAGCTGGCCTGAGATTTGTTTCATTTACAAGATTTATATCAGGAGTGTATCTGTGAGTGAACTGTTGTACTTGAAGGATTTTCTTGTTCAATCCATTTGCATTCCATGCAGTTATGGTAAGGGAGTTAGGCTTATATTTCCTATTGTTCATGGCTGTCAGAATGGAATGGGCGCGTTGATGGAATTTCTTCGTGCAGGATGGTGTAGGATTTGTTTTACTGAATTCCTGAAGAATGGTAGCTAGTGAGGCAGTTAGAACTGATGTAAGGTTGGAGCTTATAAATTCGTTGGAGGAAGTATTCTTGGATCGTGCAGAGTCATATATGTTTTGATCCTGGATTTAGGTTGATTTCCTTTCTGAGTTGTCTAGGTGGACGTTATTTGAACTGGAATGCGATCTGCACAGTTGCCCAGGTTACCACTGCTGGGTGATGGATGAGCGGGTTTGGGTCACCCGCGGTTCTTTGAGTGTGCTATGCATCCTTTATAGTTATCGGGTTGAGGAGCTCCGCACTTTGCGCACTTAGCTGGCGTAGATCTTGGCTTGGTGCATATGATGATTTGGTGGCCTTCCCCACATTTTAAGCACCTAAAATTTGCCCGGCATAGCTTTTATGCTTGCCCAAACCGCTGACATCTATGGCACTGTCCTGTTGACGCTCTCTTTCTTAGAGGTTTTGTATTAATTCTGAGGCAACAGACAGCAGTCAGCTGGTATATTTTCTTCTGGGTGTTATCAATCTCCACGAGTACAAATGGCATTGGCCTCTTATCATACCTTAGCATGCTACTTACTTTGATTGGAGTCAGGCTCTGGTTGCTTAGATCAACTGAGATTTCTTCTGTAGTGATTCCTTCTGTGACTCCACGTACTACCACCTTTAGGGTCTTTTCACTCTGTAAAGCGAATATATGGCAAGGAAGATTTTTGGTGTCCAGTAGCCTTCTCATCTGCCTGTATTCAGTGACGGTGGCTCGCTTGATTTTGACACCCTGATATGAGTTTTTTGCCCAGGATTATGTGCTGTTTTGCTCCATGACGGCTGATATTACAGAAATCCATATCTCTTTGTCCTGTAGAATAACTTGGGTGACCTTCTCGGTGTTTTTCGGCGCGTTTTGTGTGGGTGAGTCATCTTCTATAAGATCGTCTGCAGTTCTTCTCAGTTGGTTGGAGTGCTCTTCTTGTGAGTTGTTATGACGGGGGTTTTTAGATAGTGGAACAGTTATGAATTCCATTTGGGATACTTCATCCTCTACTTCAAGATCATTTGTTTGGGCGTACAGGTTTTTAAATAACCCGGCCAGTCAGTCTCAAACCTCTCCATGATAAGGTTTAAAATTTCTAATGATTTCTCCTTGTTTAGAGATCTTAAGCTGTTCCTTGATGCCTTCCATACCAATCGGGAGTCTCCTGGAGTTATGTACATGCTACGAAAAACCCTACGAAAAAAGCAAGGGCAGTGAGCCTACGATTCAGTTGTTTTTAATAATTAATCAACAATGGCGAATCCAACGGTAGTTAGGCCTATAAATTAATTAATGTTTTTAATTAATTCTATAGGCCTAACCACTTGTAATTAATGTTTTTAATTAAAAAGAAAGAAACTGTGTTTAGTATTAAGCGTCTGATTTTAAAATTATGGACAAACAAATCGTGTTTAATATTACGTGGATTATAGTTTATACAGCATATTTATACAAATAATATCTAGATGTATAATTATATTATTTTTTCTCTCTCTCTAAGAATTCATTTTTTTATCTATATTTATCAAATTATTGAGAATTAAGAAAAACATAGAAGGTAGATTTAACTCATCACTGATATAGCGAGTATTGGTTATAACCATGAACTTTTGTTGGTCCTCTGGAGTCATTATAAGCAAGTTCGACTGTGTTTAAAAGACAAAATTTGATATTGTCATTTATTCTTTCTGCACTTTCGCTGTGGACTGAGTTTCGTATTCACTCATTTTCTATTCTCTTTATTTTCTTTTCTCCTCTTCCTTGTCTCATAATAATTTCTCAGCACTGAAGCAAGTTAATTCTTTGTGATGTCTCTTGCAGTGATGTCATCAAAGTGTTATAGTAATGCGATAGCAACTCCCTCCCCGCGCTTCACAACATGCCCTCCCTAACAACCATTACACTGCAGATGCAAGAAAAAGAAGTAGGTTTCTTGTATCCCTGAATAAGGTACACAGCCTTTTACAGTCTGTGTAATATATTTCTCAACAAACAGCGAAATTATAGACAGCTGGAATAAAAACGGTGCTAACTAATGAATCAAATGTCTCCACTCACACGAACTATGCTGTACAGACGTAAGCAAAACCATATGTTGCACCAGAAACACAGTATCTAAGTAAAAACCCTTGTTCAATTTTTCAATTACATGAAATAAATATTTGTTTTATTGCATTTGAAATTGTCGATGCCTTTATGACAGTTCACAAAGCTAACTTGAAATGAAATTCTACCACAAATTGAAATATGCCATATAATTCATGTTCATGTGTGAGTTCACATGCCAACTCAAAAGCAAACAAGCATCAATAAAATTCAACAAAGTGTAGAAACTTTGTGTGAGTTGAGCCCGCCGGTAATCAGAAGTTCTGTCAGAACGACAAATGACACCCCGTTGTGAATCTGTTAAAACTAAGAAATATATAGTGAATGTTGTTATGACAGTTTCAAATGTTATCGAATTCGGTTGAAGAGAATTGGCATTTCAACTGAACAGTTTGCCTTCATCTTCGGGTCATGCGATCGTTGGTTAATACCGAACCAATTATATGCACGTCTTCATAGTTACTCTCTGGTGTAAAACAAAATTTAACTTGTACATATTGTAACAATTAAAAAAAAAAAGGTTGAATAATCTTTAAGCGTATGAAAGGATATCCCTTTAAATCGTTGACGTGCCAGCAAAATTAGCGGACGCGCCACAGGTTCGCCACCTATGATCTATACTAACGCCATTTCATACCCACCTCAATTAGAAACATTCATGAACCCATCGGGATTCGAACCCACACCTCATTGAGGCTGATTTCTAAAAACAGAGCCTTAGACGACTCGGCCACACTACCTATCAAAGTATCATGCTATATCATAGTAAATTTAAGGAAGAACTGTTGTTGGAATCTGCAGCAATCCTCATAAATCAATGAAAGTTAAACAGATACAGTTTACGGTTTACAGATACAAAATAATCAAGAAATGGATGGGAGTGCTTGAGATGCTAATAATAGAAGTAACATGGAAGAGCTTGGCCAAGAGTTAATGAAAATGAAGAGTCAAGTTAAAAGTATAATAATAATAATAGTAATAATAATAATAATTATTATTATTATTATTATTATTATTATTATTATTATTATTATTATTATTATTATTATTATTATTATTATTATTATTATTTTTACTCCCTGAACTCAAAGAATCCTCTAGGAGTTCCTTCTGAAAATCCTCCTGAAAATTACTCATTTCTGCACTATCACTGATAACTCTTCTCAACTTCATATCATCTGCAAACAACTGAATATCCCTCTGCAATCCACTGTACATCAATTGCAAATTCGTTGGTATACAGGTGCTCATGTATGTAAGGTGCTAGTACTGAGAACTCCGAATTGCAACCTTCTGCTTCTTTGATACTGCTCCCTTGTATACAAATGTCTCATATCTATCAGGAGCCAATTCCCGACTCACTAACTCAACATCTAAAGCCATATGCAGTACCTTAAATATCAACAAATCGTTTTCATCCTGCTTCAATTGCTTTTGTAAAATCTGAAAAAAATTACAGTGTATGCCTTTCCCTCACCAACCGATATCGTTGTTGGTGTTGTTATGTGCTATTCAGTCATTTCAGCTCTTACTCGGCCTCTTGTGTGGGAAAATCGAACGTTCAGAGAAGAGTGTAATTGGTGTAAATGACGAGGAAGTTAATAAGAAATATATATATCTAAGGATAATAGGAAAAATGATTTATATTTAATTAATGTTTCATTGAAAAATACAGTGTTTTTAATACATATATTATTACAGGTTGTAGCTGGAACGAAGTACTACATAACCATGGAAGTTATCGAAACAATTTGTAAGAAAAGTGATGTCACTTTTGAAGAAGCAAAAAACTGTCCTGTTACGAAAGATGCAGTAAGCATATTTCTTTCAAGTTAATAATATTATTATATTTCTAAATATATATTTTGATGCTACACTTCATCATTTGCATATCTGAAGAAAAATATATACTATTTTACATACATGAGTAAAGTTAATAATATTATTTTTTTTCTCTTAAGTGATGCATCTAATATTTAAATTTGATTGATCGATAAGATTTGAGTAGGATTTGAAATACGAAGCAATTAATGTTGGAAAAGTAAATATCACATCTGAATGCAGTTTTATTCTCTCTTCAAGATATTACTATTATAATTCCTGGATCTCCATTAAGTCAAGGAACTCGTTGCAGGAAGTCTGCTGTAGATCCCACAGTCTTTCAATTAATTCCATCACTGCTAGTTTCTTTTCCTTTAATTATTTTCTCCATTGACATATCTCTTAGCTTTAAACATCATAATCCAGCCTTGGAACCCCGCATTAATTTTGTTAACAGATATCTGTTAACGAATTCCCAAATGCGACTGATGTCTTTTTCTTGGTGCTCTATCAATGGTATGGATTCTAAACCAATTATAATCACTCGGCTTGTAATTCAATATGAATTCCTTTCTTCTAGTAACTTTCATATGAATACTCACACCATTCTTAATGCCTCTCCATAAGTTAGAACAACACAATCGTTCTCTCTCTCTCCAGTTGATTTGGAGGTGAGAACTTATTCAGAAAATTATCCTCTGATTTAATGACCAATTTTAAAACTGTTCATCACGGTGTTCTCTCAACCACATTTTGATTGAGTTGATTATCCTTCAAGAATTTCAGTCTTCCTTATTCTGTCATTAACAAAAAAAAAACGAATTGATTTATAAGAAATCACGTTATTTGGTCATAATAGGCTACACATTAAAGAAGATATTATAATATTAATAAAATTTGACAAATGAAAGAATTCCTTGGTATTTTCTGGGATTGCAGTGATAGTTTCTTCTCATATTCCATTTTCGGAGTATGAGAGTAGATGCTCACGTTTTACATTCCTCATGCATCTATTCTTCATCCCATTCTTTATACTTTATTTTCACAACTGCTTTTTCATATGCAGTTCCGATCACTGTCCTTAGTATTTTCCCATAATGTAAAACACAACTCCTAGGAGATGCATGTTGTTATACATTATGGCAGAAGGTCACTACCCAGACCGGTTTCGACCTTTTTCGAGGCCTCATCAGTGAGTAGTAGACCCACTTGCCGAATACGAAACTCAAATATGGAAAATCTAAGAGTTTCATGCCGAATATAGAAAATAATAAACGTTCGACGAGTCCAAACATAAGCCAACACCTGGTGCAATGCTGGGGCTAAAAAATAATGTTGGATACAATATCCTCTTAATTTGAATAATTCTTTCATATTTTCACCAGTGACACTCATCGTAATTCAGCCTTGTATCTATAATAAATAAATAATGATATGTTATTTTAATAAAATAAAATAAGCTTTACAAAAAATAGTTCCCCCTCACCACGAACACGCACCGATAATAAAAGTTTCGTTACTCACAGAAATAACGCGCGCAAGCACACGATACACTGCTTAAGGCTAAGAGCTTTAACACTGCCCAAACGAGCAGTGTAGGCATGACTTGTAACGAGGTAAGCGCAAACGAATATCCGCGAGTCTGGCTGCAATTGGTCGAACGTGATAATATCGACACTGCCTTAGCTCGCAGTGTATTTGTTTCGTAATATAAAGCGTTAATCGAACAATTCCAATCATCAGCTATTCAATCACTGTCGGAAGATAAGCTGTAACCTTTAACATGTTGTATTGCAATTATATAATGTTGTAAAGATTGTTATTATTTATAAACAAAAACAAAATTTCAATTTTGCATTTTTTCCTTGGGGGGTACTGCAGTGTCTCAGTGTTTCTGTACGGGCCGCCACTGCTTGGTAGCTAGTGGGATTGATGTTTCAGACATGACAGTTTGTTAAAGATTGTTGGAAACAGGGAGGACTGTTCACATACCAAAAAAGAAACAACTATTGACCAACGCTATACAGAAAAAGAGGCTCCAGTCGGCATTAGTGCACAAAGATTGAACTGTTGAGGTATGGAAGAAGGTCATCTTCTCAGATGAGGGCCATTTCTGTCCAAGTAGATCGAGTATCCTATGGTCGCAAATCAGCAGCTGAGAAGACTTCTCGCTCCCACGTTCAACAATCTCCTAAACATCCAACTGAAAAGTTCTTGGATTGTTTAACACACGACAGTCCACGTTCACTCGTGCATGTCGACGGTATGATGAAAAGTGATCAGTACATAAAAGTATTATCGGAGAAAAGAGTGGTCCCACTGATCCAGAAAAACAAAGAACTCATCTTCAAAAGGATCTCGTTCCATGCCACACTTAAAAAAAAAAATGAAAGACTTCCTCAAAAATCACAACATTCAATTGTTTCAGTGGACCGGTCATTCTCCAGACATTAGCCCAATAGAAAATTTGTGGGTCATAGAGAAAAAGAAACTTGAAGATTAAATTGTGGTGCAAAGGATAACTTAATCAATCCATCATAAAAGTATGGTTTCGAGATGCAAAAATGGGAAAAATATTCTGCTTTGGTAAAGAGAATTAATGAACTTAATAAAACACAGGAACACATAAATTATGAGGTAAAATTGGAAATTAATTTTTGTATTTATTTTCTTACGAAATTAAATTTTTTCTTTAAAATTGGGAATGTTCTGATTAATTTGTTCGCCACTGTAATATTATGAAATAACCGTTTGTTTATTACAGGGCAAAGAAATATGTGAAGTCACTGTATGGGTAAAAGATTGGGAAAATTTCAAGCAGATGACTGTTTCTTCCTGCCAGACAAAAACTTAGAAAACACAGCAGGGAATGTTAAACAAAAAGAAACAAAAAACCATTTCGTTTTGTAGATTTGATTTACAACTAAATATTTTACTGTTCGAAATCCTTTTGCTTTTTCAATTTATGTTTTTGGTGTTTGAGAAAATATATATATTGAATGTAAAACTTTTGAACATTATTATTCAATAAAATTCATCCCATTGTGTATACTTTTATCTTGAAAAGCGTCTCGTGGGTCAGCTGAAGAGTGTACATTTGATGACGAAGCTGACGCCTCACTTCCTTTTTATACAATATCACGGATGTGCTGCTGAATACATTGCTGAATTGATTTCTCTGTCTCGTATATATATATATATATATATAAGGTGACTTTATAAAAAACAAAAACATTAAACATTGAAGATAAAAAGTTTGAACAGCACAAGAAAGTCACTATATATATTTAACGTGAAAACGTTGTAGTTAACGTATTCAAAGCTGTTCCTTCGTTGGCCACATTGTTGGTTGAGTGCGTGCGTATAGCATTTCGTGAGACACAGTATTTTATCACAGCAAAATGACAGTCTGAGAGGTTGTAGCTTAAATTATTATTTAAATGTACATGGTTGAGGATGATTTCTCTAGATTCTACAGTTTTTCTCTCCAATTCGTCATGGTAGTGAAAAATGTTGTTAGATCTTTCCCAAAGGATTGTAGGATTATGGTTTTCATCATCAGAATCGGCCGAAAAATGGACATGGCTGGATAAAGCACTTTCTCGTGTTCTCTTGTAAGCGATGTACCTCCTGTGCTCCTCCATACGCAATTCAATAGATTTATTCATCTGGCCAAAGTAAGGAATGTCGCAGACTCACCATATCCTGTACACACCAGGATATTTTAGATTGTCATGACTAGGATTTGGAAGGCTCACTACAGAGCGGATCTTAGGAAGCGGAGTAAATAAAGTTCTAATGTTATATTCTTGAAAACCTTGACTAATTTCTGAGAGACTGAGCTTATGTATGGTATAGGTGTATTCTCTTTAACATTATTCTTTCTTCAGTATGGCGACTAGGAGATTGAAAACGTATTTTTAGTAATTGTTTGAGAATAACCATTCAGTCTGAAACTAGATATAAGAAAATTGATTTCTTTACGAAGTTCATCTGGGTCGTTACGAAGAGAGCGAGCACTATGTCCCAAAGTGGAAATAATTCCACGTTTCTGAGGAGGAAAATGATGGGATTGACTATGGAGACATCTATTGGTGTGTGTAGGTTTTCTGTACATCGAAAGTTTACGTTTTTAAGAAGAACTTGTCAGTTTCACCTCCTGGAAAGGCAGGGAACCATTAGTTCCAAACTCAGCCATGAATGAAACTAATTGAAACTAATGGTTTCCTGCCTTTCCATGGCGTGAAACTGACCAGTTCTTCGTAAAAACTTAAACTTTCGATGTATATGACTAATTGGAGAGAAAAATTGTAGAATCCAGAGAACTCATCCTCAACCCTGTACATTTAAATAATAAATTAAGCTACAACCTCTCAGACTGTCATTTTGCTGTGATCAAATACTGTGTCTCACGAGATGCTGTACGCACGCACTCACCCAACAATGTGGCCAACGAAGGAACAGCTTTGAATACGTTAAGTACAACGTTTTCACGTTAAACATGTATAGTGACTTTCCTGTGCTGTTCAGAATTTTTATCTTCAATGTTTAATGTTTTGTTTTTTATAAAATCAACTGAAGAAGGCTGTAGAAAGTCGAAACTAGTCTGTTTTTTCTTTTCTTTCGGTTTATGTCATTCAATTCTTTTAAAAAATATGTTTAGTAACGGCGTAAATGAACCTTGATGCATATATATATATATATAGCCGTTTTATGTAACATTTGTATGTCACGTTTTTTTTTTTACCTTTAGAAACTTTGGGGCTAACTTGAGTGTCGCTTCTTCAAAATTCGAATCATCAGAATTCAAGAGAAACCGGCCTACCAGTCAGGAACAAGGACTGTTGGGCGCTGCAGGTGACAGTGGGGTGGGTGGGGGTATCCCCCTACACACACACACGCACACACACACACACACATGTATATATACATGTGTGTGTGTGTGTGTGTGTGTGTGTGTGTGTGTGTGTGTGTGTGTGTGTGTGTGTGTGTGTGTGTGTGTGTGTGTGTGTGTGTGTGTGTGTGTGTGTGTGTGTGTGTGTTTTTAATCATAATTTTACTAACTAGGAACACCGGACCGGAATAAGATAAGATAAAAATTTTAATTGAAACGCAACTAGTTTCTTCAGAACATCGACTTCTTCAAATGTATACATTATCACAAAAACTGGAAAAATAGCAAGAAAAAAATGGGCTTCTCATATAAACAAGTTAGAAATAAAAACAGGCAAGTTTTTGAACTGGTGTCCGCCTGGCAGGTCTAGCGTAAGGCGTTAGTGAGTGGCAACTATCTCGAGAGCGCCAGAACTGAATCACTGCGCTGTCTGAGTCAGCTAAGCTATAGCTTAAATTACTATTCATGTGTGAGGGGTCCAAAACTATTTACTTTGATTCTAAGATTCGGTTTTATAGTTCGTCAGCGCATTTATGGATATTAGTAGTAAGATTCCAGGCTATCTGGTGTTGATACTCTTTTAAATTGGAGTCGGCAGAGAAACGGACTTGAGGGGAGAGGGCGCTTGCACGGGTTCTGTTGTAAGAGATATCACGTTGATGCTCTTCGAGATGTAGTGAGACCGATTTATCGGTTTGCCCATAATACGGTATTCCGCAACTGCAGTTGATTTTATAAACTCCTGGGAACTGAAGTTGGTTATGTTGATACCTGTTAAGCACTCTCCTAATTGTTTGCTGCCATGATTTCTGAAATTAAACACAATGTTTAAGAATGGAGAAGGTCATGTGATAGTAAATAGCCGGTGTGCAATCAAAAATATGGACACCTTTTAGACTTTTGTACAGATGTGCAGATGGTACAGTGGAAGTCGTAGCATTCTAATGTTATAAACCACCCAGACGTGAGGCAGAATGTGATCTGAGACAATAGCACCTAGCAATCGTTGTTGTGATTGGCTATATTCTCAACCAATCCAATTGAACTTTGTGATTTGTCATGAGTTGCTGTTTTTGTTTTCTGAGTTTCATCTGTTTAGTACGTGTGAAGTGTGAACTGATGTGTTTATGCCACCGATATAGACAAGTTTTTAATCTATAATATACTATAAATAACTTATAATTTTTCGTTCATATTTAGAATGGGAATAGTGGTGATGATCTCCGGTATGTCCCATTTTCTGCCAGAGCTTTTGCTTATTGTATGATTGCAATGAAAAGAGGTAAGCCTCACCATCCTCTACAATATTTACTGAGTTAGTAGGAAGATGCAAAAACTGAGTACATGTGACACTTTTCTACGGATTTTTCGTATTTCACAATGCGTGTTAAACACATTTCCCCCCCCATACACACACACACACACACACTCACACACACACTCACACTACAGAGATTTGGTTACAATCACTTCATAAATTAAAGTAGGCAAATTTATTCTACAATTAATTGCATTGGACCAATTAGGATGAGCGCTAATGGGCTATGCCCTTTTAAGATTTTCACACATCGATAAAAATGGAATTAAATGGTCAAATCGACGTGAATATTGTACCACAAGTTGCATATATATATATATATATATATATATATATAAAGAGAGAGAGTGAGAGAGAGAGAGAGCGAAAGAGAGACAGAAAGAAAGAAAGTGGACAGCAGGTGCATGAGAAAAAATATGTCTCAAACTGAAAATGTGAGTACTACCTTAAAAAAGGAAAATTTGAGAATATAACAGGATATTATATTTTCTTTAAGCAGCTTATCCCGGGTGAAGCATGTTTTACTCATAGAGAATTTAAAAGGTAGAATATGAAAGAATAAAGAGGATATATTATCGTACAATATAACCTATGTCATCAAGGTAGTGGGACTAGATCTGATTTGGCTTCTTATGAAGGGAATAATAAGCTGCCTGATTGGGTGTGAGTAGCGTATCCGCTCACCAGCCAAAAGGATACGGGCTCGAATCCTGCCTTGGATCTGGATGTTTCTGATGGTCTGTGGAAATACTAGTCGTGGTTTCACGAAGCAGATGGCGTTGATGTAGTTGTGGTTAGTTGCAGTCAGTGGAATGAGTGGTGCAGAGAGAGGTAGACTAGGAACCCTCCCTCGATGAGTCTTTGTACTCCCTGAAGGTGTCACGTAATAATAATAATAATAATAATAATAATAAATGACAGTGTAATTGAGCTGAACAGTTCTTGAGTCTTGCCAGAATAAGCTCATAGCTGCAGTCTTAGAAAATCCACATTTGTGATAAGAAAGGCGGTCAGTGTGTTTCCAGGTATGACATTGATGAGATGAGATGGAGAGCAAGAATTGTGAATGATATGTAAGCAGAGATGTGCGAATAGAATGGAATGCAGTTTGTTAATGTTTAAAATGAGTCTGAAGGAAGAATTGAATGGTTTTATTGTGAGCCATTTGGAGAGACTGCTGCAGCAAATAAGAAGCCACGTGAACGCGCAGGAGAGTAAGAGTTTGCTTTAGGAGATATCAAGAGAAACTGCATGGCAAATATAACTAAAGAAGATTGAAGAAGAAATATGAGTGTATAGAACAAGTGTTCAAGACAAAATAAATAAAAAATAAATCAATGATATCTAATATTTATTTTCAATAACTTCACATACTGCAAATAATACCTGGAAAGTGGTGATGTAAAAATACTCCTGATGAACACTACATGGTGGCTGGAGATGGCGGGTTGTGTGGAATGGAGTGTTCTCCTGTAATCAAGTTCTTAGAGGTGTAAGATAATAATATATATTTTTAATATTTATTCTCCTTTAAAGAAATTACATATTCACAGAAGTATATAAACCAAATTAGCGCTGTAATGCAAACAAAGAAACAAATAATAATGTGGCAAAGTTTAAAATTATGCACTTCGGATTGAAAAACTCCAATCTATGTACTATATTGATGGGGTTGATGAGTCCAGGGATTTGGGGATGATGAATAGGGAATTGAACTTTAGAAGGCATACATTTAAAAGTTGTAGAGGATTGAGAGGTGGGATGATATCAGAAATGCCATATACTGAAGATGATAAGAAATAAAACTGAAAAAGAGTGCTGCTAAGACATAAAACTGATACATTTTTTCTTCAACTTTCTTCATTTTAATAGACGGGATTTTGAAAGCTTTCTTTACCACGGAATATTACTATCAGACGAACTGAAATTTGTACTATTTTTGCATTGAGGGATAGCTTCATGGTAAGTACAAGAAAGTCACGGATCATTTGTCTGTCGTCTCCACTGAATATACTGCATAGCTAACACTTTTAATGTAAGACAATGGCAGGGATTTCCCGAACTTTTTTCCCGTTCTGCAGAAGGAAGACAAAAGTGCTGCATGCGTTTAAAGCTCGCTTCAGTTTATTCTCATATTACTATGTTATGCGATATCCTAAAGATTTTACCTCCTTTCGTGAGAAAATGCACCTTCAAATGTTAAATCTTATCATATTTCAAGTCTTTATATGAAGGCAAGGGACAGTTTTTTTTTCCAGGAATCAGACATGTATTTTCACTTATTCAGAAGCTGATACGAACCACGTCGTGTTAAATTCAAGTTATTAATGAAAACGCACGATTTTACTTCAAGATGGAATTAAGATTTTGTAATTTACTGATAATATATATTATATTGCATTTTTTTAATGTTTTATGGAACTGTAAATGCTGATTAAAAGTTGAAAAAATTTTACTTTTTACGAGGTGTTCACCCCCCTACCAAAAATACCATCAGAAATCTCAATTAAAAATCTACAAATTAACTAGTACGTTTAATAATTATATACCTTGAAAGTAAAAAGATTAAAAATAAAATTATAAATATCTATTTATATTTAATATGCAAAATTAATTCTATCCACAGTTGCTTTTGTATTCTCCTGTAAAAATTCGGGTAAAACATCAATTAATACTCAAGATAAAATATATGTACAACATTATGCAATTTTTAATAAATTTAAGAATAAAAAACAGTAAAATTACAAATATAGTTTTCATTAAATACCACCTTGTCGGCCATTATGGATCATTCAATCGTTATGAATATCGTATAATTCAATATAATATCAATGGGATTACAATTTTAATATGCAATTCGCATCCATGGCAACTTGGAAGTGTATTTACGTCCTGTCGGGTAGCGTGGTTAAATATTAGAAGTATCAATAGACATTCCATTCATTTAAGTCAAAAATTACATCATTACTTCATGATAATGGGAACTTTGATTTCAGTACTGTGAGACCTGAAGTAATAATTAACGAAAACAAAAAATAGTAAACGCCATGTGAAAAACTGGGGAGAAGAAAACCACAAATGTATATATTCCTTGTAAATTAGTATAAAAAAAAACTTTTTATGTTTAAATTTTACAAAGACAACTTTGGTATTAGAAAATACCTTAGTCATATTTACACATTTCTTCACTAAATAACTTTCAGAATTGTCGTTCTAAACATCACCCATTCACCAAGTAACCTGTTTCATTTATTTTTACTATTGCAAGGATTGGCGATTAATATGCTGACAAATATTGAAAATAGTTGTTTCAACATTCCGAAATCTCAATTGCAAGTGCAGAAGATGAGGAGGGAAATCGTGGATTCATTCAGGCACTCTACTATTGAAAACTCAACATGACCTCGGTAATGTTGAATCTTGTGTGTCAATCGTGTGGGATTTCCCTAACTTTTTCCACTCCCCTTAAGACCGGTTTGAGATTGTGACTTATAATGAGGGACTTTGAATATGTATTTTTAACTATAGATCCGTGTGGGTGTGTTCACGGTGCCAGTTTGCTTGTTCTGTGGGACACAAATTCGAGTTTGCGGAAGAAAAATTTGCTATGTGACTGGCTAACTTACCTTTCGTCGAAAGAGACCAGATAAGGATCCCCACGTCATGGACGGAAATGAAACCCAGCTCTTTCCGACCAACAGGCTTCGGCTATACCGACTAAGCTACGAAGGCTCTCCTTCGTTTAATTACAATCTGATATAGAATTTAATTGCAAATAAGCATTTCAACTGTAATTACTGTAACTACTGTTAACTGTAATTACAAATATCATCTCATTAAGAAATAAGATCATTGCGTTAAGAAAGGGATTCTCTCTTTTATATCATGGTAAAAATTACTTAAATGCGAGGGTGGTCTGAAAAGTTCTCGGCATAACAATAAAAAACGAATTTATAATTTCACAACTATTTTTATTTTTCAACATAATCTCCCTTAAGACTAATACATTTCCTGCTGATGGAACCGACTTTATTATTATTTTATATTTGTATTATATTATTATTATTATTATTATTATTATACATTTAACTTGACTCTTCAGTTTCATTAACTCTTGCCCAAGCTTTTCCATGTTACTTCTATTATTAGCATCGCATGCACTCCCATCCATTTCTTGATTATTTTGTATCTGTGAACTGTAAACTGTATCTCTTCAACTTTCATTGATTTATGAGGGTTGCTGCAGATTCCAAAAACAGTCTTTCTTAAATTTACCATGATATAACATCAGTGTCTGATAGGTAGTGTGGCCGGGTGGTCTAAGGCATTGGTTTTACGCACCAGTCTCACTGATGCGTGGATTGGAATCCAACCGTGTTCATGGATGTTTCTGGTTGCGGTGGGTAGTAAATGGCGTTGGTATAGATCAAAGATGGCGAACATGTGGCACACGTTCCGGAGGTGCCATGTTCCATAATTTTGCTGGCACGTCAACGATTTACAGGGATATACTTTTATATGCTTATAGATTATTCAACCATTTTTTTTTAATTGTTACAATATGTACAATTTAAATTTTGTTTTACACCAGAGAGTAACTATGAAGACGTGCATATGATTGGTTCGGTATTAACAAACTATCGCGCGACCCAAAGACAAAGGCAAGTTACAACTGTTCAGTTGAAATGCCAAATCTCTTCAATCGAATTCCATGACAGGTGAAACTGGCATAACAACATTCACTATATATTTCTTAGTTTTAACATATTCACAAAGGGATGTCGTTTATCGTTCTGACGGAACTTCTCATTTCCGACGGGCTCAACTCACACATAGTTTCTACACTTGTTTGAATTTTGTTGATGCTTGTTTGCTTTTGAGTTTGCATGGGAACTTAGACATGAATGATATCGCATATTTCAATTTGTGGTAGAATTTCATTTCAAGTAAACCTTTGTGAACTGTCGTAATGGCATGAACAATTTCAAATGCAATAAAACAAATATTTATTTCACGTAATTGAAAAATTGGATAAGGGATTTTAGTTAGATAATGTGTTTCTGGTGCAACATATGGTTTTGCTTAAGTCTATACAGCATAGTTCATGTGAGTGGAGACATTTGATTCATTAGTTAGCACCGTTTTTATTCCAGCTGTCTATAATTTCGCTGTTTGTTGAGAAATATATTTCACAGACTGCAAAGGCTCTGTACCTTATTCAGGGATACAAGAAGCCTACTTCTTTTTCTTGCATCTGCAATGTAATGGCTGTTAGGGATGGCATCTTGTTAAGCGCGGGCAGGAGTTACTATCGCCTCGCGTGAACATATTTAAACATTTTTCGTGTGCGAGGTATATGCAAAACTTTCTAATGACTTTTTTCTAAAGTAAAATCAAGAGTGCGAGTTAGTTTCGAGTAAATATGGTAAGCATTTCACCAACAAGTTGACATCCTACTGCAACTTCTCATGTTCAGCTAACTTCGATGGTGAGTTACAATGCATAAATATTTTTCTCAAACCAATATAATATTACAAATCAATCACAAATCAATATTATATATTTACATATAAATAAATATTGTAAATAAAATAAAATATTATTTACTTTTTTACAAGTAATTTTTATAAAATTATAAATAACTATTTATAAAATATTATAAATATATATATATATTATAAATAAATAAATTAAGATAGATTAATTTTCTATAAAATTATCCCCTATTAAAAACTGTCTAGCACGTCAGCAACTCGATTTGTAAATCTTTGGCACGCACACATTGGCCACCGCTAGACTATCGATGATGAAAGTAGTTGTAATTGGTGAATTGGGTGGAGGAGATGGAGAGGTAGAGTAAGTGCTCCCACCGATGAGTCTTTGGACTCCCTGGAAGTGTCAGGTAATAATAACAAATAAATAATTTGAGGAGAGGTCCTCTTGTAAGATGGAGGAAATGGAGACTTTTGTCTGCTCGATAGAGTGACCTACGACAGGAGCACGCACACGCAACAGTGGTGATGAACCTATAGCATAAGGCGAGCCACACAAGAGTAGTAAACAGAGTCGAAAGAATAATGAAATAATTTGCCGGCATGGTTGGCCGAGTGGTTAGCGTATCCACTCTCAGGCCAAAACGTTGTGGGTTCGAATCACTCCGTGGGCATATATGGTTGTATTTGTCTGTGAAAATACTATGGTGGTGGTCAGCGGTAGATGGCGTTAGTGTAGATAATGAAGGTAGTGACGGTTGGTAGATTGGTGGAGACGGAGAGTTGTAGAGTAGGTGCCGTCACTCGATGAGTCTATGGATTCCCTGGAAGCGTTAAGTAGTAATAATAATAATAATAATAATAGTTTTCTTCCAGGAGATTCCATGTGTGGTATGCAATACATGGTCCACTAGACCAGATTGGCCATTGTCATCATTGCAGGTGTAAGTTTTATGTTAATCTAAATGGATGGGGGCTGATATACCTGTCTGTGGATAGCATGCACGGCCGTCGCCCCTAATGGATTATAAGACAAAAATATAAGAAAATCTGCAACTGTTATTTTGTTTTTATTACAAGAGAAATATTAATGCAAAACGATAACATAATAATATTAATTAGATGTTTGCTGTACAGGGATATCGCACAATAAAACTGTTAAAAGCTCTTCTAATTTTAAATTATAAGCTTTGTCCACCTCTATCGTTATAGTTGCTAGACCAGCCAATATTTCTTGGGTCATTGCTGTTTGCAAATAAAATAAATAAATAAATCAGCTAACGCTTTTTATATTTCCTCGTAGGGAGTAGGCGAGGCCTTTATACCCTATGTGCTTTTGGAGGCTGAATGGGCAATTCACTCTCCACCGGTAGCCAATCAGAGATAGCTATGTCTATCACTAATTATAGCAGCCAGCGATGAAGCTGCTGGCAAACAATTGCTGTCATCTCTTCGTACCTAATCCTAACAAGATATGTTACTGTCTGAAATGATGTGAGTTCTTCGGTTGATTTTCTTCAGTTTACGGGAGGTAAAACTCGATTGCCTGTGCCAGAGATCGACTAACTCGGGAACCGGTCAAAGAAAGGCTTAGAAAAAGTTCCTCCTGCAAGCAACTAGACTTGAACTTAAGTCTAACTTGGAGCGATCAAGTGCAGACAACGCAAGCGTCACTTCCACTGAGCTACACGGGCCTTTTGCAAATAATTTTTAATCAGTTTAAGCTTGAAAAAACTCTTTTCGCACTTGCTACGTAGCGATGGCGCCTACTGCAATATGGCTGAACGAGCGCCATTATTAAGCCCAGCTGTGTCACACATCACAACTTCTTGACGGTCTACTGCACGCACGCACGCACACAAGCAAACACACACACACACACACACACACACTTGTTGAAATTGAAAGTACTAGAAAGGACTTCGTTTTCTTTTTAATATATATATATATATATATTACAGTCAGTGTAAACGGATTTGTGATCAGGTATCTTAGAGCCTTTGACGAATAGTTAATAGCTGAAAAAATAAGATATGGTGGCACTTGTATGCCAACATTTTACCACACAGTCTCTAAAAATCATCGATAACTAAGATACAGAGCGGATACCAGCTACTCACCAATTCCCAAACGTTTAGGCTAAAAGAGTTTCACCTGCTCCCTTTAAGAATAAAATCTGTTAGTGGATTTGTTATTATTATTATTTTTTAAATTTTATTTATATCGTTTTTAGGACATCATTGCAAGATACATCACAAAGAATTAACATGCTTCAGTGCTGAGAAATTACTATGAGAAATGGTAGAGGAGAAAATAAAATAAAAAGAACAGAAAATGAGCGAATACGAAACTCAGTCCACAGCGAAAGTGCAGAAAGAATACATTTTTGAAAATTATGGAGACAACTACCGTATTTGAATATAAACTTTAGTTCAATATAAGTAAAATCTACATTCGACGTTTCGACAATTATTTCAAGGTCATCTTCTGAAGCATTCAACTATACACAGAAAACAAGCTACACTACAATCAAACTGGTTTGTTAAAGATACTGACCAACCGCTGCAACAATTGTTGGCCTGACCTCTGGTGAAAAAAAAAAATTATACATCAACGCTAGAGTACTATTACTAGTGTTATCTGTTGGTTGTAGAAATACATTGGGCGTAACAACAAGTATCTATCTATATACATATATTAACACCATGATTATACTTGTACATTCCAGCCAGTTGGTATGGAATGGATAGCTGAAGATTGGTTAGACTCCTGACTTATGCTGGATCTTATATATTAGGTAGGCTGAATGTGTGCTATCCATATCCTTGGAATTTTCATGCCATCTTTGTTGTTGATATTTGGGTGGTTTATCAGGATTTCTCAGGCTTCTTAAATTTCCTTTCATACCAGGTTTTTGAGTGGTGTAAAGAGCGGGTACTTTTCCAGTTGATTTGGTGTAAGGTGTTGAGCCCGTGGTCTGAGAGGCCTGATTCACCATAATGGTTATGGTTATATTTAATGTGTCTAATGCGTTCTTTCTTGCGTATAGGAAATGTCTGTCCTGTTTCACCAATGTACGGTAAGATAGAGGTGCAGCGGATGCAATAGATTCCAGGATGTGCTAATGGGAGGAGAGGATCCTTAGAGGAGTTGAATATGGTTTTAAGTTTAGTGGGTGGTTTAAAGGTGGCATTGAGGTTATAATGTTGTAGGATTCTGTTGATTTTTTCTGATAATCCTTTAATGTATGGGATGGCTATGGTTTTATGTAATCTAGATTCGTTTTTGTTGTTGTTTTATGGAGTATTTTATTAATAGTATTTTTGTTATAGCCATTATTTATGAATGTGTTGCTGATGATTTTTAGTTCTTGTTTCAGGGCTTGCTGGTTAGAGTAAATTTGCTGTTGCTTTGTTTTTAAGGGTGTTAATGACTCCATATTTTTGTGATGGGTGGTGGTATGAATTAGCATGTATGTTTTGGTCAGTGTAGGTGTGTCGCTGTTCGGTAGACCGTGAAGGATAGACTGCCTGGAGGAAGACGTGTGACTAGTGTGCCTACGAACGGGAGCGAATTTGATTTTCGATTTCGATGGTGAATTGTATCCGTTCGTGTTGTTTGTTCAGGTGGCTGAGGAATGTGTTTAGCGATCTGGCTGTACGGCGACAAACGCTAAACACATTTCTTAGTTTTCAAAAATTTTCAAAAATATATTCGGATCACCGTGTAAGCTTAAAAGAAAGTATGCAGAAGAATAAATGACAGTATAAAATTTTGTCTTTTAAACACAGTCGAACTTGGTTATATTGACACCAGAGGACCGACAAAGGTTATTGTTATAAACATTACTTGTTTATATTATTTATATAGCAGTGATGAGTTAAATCTACTTTCTGTTTTTTTTTTTGTTACTTCTCTGTAACTTCTTAACTATAGACAAAAAGAAATTATGTCTCAGAGGGAGAAAAACTAAAATAATATAATTACACATCTAGATATTATTTGTATAAATATGCTTGTTTAAACTATAATCCACTTAATATTAAACACAAATCGTATGTCCATAATTTTAAAATCACAGACGTAATACTAAACACAGTTTCTTTGTTTGTAATTAAAAACCGTAGAGGTATATTTGAGAGCAGATTAGGTCTAATGCTTCAAGTGTTTTAATGAATTTTAAAGATTGTGTATTGTGTTAATAAAATATGCGAAACTCTGGTTAAGTAGTGTAGCAGCTAGATTAACTACCAGAGACGCGATTATATTTTTTGAATTATATACAAGAACAGCAAGTTAACAACACAGGTAAGTGGACTGTAATTGGGCGATTCAATAGGCCTAACCGCCTTTGGAATCATCATTGTTGAATAGCAACTAAAAGCAACTTAATTGTAAGCGCACGGCCCTACATTTTTTCGTAGGGTTTTTCGTAGCCCTTAGATAAATCCAGAAGACTCCCGATTAGTATGGAAGGCCTCAAGAAACATATTAAGACTTTAGACAAGGTGGAATCATTAGAAATTTTAAAGCTTATCATGGAAACATTTGAGGCTGATTGGCCGGGTTATTTAAACCTGTACGCTCAAATAAATGATCCAGAAGTAGACGATGAAGAATCCCAATCGGAATTCATAACTGTTCCACCATCTAAAAACCCACATCATAATAACTCACAACAAGAGCGCTCAAACAAACGGAGACGAACAGCAGACGATCTTATGGAAGATGATTCACCCACACAGAACGCGCTGAAAACGTCGGAGAAGGTCTCCACAGTTATTCTATGGGGCAAGGAGAAATGAATTTATGTAATATCAGCCATCAGGGAGCAAACCATCACATACTCCTGGGCAACAAACTCATAAGAGGGAGTCAAAATCAAGCCAGCCACCGTCACTGACTACAGGCAGATGACAAGGCAACTGGACACCAAAAATCTTCCTTATCATACATTCGCTTTACAGAGTGAAAAGACCCTAAAAGTGGTAATACTTGGAGTCACAGAAGGAATCATTCTAGAAGAAATCTCAGCTGATCTAAGCAACCAGAGCTTGACTCCCCAATCAAAGTAAGCTGGATGCTCCAGCTGATTGCTGTCTGCGACCTCAGAATTAATACGGAACCTCTAAGAAAGAGAGTATCAGCATGAGAGTTCCACAGATATCAACGGTTTGGGCACACCCAAAATGTATGCCGGACCAACTTTAGGTGCTTAAAATGTGGGGAAGGCCACCAGACCATCATATGCACCAAGCCAAGATCTATGCTAGCTAAGTGCGCAAACTGCGGAGGTCCTCACCTCGCCAACTATAAAGGATGCTTAGCACACCCAAAGAACCACGGGTCACCCAAAACCGCTAATCCATTACCCAGCAGTGACAACCTGGGCAACTGTGCAGATCGCCATCCAGTTCAAATAACCGCCACCTTGACAGCTCAGAAAGGAAATCAACCTGAATCCAGGATCAACACATATATGACTCTGCACGATTCAAGAATACTTCCTCCAACGAATTTACAAGCTCCAACCTTACATCAGTTCTAACTGCTTCACTAGCTACTCCCTTACCATAACTGCATGGAATGCAAATGGATTGAACAAGAAATTCCTTCAACTACAAGAGATCACTCACAGATACACTCCTGATATAATTCTGGTAAATGAAACACATCTCAGGCCAGCTGATAACCCTAAATTACGGAACTACGCAATGTACAAAACAGACAGACTCACTGCAGTGGAGGAGGCACAGCCATATTCATTAAAAACTACACAAGCCACGATGTACTGACCAATCCACAAACCAAGACCCTAGAGATAACAGGCGTTGAAGTTCATACAAACAATGCTGGCAGTATTAATATCTATGCAGTATACAACCCACACAGCATTCCATTACTGGTATATGACTTGGAGTTTATTCTCGGCTTCACAGACTCCATTGCCGGAGATTTCAATGTCAAGCATACAGCTTGGTATAGCTCCACAATCAATGACAAATTCCGCACCCTAAACAATTACTCAACGCAAAATTCTATTGTCATAGCCGTACCCACAGAGCTCACTCAGTCCAAATGGAATCTCAGACGTACTGCATATCGGAATCCTCAGAAACATCAGATACCAACACCAAATGGAAACGCTAAACGAATTATCATCTGATCACAACCTCATTCTGCTCAATCTCAGTACACAAAAACAATTCTCTCCTCCACACTCGTTTATATCATGGGAAAAGCTCTCCAAAGCTCTCTCTCAGACCACATTGGCCCAGCATCCATTATACATAACAAAGTGGAGATAGTTATAGCTGTCAATAACCTCACTTACCAAATTAAAAAAAAGCACCAACTTCAGTCACACAAATCACAGTTTTTCATTCCTGTAGTCGGATCCCTGAGGAAATTGTAGACCTGATCAGACTGAAAAACAGAGCGAGAAAGAAGTACCCTAATAACACAAAAGCCCAACAAGATGAAACCACTCTGAATAATTTAAATAGCAATACTGGAAGCTCTACAAAAACATCGAAATCAAGATTGGGAAACCTAAGTGAATAAACTAAACCCAGAGAATAACTAGATCTTGGAATTTCTTGAGAATCCTCCATACTAAAAGGCAACTCATACCGTCAATTCAAACAAAGAAATGAGCAGCCCACACTGACCAATCAAAAGCAGATGATTTGGTTGACAATTTGGAAACCCCTCTTACAAGAATTTAAACATCAATCTCATCTACAAGATTCACCACAGAGTCAAGGAGGTCATAATAGAACAAAAGGAGAAGGCAGAACCCATCATAACCACCTCTCCTGCAGAAGTTATTAATATCATAATCCACTCAAATAACAGCAAGGCTCCAGGCCCAGACCGAATCACAAACAGAACAATCAAATTACTCTCCAATATTATCAATGTTATCCTCAGATTCAAATATTTTCTCTTAGTATGAAAAATGGCTGACATCACACCAATCAAAAAGATTGGAAAAAAAACATCAACTTTCCAAAAGCTACAGAGCTATCAGCCTACTGTCCAGCCTAGGTAGGGTTGCAGAAAAAATCATCCTTACAAGGCTTCAATCAGGATTCAGAAAAAACCATAGCACCACACATTAGATACACCGACTGGATGAATTTATCACCACAGGTTTCAACTGGAACCTCCACACTGCTGCGGTCTTTATAGACGCTTCGAAGGCTTTTGACAAGGTGTGGCACCATTGTCTTCTGTACACACTCATCAAATTTAGCCTGCCAAATAATCTAATAAAAAATCATAGACAGTTTGGGATTCTCAGAGATCTTCTGAGAGATACCTTAAAGACATATTCATGCAAGTAAAAATAAATGGAACTGTATCAACCAGACGCAAAATCCTGTCAGATGTGCTGCAGGGTTCTCTTCTCGCTCCCCTGCTTTTTTCTATCTACATAGCTGATATTCCACAAAATCCAAGTTCACCAATCACAGCATTATATGCCGATGATACCGCTTTGTTAGGAAGATCTCTCAGAATCCCAAACTAGCTATCAAAAGACTCCAAAACAGTATTCACACATTGCAGAAATGGCTGATTGACTGGAGGATCCGAACAAACTCACTGAAGAGTTGAGTCATCCTGTTCACCAAAACGAAGTTTCCGATCAAGGAACACATACACCTGCTAGTTGTCAAGATCCCATGCCAGAGCGAAGTCAAATACCTCGGTGTTATGCTTGACAAAAAAATCCATTTTTTTTTATTTGTAAAATTATTTGTAAGCTTCCTATAATAGTACAAAATGTTGAACAATCATATGTGTAACATAAGATCAACAGCTCATCCAGGTTACGATATGCATAAAGTCACAAACATTTATGTAGTACATTTTCATTACATGCACATATGTGCATTAATATACTATACATATTACATATTATTATTATAATATAATTACATAATAAAATCGCAGATAAAATAAAATTTCATCATACAGAGAAAGTTGTATAACAATTAATTAGGAACAAAATAAAACAAAGCAGTGATATAGCATTTAAACGTTTTACACAGAGGACTGGATCTTTGAATACAAATATGCTAAAAAGCAATAATTTACACAATTATTTTGAACAGAGCTTCCTCATTTCTGTGAAAAAATAAATACTCTTTGATTAGAGTTTTGTATTTGTTTGGGTTAGTTTCATTTCTTATTGTTAAAGGTAGTGAGTTCAATACTTTTAGCCCTAAAAAAGTATATTGTTTATATATTGGTTCTTTATTTTTGCTTTTGGAACTAAATATTTTAGGCCCTTATGTCTACTAATCCTAGAGGTACAGAATGGAATTTTCTAGAGGTACAGAATGGTTATTCTACAGGTACAGAATGGATTTAGAAAAGGACGATCATGTATGGACCCAGCCTTTTGCCTAAAATTAATAATAGAGAAAAGAAGAGGATATAATTTGGAAACATATATTGCATTTATTGACTTTGAAAAAGCATTTGACAAAGTTAAAAGAAACATATTATTTAACATATTAAAAGAAAGACAAATACCAAATAATATCCTAAAAGCTGTTACAAGTATATATGAAAATAATCAAATACAAATAAGATTAAATCACGAGCTATCATATACAAGAGAGATAAACCAAGGGGTCCGACAGGGATGTCTCCTCTCAGCAACTCTTTTTAATATCTACTTAAATGAAATAATAATAAAATGGAGTAAAAACATACATCAAGGAATTAAACGTTCACCTACAGTTAACTTAAACACTCTCCTCTTTGCAGACGACCAAATAATAATTACAAATTCTGAAGATAACGTACAGAAAGCTATTTTAAATCTAAATGAGATATACAAAGATTATGGTATAATAATATCATCAGAGAAGTCAAAAACTATGGCCTTTAAACGACAAGATCCAGCAAGAACTAAAATGGTAATAGATAACAAGATCTTAGAACAGGTGAATTCATTTAACTACCTAGGATGTATAATAAATTTAGTTTAATCCTTTATCCAAGTGTGAGCAAACGAAGATTGCGCCTGAAAGTATCTTCAGGACTGGGGTAAGGTGGTACAACACCAGGAAAACTCGTTGCAAAGGTGGAGCAAGAAACCAACATCTCCTGTCTCATTATCTCCTATAATGCAAAACACATCTCCTTGCGGATATGTCTAATGTTATGCATTAAGGGAAGGGCAACTACCCAGACTAGTTTCGACCTTTATTGAGGTCACTTCAGTGGGAGCCAGGCCCAAGTTGAGATACCAGGCAGAAGCATTAGCAGGTGATCTCTACCTATAGGAATTGCCAAATTGTGTGCCACCCTTTTTTAATAAATTACTCTGGATTTAGAGAAAGATGTTGAAATTTTATTTTTCACTTGGTTAGAGTATACCTATACCTTGAATTCAATAAATTCAATACCTAGGATGTATTATCACATATGAAAATGAAAAAGATATAAACGTAAAAATTGCAAAATATTTAAAAATAACAGGTGTAATTAACTCTATATTTAAACCAAACCTAGTTCAAAAACAAACCACGCTAAAAGTATACAATACATTAGCCTTAGCGGTCTTAATGTATGGAAGCGAAATGTGGACAATAAAACAAAAAGACAAACAAAGATTAATAACAGCAGAAATGAAGTTTATGAGAAAAACTGCAAAGTCTACCCTATTTGATCACAAAAGAAACGAAGATATTATGAAAGAATTAAAACAAGAACCAGTAATAGAAAAAATTAAAAAATATAAACATAAATGGATGGAACAAGTTCAAAGAATGAAAACAGAAAGATTACCAAAACAAGCTTTAAAGTACAAGCCATTAGGAAAAAGAAAACTAGGACGTCCTCTTAAACGATGACTTCTAAGGCAGAAACAGGCCATGCTAGGCCTAAATCCTTGATACGTATGATGATGATGATGCATACTAAGGAAAGTATCTTGTTTGATATTTACGTATTCGTTGTCTTTTTTATGAATAATAGTACCCTATAGACGTATAAATATCTAAGGGGTTGTATGCTTAGTATGGTGTATTTATTACACATTGCAGTATCCTTATATCTGAATAAAGTAATTAAGATTTTAATTACTTTATTCAGAGTCGTGACAAACGTTTCAGAGTAGTGCGATAGATTCCTCCCCAACTTAGTATACCATAATGTAGTGCGCATTGAATCCAGGCAGAATATAATATTTTTAGCATATTATATTCAAGAATCTGCTTAGGTAGTAAAGTCTGTTTAACATAATCCTTACTTTATTTACTACATCGGTAATATGCGGTTTCCAGCTTAATTACTATCAATTTTTAATTCCAAGTAAATTTTTACACTGACTTTTTTTATTTGATCGCAGTTGTAATTTGAATTTGTCCTGTAATTCCAATCATGCAAAATTAATTGTGCAGTGAAGTTCATTTTGCCAGTTGTATTTCTTAAGTTAAAATTTACATATTTAGTTTTTGGAACATTCAGACTGAGTTTGTTTGACTGGAACCAATTTGTTACTTTCAAGAGATCAGCATTCGCGATGGTTTTCATTTGTTCGGCTGTGTCAGTAGAGAAAATTAGTACTGTATCATCTGCAAAAGTATTTATTTTACTGTTTAGTTTAAGAGTGAGGAAGTCATTGATAAAAATATTAAATAAAATTGATCCCAAGACAGTTCCTTGTGGTAAACCGCTGTCTACTGTTTTGGAGCTGCTATAGCTGTTGTTTATTTTTACAATTTGTGGTCTGGCATTCAAGTAATTTTTGAACCAGTTTAAGGCAGTACCTCGTATTCCTATGACTTCTAATTTTTTTTTTATTATAATTTCAAGTGATACAGAGTCAAAAGCTTTGTGTATATCTAGAAATACTGCTAATGTTAGTTTATGTTCGTCAAGGGAGGTATAAACTGTGTTTGTGAAGTTCAGTAAAGCATGTTCTGTGCTAAACATTTGCCTGAACCCAAATTGAATCTTTGAAAACAAGTTGTTTTTGTCCAAAACTGTCACGAGTCTAATTTTTACCAATTTCTCTAATATTTTTGAAACGACCTGTAGAAGGGAGATCGGTCTGCAATTTTTCAAGTTATTTTTGTTTACCCTTTTGTAAATAGGTACAACTACGGCTTTCTTAAAATCTGATGGAAACGTGCCTGTCATCAGTGATAACTTAAAAATGTACATTAGGCGTTCTATGATGTACAGTAGGCATTATTTCACAATGATTGTGTTAATACCATCGTATCATGAAGTTTTGGTTGCTTTTAGGCTAGCAATGACATTTTTGATTTCTATTTCACTAGCGCAAAAAAGATATCTGGAGTTTTCAAGTCTCTTGGGAGGTCAATTCCGTGGTGGGTTTAGCATTTTTCAGAATGCTTTTGCTGACCGTGGCAAAATGGTTATTGAATTCTTCAGACATCCTCTGTCTCCATTTTCTCTATTCCTATCGATATCTTTAAGTATGGGGTGGTTTTGATTGTGTGTATCTTTACCGATTAATTTATTCACAAACTTCCATTTTTTTCTGGGGTTTCCTTCGCATTTTAGGAATTCATTTCTGTGCTACTCGTTTTTACTTTCTTTTAATTTATGATATATCAGATTCCTATAGTACTTGAAACTGTGTTCATAGTATTAATTGTGCGGTTTTTTTTTAAACTTTTTATACACTTTATCTCTAATTTTTATGTAGCGTCTGATTTCCTGTGTAATCCTGGGTTTTGTTTCTTTCATTTTATCTATTATTTTAACTTAAATCGAGTCTTTAATTCAGTCGAACTTCTTAAGCCATTGATGTCTTTTTTTTTAATTATTTTATTAATCCCATTAAATCCGTTATACTTATATTGTCTGCGTTACTAATCTCTGGAATCCCACACGATTGACACACAAGATTCAACATTACCGAGGGCATGTTGAGTTTTCAATAGTACAGTGCCTGAATGAATCCACGATTTCCCTCCTCATCAATTCTGCACTTTCAATTGAGATTTCGACATGTTGAAACAACTATTTTCAATATTTGTCAGCATATTAATCGCCAATCCTTGCTATAGTAAAAATAAATGAGTCAAGTTACTTGGTGAATGGGTGATGTTTAGAACGACTATTCTGAAAGTTAATTTCGTGAAGAAATGTGTACAAATGGCTACCGGCCAGAACGTATATATTCTTCCAAGTTACCATGGACGCGAATTGCATATTAAAATTGCAATCCCATTGATATTATATTGAATTATACGATGGATACGAAGCTTTTCAGGATGCTTATATGATCCATAATGGCCGGTAAGGTTTTATTTAATGAAAACTATATTAGTAATTTTACTGTTTTTTATTCTTAAATGTATTAAAAATTGTATAATGTTGTACATATATTTTATCTTGAGTATTAATTGATGTTTTACCCGAATTTTTACAGGAGAATAAAAAAGCAACTGTGGATGGAATTAATTTTGCATATTAAATATCCGTCGATCTTTATAATGTTATTTTCAATCTTGTTAACTTTCAAGGTATATAATTATTAAACGTATTAGTTAATATGTAGATTTTTAATTGGGGTTTGTGATGGTATTTTCGGAGGTGGGGTGAACACCTTCTGGTATAAAGTTAAATTTTTGAAATTTTATTCAGCATTTACAGTTCCCGAAAACATTAAAAAAATGCAATGTAATATATATTATCAGAAAATTACAAAATCTTAATTCCATCATGAAGTAAGATCGTGCGTTTTCATTAATAACTTGAATTTAACACGACGTGGTTCGTATCAGCTTCTGAATACGTGAAAATACATTTCTGATTCCTGGCAAGAAAAACTGACCCCTGCCCGCATATAACGACTTGAAATAAGATGAGATCTAACATCTGAATGTGCATTTTCTCACGAAAGGAGGTAAAATCTTTAGGATATCGCATAACATAGTAATATGAGAATAAACTGAAGTGAGCTTTAAACGCATTGCAGCACTTTTGTCTTCCTTCTGCGGAATGGGATAAAAGGTCCTGGTATCCATGGCGTTGTCTTACGTTAAAAATGTTCGCTATGCTGTATATTCAGTGGAGACCACAGGCAAAAGATCCGTGACTTTCTTGTATTTACAATCAAAATCTGGCGTCAATGCAAAAATAGTAAAAATTTCAGTTCTTCTGATAGTAATATTCCGTGGTAAAGAAAGCTTCCAAAATCCCGTCTAATAAAATGAAGAAAGTTGAATGAAAAATGTAACCGTTCTATGTCTTATTACATAGTCTGCTACATTTCGGCAATTGCGGCATGTAGCTCACTTCCTTATGGGCAATTGAATTGTAAACACACTTATTATGATGTGCACGTAGGGAATATTGATAATCGATAAAAATATTCCAATCTCGATCATTCACAATCTTGTTTAGCAAACTAATGTTGCCTGTCATTTTACAAATGTCAGTGGCGTAGCTAGAGGGGGCGTTCTGCCCCGTGGGGTACTTTGCGTTTAAAAATGTGGCCATACCATCTATAGAACAGAAACTGAGTGAAGAAATAGACTTCGACAACTTTGCTGACGGAAAAGCAAGAAAAAATAATTTAGAATTTTGGAATTAAAGTCTCAATTAAAAAATAAACGTACTGTTTCTAATTTATTTCTCTATATGTCGTTTCGAATTTTTGTAGGATTCCTGGTGTGTATTGAGAGGGGCGCCAATCTCAGGGACCCCCTCCCAAGGCAGCAAAAGGTCTAGCTTCGAGACTGACAGGTGTCAGGAACTATTATTATTATTAAGTGGTCATCTTCATGGAGTCCAGCTTTATTGTGGGTAGCCTACACTAATCATGATCCAAAAGATAGATATAAACCTTGTGGATCATGATTAGTGTCTCATCTTAGCAGCACTCTTCTCAGTTATATTTCTTTTGATCTTCATTATATGGCATTTCTGATATCATCCCACCTCTCAATCCTCTACAACGTTTGAATGTATGCCTTCTAAAGTTCAATTCCCTGTTCATCATCCCCAAATCCCTGGACTCATCAACCCCATCAATATAGTACATAGATTGGACTTTTTCAAACCGAAGTGCATAATTTTATACTTTGCCATATTATTATTTGTTTGTTTGTGTGCATTACAGCGCTAATTTGGTTTATATTCTTCTGTGTGAATGTAATTTCTTTAAAGGAGAATAAATATTAATAAAATATACATATATTATTAGTTGGCACCTCGAAGAACTTGATTACAGGAGGACAATCCATTCCACAAAACCTGCCATCTCCAACTACCATGTAGTGTTCATCAGGAGTATTTTTACATCACCTCTTTCCAAGTATTATTTGCAATATGTGAAGTTATTGAAAATAAGTATTAGAAGTCATTGATTTATTTTTTATTTATTCTTTCTTGCACACTTGTTCTCTACACTCAGATTTCTTCTTCACTCTCTTCAGTTATATTTGTCATGCAGCTTCTCTTGATATTTCGTAACTCAAACTCTCCTTTGTTACTCTCCTATGCGTTCTCGTGGCTTCTTGTTTGCTGCTGTAGTCACTCCAAATGGCTCACACTAAAACCATTCAGTGGGAGTCCATCATTCTTATACATTCAATTCTTCCTTCAGACTCATTTTAAACATTAAAAACTGCATTGCATTCTATTCACACATCTCTGCTTACATATCATTCATAATTCTTGCTCTCCATCTCATCTCATCATTGTCATACCTGAAAACACACTGACCACCTTTCTTATCACAAATGTGGTTTTTCTAAGACTGCGTTTAAGAGCTCATTCTGGAAGACTCAAGAACTGTTCCGTTCAATGGCATTGTCATTTATTATTATTATTATTATTATTATTATTATTATTATTATTATTATTACTATTATTATTATTACGTTGCACCTTCAGTGAGTTCAAAGACTCATCGAGGAAGGGTACCTAGTCTACCTCTCTCCGCACCACTCAATCCAGTGACTGCAACTAACCACAACTATATCAACGCCATCTACTTCGTGAAACCACCACTAGTATTTCCACAGACAATCACAAACATCCACATCCAAGGCAGGATTCGAGCCCGCATCCTTTTGGCTGGAGAGCGGATACGCTAATCACTCGGCCAACCAGGCAGCTTATTATTTCCTTAATAAGAAGCAAAATCAGATCTAGTCCCACTACCTTGATGACACAGGTTATATTGTACGATAATATATCCTCTTCATTCTTTCATATTCTACCTTTACACTTCTCTATTAGTAAAACATACATCACCCGGGATACGTTCCTTAAAGAAAAAGTAATATCCTCTTATATTCTCAATTTTTCCTTTTTTACTGTAGTAGTCACTTTTTCAGTTTGAGCCATATTTCTCATGCAGCTGCTCTCCACTCTCTCTCTCTCTCTCTCTCTCTCTCTCTCTCTCTCTCTCTCTCACTCTCTCACTCTCTCTCTCTCTCTCTCTCTCTCTCTCTCTCTCTCTCTCTCTCTCTATATATATATATATATATATTAAATTGTGAGTTTTTTTATAGTATATTATAGATTAAAAACTTGTTTCTTTCGGTCGCCTAAACACATCAGTTCGAACTTCACACGTACTAAAGAGATGAAACTCAGAAAACAAAAACAACAACGCAAGACAAATCACAAAGTTAAATTGGATTGGTTGAGAATATAGCCAATGACAACAACGACTGCTAGGTGCTAGTGTCTCAGGTCACATTCTGCCCCACGTCTGGGTGGTTTATAACATTAGAACGCTACGAATTCCACAGCACCATCTGCACGTCTGTACCAACGTCTAAAAGGTGTCCATATTTTTGATTGCTCACCGGCTATTTACTATCACATGACCTTCTCCATTCTTAAACATTGTGTTTAATTTCAGAAATCATGGCAGCAAACAATTAGGAGAGTGCTTAACAGGTATCAGCATAACCAACTTCAGTTGTCAGGAGTTTATAAAAGCATCTGCAGTTGTGGAAAAACGTATTACGGGCAAACCCATAAGTCGGTCTCACTACGTCTCGAAGAGCATCAACGTGATATCTCTTACAACAGAACCCGTGCAAGCGAGCTCTCCACTCATGTCCGTTTCTCTGCCGATTCCAATTTAAAAGAGTGTCAACACCATTTAGACTGGAATCTTACTACTAATATCCATAAATGCGCTGACGAACCATAAAACCGCATCTTAGAATCAAAATAAATAGCTTTGGACCCTTCACACATGAATAGTAATTTAAGCTATAGCTTACCTGACTCACACAGCGCAGTGAATCATTTGTGGTGCTCACGAGATAGTTGCCACTCACTAACGCCTCACGCTAGACCTGCCACGCGGACATCAGTTCAAACTTGACTGTTGTTATTCCTAATTTGTTTATATGAGAAGTCTATGTTTTATCTTTCTATTTTTCCAGTTTTATTGATAATGTATACACCTGAAGAAGTCGATGTTCTGAAGAAACTAGTTGCGTTTTAAGTAAAATTTTTATCTTATCTTATCCCGGTCTGGTGTTCCTAGTTAGTAAAATTATGATTAAAAGCACACACACACACACATGTGTGTGTGTGTGTGTGTGTTTGTGCATATTAGGGGGATACGCCCCCCCCACCCCCCCCACCCCACACACACTGGAACCTGCGGCGCCCAACACTCCGTTTTCCTGACTGGTAGGCCGGTTTCTCTTGAATTCTGAAGACTCGAATTTTGAAGACTCGACACACAAGGTAGCCACAAAGTTTCTAAACGTTAAAAAAACCTGACAAACAAATGTGACATAAAAGGCTTGTAGAAATTAGGGTTTTCTCGGGATGTATACATTTATAAAAATAAATTTAACTGACTAGAACTCGAGAAAGTATAACAAAAACCTTTAATACATCACAACTAGTTTCATCGGTGCTCCGACTTCTTCAGGTGAGAAATACAAAACATAAGATATAAAATAACACGGTAAAAAGTGAACTTTCCAGCTTAATAAAAAGCAGAATAGTAACAGTCATATTTGAATAGGTGACCGCGTGCTACCGTTGGCATGAGTAGAATGTGTGCGATAGCTAATTTTTGAGCGCCAGTACTGGATTACTGCGCTATGGCAATCAGGCAAATTGTAGCTAAGATTATTGTTTAAATGTGAAGGGTCCAGAACTATTTCTTTTGATTCGATAGTTCTTCTTTCGAATTCATCCTTGCAAATATATAAATTAGTAGTGCGTTCCCAGTCAACTTGATGTGGCTGTTCTTCAAGGTTAGAGTTTGCCGAGAAGAGGACATGACTTGAAAGGGCGCTCGCTCGTGCTCTATTGTAGGAGATGTCACGTCTATGTTCCTCAAGACGAAGTGAAACAGATTTATCTGTCTGGCCAAAATAAGGTCGACCACAGTCGCACAAAACTTTATAAACACCAGGAAAATGCATATGGTTGTGTTTTGGTTTTGGTCGACTCAGAAAAGAACGAAGTTTTGCAGCGTAGTATAGTCGGTCTTTATGTTGAATTTTTTCAAAATCTTAGCTAGTTTTGGGGTAAGAGTGCTGATAAAAGGTAACTGTATATGAGTGATAGGGTTGGAGTCATCTTCTTGTCGAGGATGTTGGTGTGGCCTCAAACGTTTAGTGATGTTACGAGATGAATATCCATTATTTAAGAAGGTGTTTTTTAGGAAGTTAAGCTCTGTTTGAAGGTCTTCTTCTGTGGAAATGAGACATTTTGCTCGATGCTCGACTACTAATTTATATATTTGCAAGGATGAATTCGAAAGAAGAATTATCGAATCAAAAGAAATAGTTCTGGACCCTTCACATTTAAACAATAATCTTAGCTACAATTTGCCTGATTCCCATAGCGCAGTAATCCAGTACTGGCGCTCAAAAATTAGCTGTCGCACACATTCTACTCATGCCAACGGTAGCACGCGGTCACCTATTCAAATATGACTGTTACTATTCTGCTTTTTATTAAGCTGGAAAGTTCATTTTTTACCGTGTTATTTTATATCTTATGTTTTGTATTTCTCACCTATATATATATATATATATATATATATATATATATATATATATATATATATATATATATATATATATATATATATATATATATTTATATATATATATAAATATGCATCAAGGGTTCATTTAGTGTGTGTAGGTTTTTTGTATGTGTAGGTTTTCTGTACATCGAAAGTTTACGTTTTTGAAAAGAACTGGTTAGTTTGACGTCCTGGAAAGGCAGAGCACCATTAGTTTCAATTAGTTTCGTTCCTGGCTGAATTTGTAACTAATGGGTCCCTGCTTTTCCAGTACGTGAAACTCGCCAGTTCTTCTTAAAAACGTAAAATTTCGATGTAAAGAAAACCTACACACACCAATAGATATCTCCATAGTCAATACCATCATTTCCCCTCCTCAGAAACGTGAAATTATTTCTATTTTGGGACATAGAGCTCGCTCTCTACTTGACGACCCAGATGAACTTCGTAAAGAAATCAATTTTCTTAGATCTACTTTCAGACTGAATGGCTATTCTCAAATAATTACTAAAAAATACGATTTCAATCTCCTAGTCGCCATACTGAAGAAAGAATAATGTTAAAGAGAATACACCTATACCATACATAAGCTCAGTCTCTCAAAATTGAGTCAAGGTTCTCAAAAATATAACATTAGAAATTTATTTACTCCGTTTCCTAAGATCCGCTCTTTAGTTAGCTGTCCAAATCCTAGTAATCACAATCTAAAATATCCCGCTGTGTACAAGATATGGTGAGTCTGCGATATTCCTTACTTTGGCCAGACGAATAAATCTATTGAATTGCGTATGGAGGAGCACAGGAGGGACATCGCTTACAAGAGAACACGTGAAAGTGCTTTATCCAGCCATGTCCTCTTTTCGGCCGATTCTGATGATGAACTCCATTGTCATACAATCCTTTGGGAAAGATCTAACAACATTTTCCATTGCCATGACGAATTGGAGAGAACAATTGTAGAATCTAGAGAAATCATCCTCAACCCTGTACATTTAAATAATAATTTAAGCTACAACCTCTCAGACTGTCATTCGGCTGTGATCAAATACTGGCGCTCACGAGATGCTATATGCACGCACTCACCCAACAATGTGGCCAACGAAGGAACAGCTTTGAATACGTTAAGTACAACGTTTTCACGTTAAACATGTGTCGGGATTTTCCTGTGCTGGTCACAATTTTTATCTTCAATGTTTAATGTTTTTGTTTTTTATAAATCACCTGAAGAAGGCTGTAAAAAGCCGAAACTAGTCGTGTGATACTATTAAACCTTTTTTCTTTTCTCTCGGTTTATACCATTCAATTCTTTTAATTAAATAAATATATAGATATATATATATATATATATATATATATATACACACGAGACAGAGAAATCAATTCAGCAATGCATTGCAGAGCACATCCGTCGGTGATATTGTATAAAAAGAAAGTGAGGCCTCAGCTTCGTCATCAAATATATACTCTTCAGCTGACCCACTAGACGCATTTCATGATAAGAGTATACACAATGGGATGTATTTTATTGAATAATATTGTTCAAAAGTTTTACATTCAATATATATATTTTCTGAAACACCAAAAACATAAATCTACAAACGAAATGGATTTTTGTTTCTTTTTTTTTAACATTCGCTGCTGTGTTTTCTAAGTTTTTTTCTTGCAGGAATGAGCAGTCATCTCCATTGAAGTTTTCCAGTCTTTTACCCATACAGTCACTTCACATATTTCTATGTTCTTGCCCTGTAATAAACAAACGGTTATTTCATAATATTACAGTGGCGAACAATTAATCAGAACATTTCCAATTTTAAAGAAAAATTTAATTTCGTAAGAAAATAAATACAAAAATTAATTTCCAATTTTACCTAATAATTTATATGTGCCTGTGTTCTATTAATTTCATTAATTCGCTTTACCAAAGCAGAATATTTTTCTCATTTTTCTTCTCGAAACCATACTTTTATGATGGATTGATTAAGTTATCCTTTGAACCACAAATTAATCTTCAAGTCTCTTTTTCACTATGACCCACAAATTTTCTATTGAGCTAATGTGTGGAGAATTACCGGTCCACTGAAACAATTGAATGTTCTGATTTTTGAGGAACTCTTTCACTTTTTTTGAAGTGTGGCATCGAACGAGATCCTTTTTGAAGATGAATTCTTTGTTTTTCGATCAGTGGGACAACTCTTTTCTCCGATAATACTTTTATGTACGGAGCACTTTTCATCATACCGTCGACATGCAGGAGTGAACGTGGACTGTCGTGTGTAAAACAGCCCAAGAACCTTTCAGGTGGGTGTTTAGGAGCTTGTTAAAGGTGGGCGCGAGAAGTCTTCTCAGCTGCTGATTTGCGAACATGGGATACTCGCTCTACTTGGACAAAGAACTGGCCCTCATCTGAGAAGATGTCCTTCTTCCATGTCTCAACAGTCCAATATTTGTGTACTAATGCAG